>NC_089597.1:131474536-131847921 GCF_019320115.1 Miscanthus floridulus
AAGGCGCAACCAGAAGGCCCCTGCCAATCAGGAGCAGCTGGATTGTCCGCGCGGCTGTTGGCGCACATACCGACTTCCAAACGGGGCGAAGGTACTCCTCATGCAGAGGATGGGCATTGCGCCGTCGGTAGCTCCAGTGTCGTCTGCGTCCAAGGGAGCATACGACGCCATATTTCGCAGGGAACTTGACGCCGAGCCACATGGCAGCCCTGGACGAGCTGTTCCCAGCGACCAACAGCAGGGCGGGTAGAAGAGCGCTCTTCTCATATGGCGGAGGAGGATCGCGCAACCAGCAGCGTGGCCACCTAGCTCCTTAGGTTGCACACGGCTTTTCAGTTCGGTTATTTACCATTTATGTATAATATTGAAGTTTGTAACAGTCTGCTAGGTTGGTCCAGTATAGTTGTAAGACCACCTAGCGCACTCATCAGAAGCCAGTGTCATTTGCACGGTCGAACTCTTCTTCTTAATTACAATGATACGCAAATCTTTTGCGTATTGAAAAAAAAGACCTTCCTGTGTGCAAGCGCGCTACCGTTGAAGAAGAAGCTAGCTAGCTAGAGCACAAGATCGCGAAGTGGGGGGCCATCACTTGACTTGGGAGTTTGTCTAGTTTCCCTTCATGCCTGGATTATATAAGCAGCTGGCTAGTATATAATTGCATGCATTAATGGAGGTTTGTCCATTTCGTTTCCTTTGATTCTTTGAGGTCACAGTAATTTTGTGTGTGAGTTGTATTCTCTTTACAGACCGATCCATCTATAAAGATTCACTGGCACTGGCCTGGCACAAGTGTTTCTGTTGTCAGCTTCATTCGCACGTCAGGTGATATGCTTGTCAGGTGGTCGTAATTCGAATCATCATCATGTCGTGGCCGCACCCTTTACATGAGCACAGAGACCGGCAGGAAGAGCAGCCTTTTCTAGAAGCAGTTAGTTTTGCGGTTAGCGAAAATTAATCAGCAGCTTTATAGAAATTTACAACTCAAGTCAATGGCAGCTTTGAAAGTCTTACTCCGATCCATCCTTTTAAATTCATAAATTGTACTCCCTTCATCCAAAAAAAACGTAATTCTAGCTCTGAATCTGGACACACGTCGTGTCCGGGTTCAGAGCTAGAATTGCGTTTTTTTTACGGAGAGAGTAAGTCGTTTTGGGTTTCCTATATTTACAATTTTTCATATTATACACCTATAAATATACATTATGACTAATTACATGTAGAAATTATCATATATATCTAAAAATGTTAAAATAACTTAAAATTTGAAACCAATAAAATTATTTAGCACTCAATCATGATCATGCAGGAATATTAATTAAAGGATACTGTATTCAAGTAGGAGTATATACGCATGGTCGAGAACAAGAAGAGGTGGTGTCGATTTTTGGGACCTGCGGCAGCATCCAATCCAATCCAGAGGATGACAGTCAGGCCGGCCGGCCGGAGTGTGTCATTCAAAGACCTGATGGCACACCTCTCAAGGCATGCAGTGCAGCGCACCTCGGGTCCGGTGGGCATCCATCCTTCCCAGCTCTCTGCCCTCTGCACTTGTGCAGTGCAGCAGCAGGTTTCTCCCTCGGTTCGTCGCCTCTCTATCTGGTTCTGGACCTCGAGCGACGACCCCCCAAACTCCAAGAGAATGAGTTAGTTAAGCATAGGGATTTGAGCATATTATGGCCTGCAGCTGCCACACACACCCTCTCTTCTTTTCTTTTCTTTTCTAGAGCAGAAATAAAGTCGTTTTGAACAGCGACACGGTCTCCAAAGTATTACTTTGAGTCCTTGTTTTTATAAAAATATTTATCAAAAAGTGATATATGTATATTTTTATGAAAGTATTTTCAAGACAAATCTATTTATATGGCTTTCATATTTTTAAACTCAATAACTTAAACGTTATTCATAATTTATATTCTTAATGTCCAAAACAACTTTATTTATTTTTAGTACGAAGAAAGTACGTGTGTGTCTCTCTCTCCTCCATTGCATTGGGTGCGTGTACATACTCCTCCGCAGGCATGCATACAACAACGCAAGCAACGCGCGCACATTCATGTGGACGGACGACGTGGTGTGGTGTGGGTATTGTGGATGGATGGGGGACAGAAAGGGACTGAAATGAGTGAAAGGGAGTAAAAGCAGAGTCAACTCGTGTATTGCACAGGGCTCGAGACAAGAGGCAACAATGGCCAGCAAGTACTCAATTATTGGGACCTCACCTACATCACTGTCAACGTCAAATTTTTAGGGGCCGCCCGCCTCTTTTAATTCCTTCCCTTCTCTACTCCGTACGTACCCAAAGACTACCAACTAGTCCTATTAGGGCAGTCCCAACGGTGCATTGATGATGGTTTCTATCCTTATTAAATGGCTTGCCACGTAGGCAAAACGCTGACATGGCAACGCAATTAATGAAGAAAGAGAGCAAAAATCATAGAAATGGTTTCTTCATGAAGAAATCAGGCCTACTCTTGATCCAATGCACTAAGAAACCATGAAATCGCCATTGGGGAGAAACCACCAGTTTCTAGGGAGCTCGTGTCGCACTCCCATTGGAGGAAGAAGATAGAGTTGGGAGAGAGAAAGAGAAAATAATTATTACTCATAGAAACCATGGGTTGGAAAGCAGTACTTTTTTTGGTGCGGTATCCTATGTTATAGAAACTACTAGTTTCTTTCATTGGGACTGCTCTTAGCTCCTATGAGTAAACTAGTAAACTAACAAATAGTCCATAACTAGTGGACTAAGAATTAGTCTGCCTATTTGGATGCTTAGGAATAAAAAAATTAGTCAACTAGTTGTTACTTCTATGGATCCAAACGAGGCCTTAATTAATTGATGAAAACGACATCCGCTCAGTGTTGTTAGGAGTGCTTCCTTAATTCAGATCAGACATGGATCTTCCATGTGCAAATTTCAATTTAACCCCGGATATATGGTACTTAATAATGCACATATTGGAGGCATTCTTCAACTCTTTTCGCGTTAAGGATACACATATTGGAGAACTGTTTCTCTATTTTTTTAGGGCAAGATTCTGAATCTGTTCGTGCTACGGCGGGGCCTTTGTATTTTCCCCGCTCGTTGCTCAATCACAATCAGTCTATATATATAGATACACACTAAAAATGAAGTGGCCAACTCTATATGTTGGCTGCATGCCATGGTAAAGTCCCAGGAATATATATGGTGTCACACGTATAATAACTTATCATATTAGATAAGCAGGAGGGAAATGCATTGCATTTACAATAATTAACCGCCACATGAAGTGAGCACGTACACAAATATATATCGGTCGACACATATATTCTCTTCTCCTTTTGGCTTTTACCTTGGCTGAATGACCCACCTTGCCTGTTTGCTGCATGGAGAGCAGACTGCTCATATGTGCACTAAAGGAAAAGGTTAGGCAAGTTTCTTGTCACAAGGGGTCCTTTAATTGGCGTACTATATGTGGAAAACTTGAATTATGCTTTGACCCATCACAAAAGAGAATATAAATACAAGGCATTCCAGATGCAGATACGCTTTGCCATCAAATGCAGTGGCTTAGAAACTCGCTAGCGTCAAGATATTGAGTAGTGAATAAGTCAAAAGGTATGCGTTTTATGAATTTTGACTGAACATACTTTTTATTATGTAACACAAAAAATCTTATGCTCAAAATTGAATTGTCAACAAAGTATGGTTATTTGTATATTAATTAATTAAAACATCATGGCGGTTTCTCATGCACAAATAGTCTTGCATGTGCACATTTTTTTGAGTAGTGCACACAAAAAATACAGTATATATAAAAAAACTAAACCATTTTTTAGATATTAACTATATGTGTTATGAGTAGTTAATTACGTTTGTTTGTGCGTTGCGTGATCATTGTTCTTTGTCACAAATTTAAGCAATCATAATTACATTATCATTAATCATTTTCCAACTAACATGTCAGAAAATACCCTTTTCCATTAAGTGCTGATCAATACAAATTTTGTATGGCATTCTTTAGTAGATATGAAGGTTCTACCTTTTAATCTGGGTGGTTATTATATATATTACACACTACCAAACAATGACCAAATGAAATTATTTTCTATATATTGCCCCTATACCATATTTGATCTTGTTAGTACACTTGGAAGCCATTCTTAATATATGTATATCATTATTATTTCAAAGTGGAAGTTATGTGTATATCATCAGGTGTACTTTGGAAAGTACATCAGACCTCAAATTACTTGTTACATTGAATATTTTGTGACCTTTAATTTTTTAATTATGTGGACAAATTTCTCACCAAATAATTTCATATCAAGTTGGACCCACATGTACTGATGTACCTGCAGCGCAATGATATGTCTCGCTAGCTCGTTTCCTTTGAGTCCGGCTAAGCTTGATGATTGATGAAATTGGTGATGATTAATTCACTCAATGGCGGGAAGAGAATATATGCATAGATATTCTATATTCTTGCCTGGTTAAGACAAACCGCTCCAGTGTTGTACAGGGCAGAAAATGGGATCTGGAGAGAATGGAAGCTGGTTGTTGTTTTATTTCGCCTTTTTAATTTGCCGATTAACTGGAATTATATTCACTTGGCCATCCATTATTTCAGGGAAATAATCAGTTTCATCTGAATTATTGAGTTAAAGGTGGGTTTAGTTTAACTAATAGCTGAGATCTCAAACTCTACAATTATTTATTTAATTACTGTTTTTATGAAGTACAATTATTTGATAAATTTACTAGCTAGTATCTGGTCACCCCAATTGATAAATCTAAATATGGCACCCAGCAGACTGCATATTGCAATGGTAATCACTTTTATTATATGTCATCAAATCGTTTGTAGGATCGACCGATCTCTTTTATTTAGTGCACGCCACTATGTCATTTGGACATTTGAACTTTTCCACTGTTTGAATCAACTCCCACCGACGAGATGCCTTGTCGACACTTGCACATTATTTTCCTCCTCCTCCTGTTTTACTGAAACGACATATACAGATCGTCCATATAACCTGCCGCTAGCTTGTTGGTTGCTCCAACTTAATTTTTTTATTTATCATCATCGATCAGACCGCGAAAGGACTCGCTGATATTGCACTGCAGCAACACAAATGTCAACCAGTTGAAATGCATATAAAAAAACCTGACTATCCACTCATTTAATTTTGTTCTTAGAGCAAAAACAACGTACGTTACAATGCACATGCTATAGGCTCATCTTATTGGTCTCCAATATATACATAGAGCGTACTAGCTCAACTGAAAGGACTTGATTTGAGTTGGTTTTCACTATGTATGCACGGTGCATCATGAGACACAATGTGTACATAGAGCTAGCAACAGATGATATATAGGGCACGGCGGGACCCACTAGGTAGAGACCAAAGACCTAATAAGCTAGCTATATAAGTAGAGCTAACAATAAGATTGCTGCCTGTACACGTAGCTAGCTAGCTTAACCAACAACAAAAGTGGCTACGAATGGTTGTGTGCATGGATATATACACCATGAAAAATGCATGCATGTAGTAGGATTAGGATCAGAGAGGGGAGGAGAAGTGCGTGCAGCTGCTGGAACAGCCGGAATGTCTGTGGTGCAAGGTGAACAGCAGAGGCCCATGCGTATGTTTTTGTTACCTGTATACTTTGTCATATGGTTTGCTGTCACGTCACATGAACAGCAGCAAATAAAGAAAAATGTATCATGAAACTCTGTAAGAAAATCATATGGTTGTCAACCTCAACTCCAAGTTTCAAGAAAGTACTATACTATATAGTAGTAGCCGCACTTGTCAGCGTCAATTACTGCACTACTTCCATGCTAAACAACCGCGGAATGTGTGTACTTTAGTTTGATCATTTCGATTACTGACCAGAGATGGCCCTTTTTCTTTATTACACTGCTTCCTTTATTTTTACCGTTTGTTGGGGTCTCATTGCACATGCTCTCTCTCTCTCTCTCTCTCTCTCTCTCTCTCTCTCTCTCTCTCTCTCTCTCTCTCTCTCTCTCTCTCTCTCTCTCTCTCTCTCTCTCTCTCTCTCATGTGTCTAGGTTTATTTTGGCATTGAATTTCACAATAATTGTTCACTATCAATAATTGAATTCCCATAGTTTTTTTTTCCCTATATGCTCCCTTGAAAACACAAATACAATTCTAGGTTTAGAACAAGTCAAACTTTCCAACGTTTGACGAAGTCTATAGAAAAAATAATATCAACATCTATGTCTATAAATAAGTTTATTATGAAAATACTCCATGATTGTTCAAGGATACTTAATCCATACATGTTAGTATTTCTTTTATCGATTTAGTCAAACTTAAAATTGTTTCGGTCTTCGGAAAAAGGAGAATTACATTCTTTCTAGGGTGGGAGAAGTACCCAGTTTTGACTGGTGACTCTCTATTATATTGTTGAGTAATTTCGGACATAAGAGCGATGACTGTGCAAGTATGTAGATTTACTATAAAATATACTGCGTGATGAATCTACTAATATTTATTTGGCACAATAAATATTGATATTTTTTATAAATTCAATCAAGCTGAAGATTGATTGACGTATGAAAAAAACAAGTTGACACTCTATGTGAGACGAAGGTAGCAATAAACTAGGGCCGTTGAAGGCCATGAGCGTGGTGAGCGACCGCTCAGGGTCCAAAAAAAACAGAAGGCCGCAAATTTACCCAAATTTAGACCCCATGGCTCAATTACTGCGAGTCTCTATGTTTCAATTACCACAGTCGCTTCTACGTGACTCTGTATCTCCGTTAGCCCATCGGCCATGCCGTTGTGATCTGGTTTCGTAATTCTGCCGTTGCGCCATATATGCAGCATTCTAGCCGCGATCAACATGAGGGCCCCAATTTACATTTCTCTCTCGGGCCCCAAAACCTGGAGACGGCCCTGCAATAAACTCACAAATATTAACATCAATTCTCAACTAACACAAGACTCCCTCAAATAAAATAAATTAAAATCGGCGACGTGATACCAATAAAGTGAACGGCAGCATGGGTACGTGGTACAGTGACTGTCTGAGTGACAAGCAAGCACAGAGGCGTTACGTTGTTGTTCCTCTTCGTTCATTCCCCTGGCGCAGAGGATCCCTGCAGCCTGCTGCTAGCCGGCCCTTGGGTGTGCTTTACATGATGATCAGCAACCTTTTTAAGGCAAGGCGAGATCATGAGGCACTGACAGGTTCTAGACCAGGCCGTGTCAATGCCATGCCATGCCGCCCTCTGCATCTCGTCAGAGAAGCGAGCAGAAAGCCAGGAGCATATGGTGACAACAAGACAGCTGCAGCTAGCACCAGCATGCACGCAGGTCAAATTTAAATCGCCATGGCCACCACGCACAGCAAGCAAGCACAACAACGTTCCGTCCATCTCCATGCATGTCCGTGTCCGTCCATCTCCATGCATGTCCGTGTCCGTGTGTCCATGTCGTCCATGTCCATGCATGAAGCTTCTCTCACTAGTCACCACTCACACTGTTCACGCTCTCCCTGCCTCGCCCTGCCGCGGCTGCTACAGTGCGTGCAACAGTGTGGTGTGCATGCGCGCGCCGTTTCCCTCCCATGGCGTTCGAGAACGTGGTCGACGACGACGACGGCGAGGGCCACTGCCATGGGCCCCGCCGGGCGGCGGCAGCAGCAGCAGGAGCGGCGTCTTTCGCGGCCGGCGGGCCGGAAAGGGGTACTAGTGCTACTACTACCCGACACACGCCCCGGATTCCCGCCACGTGGCGAGGCATGCGCCGTCCGCTGGCGCCTAGACGGCCGGGATGGCCCCACGCTACACACCCTTGGGGTTTTAAACTAGCTCAGCTACGGCCACTACGACTGCTAGGCTGATGAATGAAGCTGGGCGCCGTTCCGTTTTCACTTTGCCTCGTTTTTTTTTTTTTTTTGCCTTTCTTTCTTTTCACTGCTCGCCTGCAAAAAAAACAGCTTTTCCGGTGGTGATACTCCCTCCGTCCAGAAAAAAAAAACGGAGGGAGTATGGCACACACACAGGCGGATGAAAATTCCTCCCAACAGTTTTTGAGAGTGCGTGCAACATTTCCTGTCTGATGCGAGGGAGGGAGGGTACTATACTACACTATAGCATGCAATGTTTGTCCCAAAAGGATTTTGTTCACGCACCTAGCTACGGAGTAGCCATCAGCCTGCAAATAAAGGTGTTTGGAATATGCATGCATGTATACTAGTGCTGCTGGTACTACTCATGAGCTCTATCATGAACACGGTACATTTTTTTTTGTATATGTAGTTACCAAGCTATTTTTCACAGCTCTATTTCATGTGTATATGGATATAAATAAACCATTTTGTCATCATCTTTTTTTTTGCCTATACATTGCTAATTTCTCTTAATGCACATTAATATCGAGATCTGCTGGATCAGTCTTTAAGAGGTGTTTATAGGAATAGGTGCATGGTGTGTTCATATATATGCGTGTCAGTGGTACTATAATCATAACTGTTTTTTACAAGAATGTATAATACCAAGTACTTCTCTTGCTGCCTTTACTTTCCATGTTTATGTTTCCCACTAAAACATCCAATACTCTCTCCGTTCTAAAATAAATGAACTTTCGCCTATAAACCTAAACAAGCACGAATGGAAGGAGAGTACAACATAAACACAATGGTACTTAATGCACATGTACTCCTATATGAGCTGTTTACTCGGAGGCCCTGTCCAATTCTTTTTGTGTTGAGGATACTCAGGCCTTATTTAGATTGAGGTTAGGAATCAGTATTTGACACTGTAGCACTTTCGTTTGTATTTGACAATTATTGTCCAATCATGGCCTAACTAGGCTCAAAAGATTCGTCTCGTAATTTACAATCAAACTGTGTAATTAGTTATTTTTTATCTATATTTAATACTCCATGCATGTGTCCAAAGATTTGATGTGATGGAGAGAATGAAAAAACTTGCAATCTAAACAGCTCGAATTGAATTGTTGCAGCTGGTAGGCTCCATGCTTTGTATAGCATACACATTACTTTTGACCATACCTAGCTAAGTGGAGCTACCTATAAATATAGCGTTGTCCTTGTGCTTCGGGAAGCTAGTATCATTTACATCACATTTTATTTATAAAAAATTAAAAACAATATGACATACATTCTCTGCTACTGATTAGTGATTACACCATAAATGACACTTTATTTTTCCTCTTCATTCAATCGATAAAATTAACTTGTAATAACAATTGCAATGCTTTTTCTTTCCAGCTGAAAAAAAAACAGTTACCATGCATGCATGCACATGCCAGTATATCTAGTAGAACGGTACTAGTATATATTTCATCATCATCTCCTCTCGTGGACAAGGACATCGAATAATAGGATAATACACTCCGATAACTGGAATAAATAAACAATTCTACCCAGCCAACTGCCAAGTGCTGCAGTGCATGCGAGTTGGGGCCTGCAGAGGGACGGAGAGATATGGAAGACGACGACCACGTCCACCCACACACCGAATTTTTTATTTTTTAGCATTTTTTTGAAATTTTTTCACAAATATGCCCTGAAGGTAAGATTTTAAAATCTAGACCCTTAGCTCGGCGTCATAGTTGCTGGCGCCGAACTTACATTGCTCGGTGCCATCGTTGCTGGCGCCAAGGTGTTGGGCTCGACACAAACGTGGCGGTGACTTGGTAGGCAGCTCGGCGCATATATCCTGGCGCCCGGCTTGGCGCCGTAGATCCTGGCGCCGAGCTTGGCATCGTAGATCTTGACGCCGAGCTCGGCGCCATGATCTATAGCGCCGATGTGGTGTTTTAACCCTGGCCCCAACCTTCCTGCCCGAGCTTTCTTCCTCTTCTTTCTCCTCCCTCTCGGGTTTTTTCTCTTCTCACTTCGCCCTACCTCACGAATCGGCATATTGGACCTTAGAAACTTTGATTTGATCCGTAGATCTTCGAGAGCAAGGTATCCTCGCTCCCCTCCTAGTTTTTTACGCATCGATTCAGTATATATTAGTCGGATTTTTTAACCTAAGAATCGTCATTACTTAGGGTTTTATTCTATCCCTCAATATTTGTATTATACAACCGTAGGATGATGCCAAGACGTGAAAAAGCTAGCAAACCTAGGCAACAGCAGCGCATGTAGTTATGTTATGGGTTCATTGTTGTGCATCAAATGGGAAACCCTAGGTTTATGGTTTAATGTTAATTGCTTTCGGTTCATAGAACGAAATTGGTTGTATTGTAGTTATGGTTCTCATTGACATTAATTTGTGATGTTTTGATTTTTGTTTGTTAAATTACATCCGTTTTGTTAGATGCAAGAAATGTATCGGGAGGAGTTTTGGCGAAAACGAGATCGTCCTCGAGAATTATACCCCCGACGCGTCTAGCAAAGATGTCCCCATCCCTCCTGACCTCCCTGTCCCTAACTGTGACTGTGGTTTCCCGGCCCACGTGTTTCAATCGAGACATCCAGACACAGCGTCGCGTTGCTTCTACACATGCAGTCGTTTGAATGTAAGTAATTGTTTCCACTATCTTTTTTTCTTTATTTGTGTAAGTATGCTACTAATATTTTGTTGGAATCTTGTTGTGTAGGACCATGAGAGGTGCTTTTTCTTTCAGTGGATCGACGGTGCAGACAAGTTTGACCCTAGGTACCTCCTTTTCGACGATTGGTTTAGAGGGAGACATCCACGTGAGCACTTCAAGCGGTGGGTTCCGCTCTCCCCCTAACCCCCCGCCAATGACGGCTAAGGAGAAGCACCTAGCTACAGTTAGACGACTCGAGGAACCTCATATGTGCGAATGCGGAGATCGAGCTGTGATAAACCCTGAGAATACGTTGGAAAGTGTATCTGTTTAAATGTTTAGCTCCATGTGTGTGTACTAATGTCTCCTCTTTTAGGTGTATGGATTTGCGAAGTGTCATTTCAAGGAGTGACTCTATGGTCCTAAGAATCAATGGCCGGAGCCACCAAAGGCAAAGGAAAAGAAGAAAGAAAGGTTAATTTACAAAGCACCTCCAGTCAAGTGTGAACGGTCTAGTCCCTTCGGAGCATGGAATATGCCATTATTGCGGCCATATGGTTGACTATGATGAGGTTGGTTATTTTTATGGTAAACATGAAATCGTATTTTGTTTCTTTTGCTAAGACATATATGATATAATTTTTCGTTTGAACAGAGCACTAGGAAATGCAGGTGGGAATGTTATGATGGTCAAGCTAAGTTCTTGGATGAATTGAAGGGGAGACAAGTAATTGCATAGAAGAGGGGATATGGACCTGACTACGTCAACCTATTCGTTAAACATCATAAAAACAAGATGCGTGATTTGCTAGACAGCGTGGTATTCGTAACCTGATCGATGTTGGGCTTGACAAATGGGGATTGGAGAGACGGAGGACGTTAGAGGAGGAGAGGGCAAGGGAGGAGGCAAGGGAGGAGACAAGAGTAGAGATGCAGGTCTTGAACGAGCATGTTGTTGCATTATGTGCCAGTGAGTGCTTGAAAGCCTTTTTCGTTGCCTGATTTTAAATGTAATATAATGGCGTTGCTAACTAATTGCATTTTATATATGAAGGGATTGGTTGCAGCGAGGACCATGACGTAGAGGTGGCTCGTGCAAGGTATGAGGAAAAGAAGTTAGATGAGCACAGAACGTGAGCTGGTCGCACCGTTCAATCACCGATTGTGTTGTCTGATGAGGGGGACGAGGATGATGACAACACTGCCAGACTGAGCGGGCCAATCGCTCTAACAGAGGCGGGCTTACAGACGAAGGAGGCTGAGGATGACACTGGCAGACTGAGCGAGCTCATCGTTCTAACGGAGGCGGGCTTGCAGGTGAAGGAGGCTACGGACGACACTGGCAGACTGAGCGAGCTCATCGCTCTAGTAGAGGCGGGCTTGTAGGCGGAGGAGGATGACGACGCGTTCTTTACTCAGGCCGCAGAGGTCGCAGATGAAGTGGAGACCGCTTACTACAGGCGACACGTAGGCCATAGCAATGCAGGTGAGCCTAGCCACAGCAACAAGGTTGTCGTAGAGGACTAGTACTCGAATGATGAGGTGCTTACTCACTATATTTCAGACTGAGGATTTGAAAGTGCATTTGCCCCCCATGTGGGTTTTGGTGTATTGATGACATCCAATAGGGACTAATGTGATCTTAATGAGATATGTCGCAGCTATTACTTAGTATGCACTCTCCAAAGGTTTTATTTTTATTTTTGAGTTTAGGATCCGCTGCACTATAAAGAGGAATGCAAACTTAGTTGGCCTGAGGAAGATAGAGTGCTCAACCATAAAAATAAAATTAAAAGAGAGACACTCTAGCACTCCATGAGCACGTAGAATATTTTTCAGTGACTGTTGATGTCGGAAGTCTCGACGTAAGCCGGAACTCCCGACCGTCGAAAATCACGACTCATGCCGGAAGTCCTGACGCCCAGTCACTTAGCCTGCACAGTGACTATGGTCGTTGGAAGTCCTGATGTGAGTCAGAACTCTCGACAGTCAGAAGTCCCGAACCAAGTCGGGAGTCCCGACACCTGGGTTTTTTGCTGGCCGGCTATCTGCGCACGTCGAAAGTCTATTTTCATTGTCTGAAAAGCCTAGATTCATCTGCAAAGCGTCTGTATGTTACGATTGGATTATACACGTTCTAACGAATTTACATTTAATCTGTGTACTACATTTGTGCCTTTTTTGCAGTGTAGTATAATTAATGATTCACGAAAAAAATTCGCAAGAGTTTCCCTTGTTTCAGGAGCATCCACAGTTATAAACAGAAATATCATTATATAATCCAAACATTTAATCGTCCAAAGAGCACAATACAACCACAACGAACATCACAATCAACATAACATGTCCTGCATAGTCCAAATAGTCCACAATATTCATACAGTCCCAAATAGTTACAGAAAAGTAACTACAAAATCCATAATAGTACATACTAACATATACCACAAACCCTCATTGCCTCCAAGTCTTACACTTACCCTTGTGACCAAGAGCGCTGGTACCTGGAGTGTAAGGGTCAGGTGGACGGCGTCGCGTAGTGCCTGGAGGCTGTGTAGGCTGAGTCGAGGGAGCAGCTTGGAGCTAAGAGGGGCCAAGCTCATCGTGCCTCTAGTCCACATCGTCATCGTCCTCGTCCATGTCCTTGTCCTCGTCCCCTGTAGCTGCTTGGCTAGAGGAATCTAAGCCTCCTCTGCCTACGGGAGGAACATACACGTCTTACGTCGTGTCTGTTCTGCAACCACAACGAGCAGCCGCATGGCGTAGCCAACGTGACAGCCTCTATTGTATAAAATTTTGTTAACTGAAAGAATCTAATATATTAATAATATGTTTGAAATAATATTTTGAATCTTACGTCTAGGAAGCTACGCGTGTCGTCGTCCTTGACTCTTGGACGAAAGCGCTCAATGTCTTCAACTGAGCATTTGAGGGTATTGTCCTGCAACAAAGTTCTTAGTAAAAATACTTCTGAACAGATAGCAACAGGTTTTGTGTTCTTTTCTACAACAATCGAACATATTATAAGGATGCTACAGCTCGAAGGTGGCACTAACTAAAATAGATACCTCTAACACATAATGTATTGGTATGCAACTTAACGTAGAAAAATAATACAATTGACTTACTACTCTGTCCAAGATTGATCCTGCCTCCACCTGCCTTTCTGCACGAGTAGATTGGTCGTACACCATGTCTTCATCGTCAGAGGACTCGATGTTGGCGTAGTCATCTTTTGTCCACTGTACCCTCAGCCTACAATGTGTCGCATGTTGTTACCAAGCTTGGTACCACTTGAACTCACGGTTCGTGTGCGGCTCATTGTTCTCATCCACATTATCGTGCATCTCCTCCCATTGCTCAATGTAGTTCTGATGGTGCTTCTCCTAGTCAAAAATCTTTGTGTTCTTCTGACGATCCAACCTGCACGTATGTCATCGTTACTTGAATCCATGTACATGTCACCATATTAATGGAAATGGACCATCACGAGACATTTGAAATAGCAAAACACTTACTTGTGTAAGTCAATGCCAGTCGAGAATGGAGCCGTTGGCCAAAGCTGTCTCACTCCAAATTGGTGTGCAACTCTATCTGTCTGGTGGAACTCGATAGCATAAAAACATATTAGAGGGCACCTCATCCTATAGAAGTCATCGTCGAACCCACACATGTTGCTCAAATGAAAAGGAAGTGCCCCCTCCCCATCGTATGGCTCCCACGACACCTGCAACATGTCCAAACAAGATGTTAGATGGTATACTAAACCATTTTAAACTAGCATGTGAAATAAAATTTACTTACACTAGACGTCGTGAGCGTGTCTAGCTCATTCGTGAACTCAATGTACACCCGCTGTAACCTCGCGTGTGGAACCCTAACCTGGTCCCAAAGGTGCACCCACATCGGTTGCCGACATGGAGGCTGACCTGGTGTAGGGTCGAGATGACGGACTAGAGGGGGGGGGGGGGTGAATAGTCTTTTCTAAAATTAATCGCGTCGGCTAACCGAAACAAGTGCGTAATTAAAACTATCGGTCCAGCCAAGACTACACCCCTCTATCTATGTTTTCTAGCACCTTCCAAAGATATTAATCAAGCAACAAAGGTGCCGGGCTAGCTAGAGCTCACCTAACCAATTTTAGGAGCAAGGTCACACAAACCTATGCCACTAGTACTTTAAGCAACAAGGGAGCTCCTATACATGCTAGTAAGCAAAAGCACAAAGCCACCTAATGCTCACTAGCAATGCTCAATAACAAGGCAACCAATGCCAAATTAGAGAGCGCAAATACTTAGCTACACAAACTAAGCAAAGTGACTAACAAGGTTACACAAACCTAATTAGCCACGCAAGGGAGCTACTTCTATGCTACACAAGTAAGAAGGTAACTAGTAAGCTACACAAGCTAACTAGTTACAAGAGCAACTACACAAGCACAATGTATATGAAAGTAATTACAAGCTTGTGTAACGAGGATGCAAACAAACGGGAAGAACAAGGTTGACACGATGATTTTTCTCCTGAGGTTCACGTGCTTGCTAACACGCTACGTCCCCGTTGTGTTGACCGCTCACTTTGTGGTTCGGTGGCTAATTGGCATCACCCGCCAAGCTCGTACGTTGGGCACCGCAAGAACCTACCCCAAAAGTGAGGGTACCTCAATGACACACTCAACTAGAGTTGCTCTTCGCGGCTCCCGCGGGGCGAGCACAATGCCCCTCACAAAGCTCTTCTCTGGAGCACCGCACAAGCTTCTTGCGGGCTTCAACGGAGACCACCACCAAGCCGTCTAGGAGGTGGTAACCTCTAAGAGTAACAAGCACCACCGACTTGCAACTCGATCACCTAGTGCCACTCGATGCAACCTCACGATGCAATCGCACTAGAATCGCTCTCTCACACAATCGAATGATCACTATCAAGTATATGTGAGATGGAGGGCTCCCAAGCACTACTACACAAGCCACCAAGGCTCTAGTATGCTCAGCTACCGGCCCAAGGCCAACCATGACTTCTATTTATAACCTCACGAACAAATAGAGCCGTTACCCCTTCACTGGGCAAAAGTCGGGACGACCAGATGCTCCGGTCCGATCAACCGGAGGCTGGACCTCAGCGTCCGGTCATGCGATGCACTTCATGTGTCCCCTTCTTCAAATACTGTTTGCCCAATCTCAACGGTCATCTGTCGACCGGACGCAGCAGCTTGAACTGACCAGACACAGCAACCCTAGCGTCCGATCGTTTTCAGTAAGGTACCAAACATGACCGGACGCGTCCGGTCGATCGCGATCGGACGTAGCACCAGCATCTGGTCACTCTCTGGCCATTCTGCTCTACCTGTGTCACCATACGTCACCCTGACCGAACGCACACAGTCAGCGTCCGGTCACTTCCAGCGCCAGCGTACGGTTAATGACCGACGCCTGCACGCTGTCTGCCATCACTGACCGAACGCTGGAACCCAGCGTCCGGTCACCACGTGACCAGCATCCAGTCCACTCTATGAAACCTTATCTTTTCTAGATAGGGTGCCGGTGGCACCATCGGACTGTCCGCACTCTACGGGCGGACACTCCACCGGTGGAGTTTCAAACCCTTCTCACCTCCGTTCTATCGCCGAGTTGATCCACATCAACTCCAACTTATCTCCTTTATAAATGTGCCAACACCACCAAGTGTACACCACTATGTGTATGTGTGTTAGCATTTTCACAATCATTTTCAAAGGATTAGCCACTCAACTTGCCACGCCACTCAATCCTAGCAACGATGCAATGTTAGATCACTCGAGTGGCACTAGATGACCGATATGCAAACAAGTTTGCCCCTCTTGATAGTACGGCCATCTATCCTAAACCCGGTCATCAACTTCTCTATACACCTATGACCGGTGAAATGAAATGCCCTAGGTTATACCTTTGCCTTGGGCATTCCATTCCATCTCCTCCAATGTTGATGCAACACATGCACCAACATGATTAACAATGATATGATCCACTTCATATCATCACGTGATCATATTGGTTCATCGATCTTGACATCACTTGCTTTTCACCGTTGCCTTCGTCCATCGACGCCAAGTCTTGCTTAAGCTTCACCTCCATGCGGTCCATCGCTCCAAAGCCTCCGACTTGCCCTTCACGCTTGCAACCGGTCCAGCAAGCCAAGTCATGTCTTGATCTTCTCCACCTTGATCACATGACTCAATGTCGTGTCTCATTTGCAATGAGCTCCTTCATCATCACATGTTTGAGCTTTGCAACATCTCCAAGCCATTTTCACCTTCATGGCATATGTTGCTCACATACATGTACATATGGACTAATCACCTGTGTATCTCACATAAACACAATTAGTCCACCTAGGTTGTCACTCAATTACCAAAACCACACAAGGACCTTTCACCTGGGAACCACTCACGAGGAGCCAGAACCTCGGGACGGCCAACTGGTAGACGAGCCCACATCCACAACTGAAGCAGGTACATGCATCCACCAATTGACACTGTGGACGAAGTCCAACGACACCCCTCGCACAACTGCCGGTAAAGAAAACCCAAGACTATAGAGCCCCAGTTGTACTGACCCGCTTGGTCCCAGTCACTGAGGCAGTGGACCCACATCCACGATGCAATGTCACCCATGGCGTTGGGGAAGAGAACGCAGTCAAACAGGTGTAGCATCCACGCCCTGCAGTAGTACCTAATTATCTCCTCATCCGCCTCCTCGGGGCACTGTGCGAACTCTTGCTAGAGCCAGAAGATTAGAACTCTAGAAGTGCAAGCCCCTTGCTCGCCATTCTCACGCCCAAGGAAGGCCTCTACTCGTGCTCTCCAGCCTTTTGACCTGCACTGCCGGGTGACTGCGTTGCCGTGAATCCTCAGGCCTAGCATCTTTTGATAGTCCTGGAGCGTGACTGTCATCTCCCCGAAAGGTAGGTGGAAGTTATGAGTCTCTGGCTGCCACCTACATTTTAGACAAAGCAAGATTACATGTCAAAAAGGCAAGCGCATGAACAAATGGCCATGCATGGAGGCAATGATTGAAGATAATACCTGTCAACCAACGCAGTTATGGCCGCTGAGTTGAACTTGGGCAACCCACGATGAACTTGAAAAGAGATGACATCTAGGCCAGCTCTTTGCAGGAAAGGTGTGTACCTGTCGTCGTACTGCATGTCCAAGAACCCATTGTGGGTTCTAGGACGAAGGAGCGGAAGGTCCTGCATGGAATAAAACATAGTCTCCTATTACTTCACGAACACATGTACGCTCACAAAAATTTGAACAAAATGTATAGATTAATACCTGCCCCGCAGCTATGAGACGTCCTCGGTGGGTCGCCTCGTACGTCGGGTCGAGCAGGTGGAATTGCGTCATCCTACAAAAAAAGTCAATGAATTAGAAATTCAATATACAATGAAACATGAACTTAGAAATGTACAAGTAATTGACACAATTACATACATAAATTGAGACATGCATAATTAATTAAATGAATACGACAAATATGAAATAATGAAAACAACCAATAGTTGCACCTCACTAATCTGCCAATGGCAACTGCATGAATTGTGGCCAAGTCTACCACACTTGCCGCACTCATACTGCTCGGGGTCAGTAAGAAATGGGGTTCCTCTCCCATGCCTCGTTCTTCCAGGTATCTTATCCATAACCATCCTGTGCCTCGTCCTCTTCATTGATCTACACTTGTTTTAATGGTAAGTTGGATCTGTAATGTACTTTGGCCCATCATATGGAGGCCACTCTCTAGGGTCCCAGAAAGGCATGAAGCGGGGGCTCCATGTGTGCACAAGCGTGTCGACACTGAACTCGTGAGGTATCCTACTATCGATATTATAGTTGCGATGCCTAGCTGGTGCCACCAAATGGGAACATAGAAAGTGGTACTACCTTAGTTTACCACAAGTGCATTTGAAATCCTAGAGGATAACCACATGCATCCTCGACTCTCGGACCTCACCATCGGACGTTGTACTGCCCCTATGCCCGACCTGATATGTCCCTATGGCGTGGTCAAAGCATGTAACCTCATGTGTGCCAGCTCTTTCATTTGCCTTCTCTAGGTGTGCCTTTGGTTTCGGAGCCCATATCTCTCCATCACTCCACAACTTCAATGCATGGGCGTGTCTATCGTTGAACCAGGCAACAAGCTTGTAGAAGGTGAATTGAACGATTGCATTCACGGGCATACCACATATCCCCAATAGCAACTTATTGAATGACTCCGCCATGTTGCTGCATTGAAACTCGTACCTCTATCCACCGGCGTCGTGAGCTCTTATCTATTTCTCCAAATCCCTTGTCAAACCTGTGAGCCATTGTCTACCTTCTGCATTTGATGCGGTTCTGACCTGCTCCAACTTTTTCTGAAAGTACTTGTCCTCAAGCTATCGAGCAGCCTCCTAGAACAGGTCAAAGTTATCCTTCACACCAACCTTTCGGAGTAGATTCTCGTCAAGGTGCCGAGTACACCAGCGATGGTGCATACCCTTCTATCCGCTCTCGCACAGCATTAAGTATGCCCTAGTGCCTATTAGATATGATGCCAACCTCCCTACTAGGCCCAACCACATGTATCCGGACTAGCCTCAAGAACCATCCCCAACTGTCATTGTTCTCCTTCTCAACCAAAGCAAATGCCAAAGGAACCAACTTGTTGTTCGCGTCATAGGATATGGCTATAAGAAGTGTGCCCTGGTATTTGCCAATCAAGAAGGTACCATCAATGGAGAAGATGGGACGATAGTGCCTAAAGGCCTCGACACACTGAGGGAAGCACCAGAAAGCACGGAGGAATATCTACCTCCTATCCTTCCATGCATTTGGTTTTGGGATATACTCATAATGTATGCCTGGATTCACCGCTTTGATTGCATTGAAAAGTACTGGCAGTTGCTCGTACCCATCCTCCCAGTCCCCATATATTATCTTCCACGCTCGCTGCTTAGCCCTCCAAGCGTTACCATAATTTATCACATAACCTCCATACAACGCCTCAACGGTCCTGATAATTGTCCTAACTTTCATGTTGGGTTCTCCCTACAATATTCCCATCAACCGCTTGGCAATGAGGGTAGATGTCAACTGCCGATGCTTCAGTGTCAGCTCATGGTCAGCACAATTGTGTGGCCTGACAACTTTTGTGATCTTCCACTTTCCGATGACCTTTTGCTTCCTTGCACAAACCCCCCATGGGCAGCGTTCCTTGTCACACACAACTGTATAACGGTGCTCCACATATGAATGCAAGACCTTTTAAGGTCTCTTTTGTATCACTGCAAATGCCTGCAACCACCTCTTCAATGCAGGGAGGTCCTTGAATACCCTCTCATTCTCAATTACCATGTTAGGACCGGCCTTATGAGCTTCTAGGAGCTCATCATCACGTCCTTCTGCACATGCCTGATCGGAATGAGCAAGATCGTTGAACTCGTGAACTCTTGGATCACGGCGGCCGAGAAAGATACGCCTCAGCATCTCAACATCACTCTCTGTCAGCTCTCCAATAGGGCGATCATCATCAGAATCAAGAGCCCTTGCCATCTCATATGGCTCCGAATCATTCATAATTTTAACACTATTGGACCCACGAAATCCATCTCCATAGTGCACTTGCGCAGCAACAGGGGGGCCATCCACATTGTCAGGAATGTCTCCTACAACATAAGTAGAGAAATGAGGAAAGAATGAAAGAAATGGATGTAAGGAAGGGGGTAAGCTCCCAATAACCATGCGGATAAGACACTTACTCGGATGATTCTATGTCAAAGGGATCTCATGAGGAGGATCTGCCACAACAACATGAGTCTGACAAGCATCTCCAACTACCTCATTGGGGGCAGATTGAGCATCGGGAACCGTAGGTGCAACCTCCACATCCATATCAGGTTCCGGGACGGGAGGGTTGAAGTGTGCCTGCTGACCCATTAGTGGAGAAAACCCATGAGGGATGGGATCAACTAACACCCGACGCACAACCACGTCCAAACATTGCAGCTGGCTCTTCATAGCTGATCTCACATAGTTCTCCCTCTGATCCGCATATCCAATTGGGATCATTCGCCTGAGAATCTTGGGACGAGAACCTAGATGCAGTACACCCTCAACTGCAATGCCATCATCATCATCTCCAAGGCAATGCAGCTCCTCCCGAGCCCTTGCAACTATCTCACTAAATGAAGGCCTGTCATTGAATAGCACAGGCACGCTTTGCATGTCAACAAACTCAACATATCCATAACGATCGCTTTCAACGGTGCCTCCATGATAAATGGTCACTAGGTTGTCCATCTATTTCAAACACGTAATGAAACACATGTCCTTTAGTCCAAATTAGACGATAGATAGTACCTAACAAGTACTTTCTAACTACAAACTAAGTAAATAAGATAATAACTACATACATAGATACAGTGTACTCACTAAATAGCTAGATCCTATTTAGTTAACTAAATATATAACTACCTATCTAAGTAGCTATCTAACTATATCTATGTACCTATGTATCTATGTTTCTATCTATCTACATATCTATCTCACTAGATCACTAACTAAATCAACTACCTGAGTTATCACATTAACTAGTAAATAACAAATGCCAAAACTACTACACTACAATCAAAGCTAACTAAGTACGCACATTGTAAATTCATAATTTTTACCTGTCCGGCGACGGAGTCGCGGACGTCGAAGGAGTCACAGCGGACGACGGGCGTGGGTCAGGCCGACGAGCCGGGCCGGCGGTGGCACGGCTGGGCGCTGCAGGTGCCGGGGCCGGCGGGGGCGCGGCCGAGGACGGCGGTGGCGCGCGGGATGCCCGGCGCTCCGCGCGGCGAGGCCGGCACGGCGGGCGCGGCTGAGTCCAGCGGTGGCGGGCGGCACGGCGCGGGTGCGGTGCGGCCACGTCACGGTGGGCACGTCTGGCGAGGCGAGGGCAGGGCGTGGGCACAGGTGGCACGTCTGGCGAGGCGAGGGCGCGGGCGGCCGAGCGTGGGCGGCCGGGGGTGGGAGAGGGCGCGGGTGGCGGCGGCGGTGCGCTGCTCGGGCGAGGCGAAGGAGGTGCGAGAGAGAGGGAGAGGAAGAGAGAAAGGATTGGAGCCCATACGTAAGACTGGCTTGGCGCCGAGCTCGGCGCCAGGGTTACTGGCGCCGAGGTGCTTGTCAAATCACCGCCACGTCTGCTTCGAGCCCAAGAGCTCGGCGTGTAAGCTTGACATCAACGACGTTGGCGCCGAGTTAACGGTCCAAATTTTAAAATCTTACCTCCAGAAGCATATTTATAATTTTTTTTAAAAAGGGCTAAAAATAAAAAATTCGGACCCACACACTGCAAAGGCCTTGTTTCTCCTGTCAGTAAAAATCCCTCCCTGTCCTCTGTCGCCATGTAGTCATGCTGTTATTGACAAGGCATGGATGGCAGGGACAGCTCGGTGATAATTCGGCAAAGCCCAAGGTACAAATTGTAAAAAGGGAGCGAGGAGGGCAAAGGCAAAGGCAAACTCTCTGCAAAAGAAAAGAAAAAGAAAATACACACTCTACTATTACCACTGCCATATTCACTTTCTCCATTTCTTCCCTTTTCCTCCTCTTCTCTCTTCTTCTGTCTCTTGCGTCCATTATCTTTCATCTGGTTGGGTGGAGTGGAGATAAGCTAGAGAGGTGAGGTGGGCTGAGCTGTGGGATCGGAGCGAGCAAAATAGAAATTAAGGTCCGGGCCGCTTCCATGGCGGCGTTTGCAGGCGCCCTCGAATTCCTCCCCTGAACCCACTCCCCCTAGCTCTCTCTTCTCACATCTCTTCTTCCTTCGCCTCTTTATATAGCCTCCCACCTCATCTGCTCATCACCCCCAAAAAGCAGCTTGCTTGCTTGCTTGCGTTCTCTACCACACTACTCACTCGGCAACTAACCTCACCTCCCTCCTCCTCCAGATACTACTTGTGCTTAGACCCAATTTGCAAGCAGGCCAAGAGAGGAAAGGAATTAGGCAAGAAGAGGAGGCTGATTAGAGGCGAGCTTCCTATTTTCAGCAAAGGCAAGGTGAGTAGCACTGATGAGTTGGGTGTAGAGTGGTGATGGAGCACTGCAGCTGCAGGTTTATCTTTCTCCTCTCTCGCTCACTCGCACATGCATATCCCACTCATCAGCACTTCAGCAGCAAGGCTACTCATCCTCATCCTCATCTCCTACGCTTAGCTTGCTTGCACAAATCTCTCTCTATGTCTAGGAGATTCTCGCTGCAGATCTACCGCCGATCCATCCGCTACTGAGCTATGCAAATCTATATATGCAGCTCATGCATCTAACCTACTTGCCTTCACACAACCCAACCCCATTCCTGCTGCTGCTGCTGCTGTGCCGCCGCCGCCGTCTCCCACCTTCTGCTTCTGCGCCTGCTTTTTATTCTTACTCCCAAGATCTCTACTTTGGTTTTTTTGCTGTAGGAGCTAGCTGCTAGGAGAGAGAGAGAAAGAGGGATCGGAGGAGGAGCTGCAAAGGCTAGCTTCTTTGGTGGTGGTGGTGGACTGGTGGTGCATACACTCTCCCTCTCGCTCGCCTTGATGGTGGGTGGTGGTGGCTGCTGCCTCGCATGGCTGGGTTCTCTCTGAGGGGCGGCGGCGGCGGCGGCGGCGGGAGGGGAGGGGACCGGGGCGGCGATCACCCGATCGGCGCCAACAGCCTGTTCCTGTACGCGCGCGGGGCAGCCGCCGCGGCCGCCGACACGGCGGCCAGCGGCGGCGGCGGGGGCGGCGGGATAGGGTTCCAGCTCTGGCACCCGCACCAGCAGGCGGCGGCGGCCGCCGCCGCCGCGCCGCACACGTCGCAGTTCTTCTCCTCCGGCGCCGTGGCCACGGGCGTCGTGCTCGGCTTCTCCTCGCATGACGCGGGCGCCGGAGGGATCGGCGGCGCGGGCGGCGCCGGGGGCGGCAGGGCCGGCACCAGCTGCCAGGACTGCGGCAACAACGCCAAGAAGGACTGCCCCCACATGCGCTGCCGCACCTGCTGCCGGAGCCGCGGCTTCAGCTGCCCCACGCACGTCAAGAGCACATGGGTCCCCGCCGCCAAGCGCCGGGAGCGCCAGCAGCAGCTCGCCGCGCTCTTCCGCGGCGCCGCCAACAGCAACAGCGCCAGCGCCGCCGCAGCCGCCGCTGCCGCTGCGGCCGCGAGCAAGCGCCCGCGCGAGCTCGTCCGCTCCCTTGGCCGCTTGCCGTCCGCCAACTCCGCCATGGTCACCACGACAACCTCCTCAGGTAGTCCTCGCTTGCACGGCACACTCCACCACTGACTACACTGTCGTCACACTGTTGCGGCGGACGGCATGACATGGCATAGCTCGTTGTTTAATTATACAATATATATAAGTATCTAACCAAATGGTGATCTTGCTCTTGATGCGGTTACAGGCGACGGCGGCGGCGGGAGGTTCCCACCGGAGCTGAACGTGGAGGCGGTGTTCCGCTGCGTGCGGATCGGGCCGGTGGACGAGCCAGACGCGGAGCTCGCGTACCAGACGGCGGTGAGCATCGGCGGGCACACTTTCAAGGGGATCCTGCGTGACCACGGGCCGGCGGACGACGCGGCAGTGAGGCAGCTGCCGCCGTCCTCGGCGGAGTACCACCAGCTGACGGCGGGGCAAGCGAGGGAAGGGTCGTCGCCGGCGGGGAGCAGCGAGGCGGCGGCGACGGTGGCGACGTCGGCGGCGGTGCTGATGGACCCGTACCCGACGCCGATCGGCGCCTTCGCCGCAGGCACCCAGTTCTTCCCTCATAACCCTAGAACCTAGCTTAAATTAGCTAGCTTTGCTGCTTCCATTATTCCCATCGATCCTAGTAGCTTAATTCCTTGATGGTTTCATTTACTTCTTCCAACAAATCAAAGATGATGATGAGCATGAGCTAAGTCATCGTCATCGTGATCAGCAAACAAATTCGAGACAAGAAGAGAAGATATTTTAATTGTTACGTACTACTACTATTACTACCCGCATTTGAGTCGTTGATCGATGAACACTGCATGATCAATGGAGCATATATAATGTTGTTAGCTAGAGCTAGTGTACTGCTACTTGTTGGGCAATCTTATTTCGAGTTCATTATTAATTGACCACCTTAATGCAAAGCAAAGACAAGAATTTTAAGTGTAGCTTCCTTCTTCTTCAATTCATTATATTCCTCATTCCACAAATGATGGGAGCTCCATTTGACATGCAGTAGTCCAGCACGTGATTAGTTAGTGCTAGCTACTGTGTGTTGTCTAGCTAGTTTATCTATAAGCTAATATAATCCAATCCTCCCATGAGTAGTGTATGTATATATAGCAAGTAGCTCGTACTACGTAGATCACACACAGTGGGATTGCTTGCACTAATCTCCTTTTAATTTGTTTACATGCATGGGGGAAGAAGCTTCTCCCTCTCTGGATTTGGCTTGTGTAAAGCTGGGCGTTTCTTGCATTGGTGCTTTTTATATGATTTGTTGCATGTTTTGGGCTCTATCGATGCATGTTGTTTTAGTTTGTTCCAGTTTGGTTCTTTTGAAGCAACTTGCTGTTCTGCCTTGGGATGGATGAGCAATCAGCTTGTGCTGCTTGCTCCAGAGTCCAGAACACGGGAAAGTACAGCAGTATTTCTATGCATTTTTTGCAGGGATTGATGTGGCTTTTGGATTAGTTCCTTTGGCTAATCTCGACAATGCTAGCTAGCTGCCTTGTAACATCTTGTGCCTTGTAACATCTTGGCCTCTCTCTCTCTCTCTCCTTCTCCATTTCTCTCTCTCTAGAGTACATAGTGACATTGTCACACCACTGTTCCTCTTTTCCTAGGGGTACTATTTTCAATATTCTTTTGGTGAAGTGACGTAGATCAATGTTGCAATTCTTTAACAATAAAAAGGGAAATCCACCTTATACCAACCAATACCAGTCACATGGAATGATGGAAGAATGTCAACAATGTACATGATTTGTCGTCTAAAGAAACAATGCACAGTACATGGTTTACTCTAAAAAAGCTGTAGGGCTCATCCAATTAAGGCTACATATATAAGCATGCATCAGTCTCTGAGTCCACAGCCAGAATATTACCCTTCTTCACTTGACACACACTTCTCATTCTTCTCAGTTAATTAGTTATATTTACCCACCCATAAACTTTGAACAAAACAAACAAAAGGAGCACCTACTTCATACACTTTGGTATGTGATCTCTTGTCCTAGCTTCACCACACGCTCTCTGTAAAATTTGATAGCTCGGCGCCGGCCTACAGTCCGGCTACATGTAGAGTGGTACAGTGTGTACTGTCCTTGTGCTATACTATACATCTAGCTAGCTGTCGTAGCGCCTCATCTCTGCTTTGCTTCTTCCTTTTCACCTTCTCACTTATATATATATATATATATATATATATATATATATATATATATATATATATATATATATATATATAGACCTGTAAAAGTTACTTCAATTAGTTAGTTGGGAATAGTTAGAATTGGAGATACATAAACAGATACTGGGTATAGTGGTATAGGCCCCGTTTGCGTGTCCTTAAACCCGGCTTGATCCGCTTCTTTTTTCATCCGGAACAGTATTTTTCTCTCACAAATTCCTCCAGAATTCCTCCAAGCGAATGTGTAGCTAGCCTCGCTCCCGTACATGCACAAATCTAAGTAGGAGTGCTTCAAATTTTATCATTTATACACCATTTCGAAGTGTTTTTGGGTTAATGAGAATTCACATCATGCTTCAGACACTCAATGGGGAACAAATCTTTATATGTGTATATGCCTATTTTTTTCACCAAGTTAGAATAAGTAGGAATTTTAAATTCTAGAGCCAAAGTGTCCATAAACAACTCAATTCTGCCGTGCATTTTAATAATGGCAGTACAATCTTTCATGTATATATGGCTTACAGTATAAAATTGTCTGCAGTATATGATGTCTACAAACTAAATTGAGAAACATATATAGTAGTTCTCTCTATGCGCACTATTTTTTATTTTTTCTATCTTCTACCGGTTTGGGCGGAAGTTTTAGAAACATTAACTACTCTAGATAATTCACGGCAAGAAGCAATGGCGCGCTGGCTACAATGGAGGGTTCAAAACCTAAAATACAGTAATATAGCATAGATACTTAGACTAGATTTGGCTGATTTTCTGTTAAGCATAATATATATAGAGTAAATTAAATTGCAGTGTATTATGTCCTCCTGCTGGAAAAGGAAGAAGAAGGATCAACAAACATGAACTATTATTGTGTATATATATGTGGTTACTAGTCCTCTATGAATTCTAGGATGCGAAACATCCTTAGCGGTAGATTGAGATTGCAAGACTTGTTTTTCTCTTCTATCTTAGAAGGAGACCAACAATATAACGCCCTCAAATTGAATAAGAGTATAAATAACCGAGAAAACTATAATACAACGCCCTCAAACTAGATTCTTACATGCATGGCGTTCTAGCTATTGCAAAACTATACATTTCCCATATATGTATGAGCCTGTTTGGGACTGCTCCACAAACTCTTTTCTACAAACTCCACCGTGGAGTAGCTTCACAAAACTGGAGTTTCTAGAGCACCTTTTTAGGTGCTCTCACAACTCTATTTTTTTCCTAGGGTGAAGTTACATTTGTTTGGCTAGAAAACATGAAGTGGAGCTAAAAAACGTGGAGTGGAGCAGTCTTAAACTAGCCCTATATATAGCACATAAGTTTAGTATTAATTTGCTAAATGATCAAGCTGTAGATTAATTAGACAGTATTGTAAGAAGATTATCTTAGCAACTCTCAATAATAAGTCCATTGACGCCTTGCCGGCAATTGTATTGTACTGTGTTAGTCGTCGCTCAAGCTGATCTTGCTGGGATTTGTGAAAAGGACGTAACACATACAGTTCATTATATATATCCTAGCTAGTTTTGATTGATGATCGATGTAACGTATGCACAGTACGTTCGTCGTCGTCTTCTTCTTCTTCTTTTGGTGGCATGCATATGCATGTGCGGATTACTTGTCTATTCGTTGTCTAGGTAGCTAAACATGCATACGTGCTGGTCCTAGATGAAAAGAAGCTACATATACGTGCATCCTTATTATTGTTTTATATTATGTACTACTTCAGCCGGTAGTAAATACAAGTGTTTTTTATTTGAGTTCATGCCAATCAAAGCCTTTTCAACTCTTATTACTTTATTAAAATAAATATAATATTGCCTGGTAAGAATAATGCTAATAGATTCATGCATCATGAAAAATACTTTCATAACATATAAATCCTCTAATAAATGCATGTTTTCAAACTAGATACAGGTAAATTAAGTTTCGTCTTGTAGCCTTCGTTGATATGCTAAATTGAGAATAGCCAAACTAATTAGATTATTCAGACGGGGTTTTCTTTAAATTTGCCAGGTTACTGAGTTTTTATTGAGTTACATCTTGGATAAATGATTGGAACGGTCGGATCATATTAATAAGATGAGATAGTGCAAGAAGTTTGAAACTCGTCCTAATATTAATATATTACTGAGTAAATAATCCACATGTAAAAATAGAGCAATAATTTCTAGAATCTAACAGGCACCACAAAATTTTTAAAATCAGAAAGTTTGGGGGAAGGAAAGAAAAAATCATATAAATCGGTCCAATGGTTGGCTTGTTCGAGAAAAAATCAATGATTAGCTGAAAATAGGGAATAACCACGTCGATTATCTTGGTGAGTTATATTAATTGAAGCAGTGAAGAATATCGAATACAATTCAAGTAATTCAACTGCATTTTCAAGTAAAAAATGCCAGTGATAAAATATATTCAGGTGGTTAATTAAACAAAATACAGGATAACTCTAACTAACTTACAAAAAAAAGCAAAACTAAATTTGTGCAAATGGAGACTCCACTTAGGTTCGACACTGTACATGTATGTATCATCTTGATTTAAACCTCCCAAGGACACTATTCTTTCCTTTCTTTCTGTGGTAGTACGTAGTAGAGCAACAGTAGCAAGCACTAGCAATGAGAATACCGTGGCCTTGTCCGGCTTTCAATTCGCCCAAAGTTCACAAGTTAAAGGTCGTTTTCTCGTGATCAATACATGTTATATAGAGTATCTCCGATCCCTAGTTAGCTGCTACTCTCATTAGCTAGGGCACTAAACACATGCATGCATGTTCAACCGGCGGCAGGATATTCAGTGTGCCTCTTATGAATGTACTATATAGACGTTGCAAATTCAACGCCCTACATAGTGGTTGATCTAGCCCATCAAGCAAATTAAGGGTTGCATTATAGTATTACTAGTAGACGTACAGCTTGCGTTATCTATTTCAATACGTTTTGAAATCGGACTCTGTACACGATGCTCACTATCCTGACTCCTATAAGCACGGGGCGTGAAGTGGGAGATTGGACAGTAAACCAATTATGACTCTTATATATCTAATTCATCACGTAATATACTACTCTTATTAAACCAGACACGACTCTTATGCTCAAGGGAGTGAAAAGACAGATGGGCCCAGGAGGAGAGTAAAGGACAAAAAATTTGGGGGAGAAATTTTTACTCTTTAGTATTATGTTTGTATGTATGGATTATCTCATCATATAATAAATAATTGTAGACTAAACACTAGCATATATGCCTAACTAATTGCACCAACCATACGGATACAGTTTTACCCTTTCCAAAGATGAGGTGGGCTATAAGAATATTTATTAAAAAAACAAAAGTTGTTGATGTGTATTGGTCATAAGCATTGGTGCACAAGCACAACACATACAAGCCCCCCAATAACAAATATTCATCTCCATCTCATACATGATACAAGGGAGGAGGAAAGTGACATGCATGATAACGAGTTAGGCCTTGTGTTAGATTTTGTGGACCACTTGACCCTATCACTCTCAGCTGGCCAACAACAAAATTTGACCTTCTCTTTCATGAGCAATGCAAGCAAGAAAGCAAGAGGTAGCTGGTGCAGCATGTTAAGCTAGCTCCCCCCCCCCCCCCCCCCCCCCCCCCCCTCCCCTCTGCCACGTCTTCAGAATCCTGTTGTGCAGCAAAGAAGGAATCAGACCTAACAACTGAAATTTATTGGGCCAATGCTATCCACACCTAACACCCTGCCCTCGTATATATATTTTAGTCCCTAAATAACTTTCGTTGTTGGTGTACGTGCTGTAAGTTTGACTCAATTTAACTAGATTCAAAGATCTTTCCAATGATACTAATATTTTACCATAAATATTAATATTATATATATATATATTTATTTAATAAAAGTTATTTCTCGAGAAACGAAAACGACAGATATCTAGGGACAGAGAGAGTATGTGTACAACCACAACTATATATGTCTAGGGACCTAATTGTGAAAATTAATTTATTCCCGGTTGAGTTTTGCATTGTAGTCTTCATAGTACACTGCTGGGGTAGTGGGGCCGGTGGGTGCCAGCTGTGCCCCTCCTAGTCAGCTTGTCTGTGCTTGCATAGGTGCAAGAATTTCACTCACTGCATGAATGAAGAGTGTAGAGCTGAGCTGCTAGCGGCTAAGCATGTTAGGTTAAGGCCACCCTCTATGCATCTAACCTTACTAGTAGCCATGGATGCATGATGGTTAGAGATAGTAGCACTTAGCACTAGCTGTGTTTAGTGTGGGGATGCATGGAAATGGAAGCAGCAGCAAACATATGCATGCGTGGAGATAGATAGGGCTCGACAAAGTACTCGTGGCTCGCTAACTCACTCAACTCATGGCCGGCTTAGCTCAGCTCGACTCAGCTCGTTTTAACTTTTTCACGAGTTGTGCTGGAAGTCTAGCTCGCTATTTTAACAAGCCAGCTCGAGCCAGCTCACGAGCTGAAACGAGCTGAGGCCTATCAGCCCACGACCATAAATCCAAAAGATGATGATGCTGATCTAGAAGTATACACCTATTCTATTGATATGTAATCCTTATTTTTAGCTGTTTCATATGAATTTTAATTTTATAATTGTTGTGGTACTTAAATATTGATTTTATGGATTGTTTTCCAGAGAGAAGATGATGATGCCGACATTGAATCTGTGGATTTTCCTAAGTTTGTGGTGGCAAGTAACTAGTTAGTATGCTGAAACTGCGTGATCATGGATGGACCAACTATGTTGTATGGTTGATATTTTTGATGAACCTGATATGTATTAATCATGTATGGTTGCATAATGGTGGACGTCACCTTCGAAAATTAATGTAGCATAAATATTATAAACATGTGTGTCCTATTTTTTTTAGCGGTAACGAGCAGAGCTGAGCTGCCCATCTAGCTCGTAATATTAACGAGCCAACCTGAGCTAACTCGTTAGCGTAACGAGCCAGCTCGAGCTGGACCGAGCCGAGCTGAGCTAGCTCGATATCCAGCCCTAGAGATGAAGATGGTCCCAAGCAAAGGGAAGACAACTTTAATTTGTAAAGGATGGGTGATACCTCTCACATGCATGCCGGCTCTTCTTTTCTTTGTCACAAATTCAAGCGAACATGAGGTTTAATTGGTCCACAAACAAATAATGGCGCGTAATTGCAGTTCATGTCTAGGAGTACGTAGCTAGCGAGTAGATAGGGCATGTGTGTATTCAGTATATAATAGAGTATAGTACTATATATATATGTACTAATGTACTATTGGCTACTAGACAGTAGGTAGTAGCTAGGTACAATTTATTTAGTGGCGTAATTCTGTTGTTGGACTTAATTATTGGTACTACTTGTAGGAGATTATTATGATTTCTGGGACCATTATTGGTACAAATTTTGCTATATAAATCATCGACATGTCTTTTACAGCTAGGCAGCGTCCTGGTGGCGCGGCTGTGTTGAAGGCGTGAATGAAGAACATAAATATGTACACATATAATAATATGTATAATTTTCAAGAAAAAAAAGAAATATGTCATATATATATTAAGCAGCATGCTCCAAGCACTGTTGGATCAAAAGGAAAATAATGAACTATATTAACCTGATGATTTCGTCTCTAATAAACTGTTAGGTATCTACGAGGAAATTACAAAACTCGTAGGGCCATTTGTTGACAAAGAAACAACTCAAACCGTACCTAATAATAAACGTAAATTACCTTTTTGAGTTGATCACTATTTATTTAGACGTAGTGTTTTGTTTAGGTATTTAACAAAAGCTATATAAGTATTAAAAAATCCAGAACTTATAATTTTGAACGAAAAGGTATCTTCTTCTTTTGAGCACACAGGAGGGATCAGAGGCTGATCCTTACTGGAATATATATATATATATATATATATATATATATATATATATATATATATATATATATATATATATATATATATATATATATATATATATATATATATAACAGCAAAAGCAAATTACAGAAACAACAGTTCAGCATGCGGCATGCACGATGACAGCGTGTTCTTACTGTCAAATAATCCTCGAAAGTCCTTGACGGTGCGGGTGTGTTTTGGTCTGGAAAATCAGGCGCCTGCACGTACATGTTAGGCTGTGGAGCTGTCAAACAGTCTCTGTTTAGCATGGTTGAGGAAAAAACAAACAAACTTAATTTACTACCAGTACAGTACTGCATATATATATATAATATAATACACACACATATGCCCTGCACTTTTGTCTTGCATGCAAGCTATTGCTTCCATGCATTGCATGCGACCTTTTGGACTTTTTGTAGGATTAGTAGTTAGTTAGCTCAGGGGGCAATTAAAGATCACACACACACACGAGTGTAGCTAGCTTCGTATTGCCGCATGCTACTAGTACGTAGCACCGATCCTACATGCATACTAGTAGTACACGTTAGTATATAGTGTAATCCTACTCGTACATACTTAATCCTGAAGCATAGTATCATATATCGCCGGCGCCGCATAGCATATATCGGTATCCTATACAAAGACAAGACGCGTACGCAGGCACAGTGCCACACACTACTACATAAACATTTTATAGGGACGGCTCAAGATCATTTGTAGGGGCGGTTTGGCCAGCCGCCCCTACCAAACCGTCTCTATAAATCATGTATTTGTAGGAGTGGTTTCCAAGCTGTTCCTACAAATCGATTCGTAGGGGCGGCTGGTATGTATTTGTAGGAGTGGTTCCCAAGCCGTCCCTACAAATCAGCCGCCCCTACAAATCGATTCGTAGGGGCGGCGCCCCTATAATACCTGTTTGCAGGGGCGGTTCAGCTTAGAACCGCTCCTACAGTACATTTTCTCGTAAAAAAATTAAATTTACAATTCAAATTCGACCAGAACGCTGTTTTTTCCGCGTATTCCATCTAGCATTCGCGTTGCCGAACGCCCGCGACCAACGTTCCGCCGAACGCCCCGCGACCAACGTGAGCGAGGAAAGCGAGATAATCCCACCGAACGCCCCGCGACCAACGTACCGAACCACGTTCGCTCAAGAGTATTATATAAACTACAAGCACAAGAGTATTATATAAACTACAATTACAAGTCTAATTCACAAGAATATATACAATCCATCATTAAATAGACATAATTCACAAGGTAAAACCAATGTCAAATTTCATACATATTGTTATCAACGTCCTAGAGCTAGCATTTCAGTCTCACGAAGGTGTTGGTACTGAGGATTTCTACCTAAGTCAGACTCTCGGTCATGGTAGATGCCTTTGACGTGTACAATCTGGTCCAATATGAAGTTGCAAAGGTCGCTGACGAGCTCTAAGACTTTGTCATCCTTGTATGGGTCTCTTTTCATTTCTTTCTCTTATTTCCACTACAAGAGAACAAGTTTCAGTTTAGTATTTCATACCATGTACGGAGTTTTTATACTACGGGTGAAGAGGTTCAAACTTACCCTTAAGAAATGTCTCCAGTAGGCACCAGTGTTACTCATCATAGAACATACATAGTATCCATAATGTACACTCTCAGGCTTCTGCTTGGGGCACTGTGTATTTTACATATGGAAATGTTAAGTAATGCTTTTGACAGCCATGTAATGGAGTACTGAAGAAGTAAGTTACACTTACCGCATATAGTATTTTTATAGCTAGCTTTTTCTTCCTTACTGGATCATGCCTTCTGTGATGTTTAGTGACATAGAACCTAAATGTCATGTTCGAATTATTTTAGTAAATACAACTTGTTAGTATCCAAAAGTGAACGTTACAAGTATGTATACAAACATATAAGCTAATGAGGATTGTCGATATGTATACGTCTTGAGAATCGATATGAAGTCTTTGTATGTCACTGGGTCCCTATCTATTGAATCAAAGACCCATGCCATGCTCCTCCCGACATCGACACCTATATAAATCCAGTGGTTGCTGCATGGATTTAATCATAGAACTAGATAAGCTCTTTTGCATCGAATAAAATATATCGAACAAAGCTTTAAGTATAGAGTTGAACTTACTCGAAGTTGTATGGTAGCCATATAGTAGAGTGCTGTTGAAAAATTTTAAAAGCCAGGGAAATGTATGTTGAAACCTTAAGTGACTCTTCCCTTAGTTTCCAGTAGCTAGCTTTAAGTATAGAGTTGAACTTACTCGAAGTTGTATGGTAGCCATACGGATGTGCTCTTTCTTTCGAAGGGTCTTTCCAGTAGCTAGCTCTTTGTCATCTAGTTTCCACTGTTTAGGGTAATTAAAATTTGTTTGTGCTATAGCTTGAGGGTCTATATACCCGGCTTTCACACTTAGCATTTGTTTTACAATGCGCACTTGCATTCTACAAATCACGGCGTGGGTTAGTTACAACAAAATTCAAAGATTACATTCATATCATATCAGGAGGACAAGGACTTACAGGCACCACGTGCGAATTAGATTCATCTCCATTGCTCTGAGGTAAAAGCATGTCTGCATGTCATTGAAGTCAAAGACAATTTTCCCGGCTGGGCTTCCAAATGTGCCGATGAGGAAGCATGCTTGTACGAGGTCTATGCTCGTTGGGAGAACATGCAAGTACCAATCATGGAACCTTCTTATTCCAAGTGGTAGGCGCTAGATGTCCCAGTTTGGTAGGAAGGGCTTGCCTCTTTCATATGTTTTTGGACAATCCTTTGACCATTTGATGGCATCAATATTTGGATACTGCTTTACTGTTTAGTGGAGTTTGCTAGTGACGGCCTCCTCAAAACCCTGTGATGGGACTTTTTAACTTGGTTCTCAGGCTTGAACTGGTCATGGGAATACCATTTGTGCACCGACGAGACGTCTTTCATCAGAACATAAATTGGTCTTATGGTGATTGGATGCTTCTTTCGAAGTTCCCATTCAGGCACGTCCTCATCTTCTTATGCATCACCTTCTTCAGGAGGCACTCGTTGTTCATGTATCGGATGTGCTTGTTAAGAAGACTGTGGCATCTCATCATGCACTTGCTCGGTATGAGCTGGAGAAGGTTGTGGCTTATCAGGCACATGCTCGCTAGGAGGCGGGGAAGAATGTGGCATCTTAGGAATGTGGTGGTCACGAGACGGTGAAAATATCTCCCCGACCTCAACAACTCGCTCCAAATTTGGGAGAGGGTGATGCGGCGAAGAAGCAGACAATATAATGTCCCGTTTGTACCAGAGGATGAACTGCCCCATTACGTCTCCGAGTAACACCAGCCCCTCAGGAGTTGCATAGTCTATCCTCCACTGCATGAACTCGGGCTTCACGGTATGCACCTCGACCCTAGTTTAGTCCGGCGATATCTTATTATTCTGGTGTAAGCCACCGGGAGGATGTGCCACACCCGTTGCCACCTCCATCATAATGTTCTGCCAGCCGCTGAGAAACACCAAGGTGCAACTAGTTGGTTCCCGTATGCAATCGACGGGGGTTGTGGCTACAATGGACCTTGGCTGCTAGGAACTTTCGGAGGGCTGCCAACTAATGCCAGTTCTCGCAACGGTGTCATTAATATCCGTGGCTCCATAGATAGTCCTTGCTCCTCCAGCGCCTTCACAACTAGAGCCTTCAGTTGGAGCTCAAGATTAGTCTCCCGGTCCCTATCATGTTTCTTGTACATGTGCCTGTCCTCTTCGAATTCGTGCTTCTAGGTCATCCTTTTCCCTAGCCCCCTGGTGTGGCATGTGTGCTCCTTGTTTCCCAAGCCAAGGCTAAGCTCGTCCCTCTCTCTGGAAGGATTGAATGAGACATTCTCCTTGTCTTTAGTTTATTTCTGTATCCTTGATACTGCCTCTTGGGTCTTTAGCTTATCAAACTTAAGATTACCACCAGATAATTCTGTACTCCTCGCATATATTCAATTCCTTGAGCGTACCTTTAAATTCGTCACATCGATATTCCTAGCAGCTGCGGCCCCATCGCCCATCTTCCTAAACTGCTCTTCCTTGGCATAGTAGTCACCGGGGCCTAGATGATGGTGGTGTTTGTTCCTCTTCGCCAGCTCGGTGTTACGGGCACTGAGCTCCAATGCCTCCGGTGAAGTCTTCTGAGCCACGAGCTCCTCCCATTGACTAGAAGTTATGTTGCCGAACTCGTTGAAGGGAGTTAACCCCTTTTGGATATACTTCTTGTTGAGCACCAACCTCCAACGTTGGAACGACTCTCCCACGATCCTAAAAGCATTTTTACCAGTTCATGCCTACCCTCCTAAAATCTAAAATTGAGCTTCAGCTGCCTATCCCATAGTTCATCCTTTTTCTTCTCTGGTACCTGTTTCTAGTTAGGGATTGCTGGGTTCAATTTATCTCTTACTAGGGCCCTGATCGTATTACGGAATCGTCCTCTTAATTCCTTTGGCTCAAGGATCTCCCCTGCTGGCCCGACCTTCGTTATCATATAGCATGCCTTATCTAGATATTTATTTGCTTTTCTATCCCCTCGTTTCCTCTTAGGCTTGGTAGTCGTGGTTTGTCTTGAGGTTGTGGAGCAGAGGCCTCAATGTCTGTCTCTGTGGCTGTTGCCTCTGCTCTCCTTTCCTCTACTTCGTCTTATCCAGCGAGATGTCGCGGACATCGACATCGCCTTTTCCGAGTTTTAGGAGGGACCTGTATATACGACAGGTCAAAGTGTTAGTAGAGGTAACATAGCCAAAGCTTTAGCAAAATTTATAAGCTAAGGCTTTTTCCCTACCTCCTCGTTCGGGTCAAAATCCTTGTCTAAATCTTCCTCCGTTGGCCTCCTTCTGGCTTCACGTGGGAAAGGATCCTCAGGACCTACATATCCCTCTTCTGGGTCCTCATCATCTTCTTCTTTGCCTTCAGCTGCCTCTCCTGCTCTTCCTTCCGCTACCCCTTCGTCCTCGTCATACTGCTCCTAAGTAAGTATCACTTCTAGATCCTTTTCTAACTCGTTATCGAACTGCTCCTGAGTAAGCTGGTCCTCTAGTGCTTGCTCCTCATAGGTTGGCTGCTCATCATGCTCAGGGCATCGAGCTGCACTATCTGGTGTCCGCGACATTATTTCACGCTTTGTTCTAATAGATGCAAGAAAGTGTGCTTTAGGTACGCTAGAAGGTATAAGAAATAAAAAAGGTTTATAAACCAAAGTAGTCCTATAAAACAACAATATATCAAAAAACGAGTAGTAGCAGTAGTAGAGGCCTCAGAAACATGTCAGTCATCATCTGATCTTGAACTTGGAGCATCAAGGCATCATAACAGAGAAGAGAGGAGAAGGTAATATAGGGACGGCTGGTAATGATGCCAAGTTCCTCACAAGTTCTAGATCATCAGCTCATATTCCATATAATGTATGGACTTGGACAATTTCATCATTGACAAAACAAAGGAGAGGAGAGGAGAAAGGAGATTTGGCAAAAAAAGCAACAATTGCTTAGCAAACATAGAGCAGCAGCTGATGGCAAAAATAGCCAAAAAACAGCAGTGACCCACTAGTCCTATGCCCCCAAGCACGCAGCTGGTAGATCAGCAGCAAGCTAGAAATTAAACAAGAGAATTAATTTCACCAAATCAATGTAGATGTAGCTGGCTGGCTGATTAAAATCTCAAGTTAATTAAGTAAGGACGAGCAAGCTGCTAGGCAAGCATATCATCACACAGGAAGTTCATAACTGCAGCTGGAGGCATTAGCAGTACTCCAGTAGCAGTTGGGCACACTGTCTGACAAAACAATAGTAGTAGTACTACAATTCATTCCTAGCAAGATCTATACAACAGCTATAAATAACTTAGAAAGTGGAGCACATGATTTGTTTGGACTGCAACTCGCCATAACTACTTAAAAAGGCATGTCCAGTAATGCTATCTTGCCAATTTCAGCAAGTGCAGGTGTTAGGACTACAGCTGGCAACAAAGGCAGAACACTAGAAGCTGGCAACAAAGGCAGAACACTTCATACAATTGCCCAAACAAAGGCAGAACACTAGAAGCACAAATAACTGACGTAAACTAAAAATAAAAAAAATAAAAAATCATCATCATCGGCTAAATAATTACACACATCCACATTAAAACCTTAATAATTAATCCAACTAAAGAACACTCAAGCTCCCTTAGCTTAGCTTAAAACAGTTCCAGCACATGAGACCCAAAACACATGGTGACCTAAACTGAAAATTGTACTTGAAGGAATAAATATGTAGATAAGCTAAAATTGCTTCTCTAGATCATAAAAAGGATGTGCACATACCACAAGATTTGCGTGCTCCTAACCTGCTTAACCGTAAAAAAACAAAAAACAAAGTGAGCTGCAGCCCCTTCTCCTTATACAAATTGATGAAAAGAACATGCAGTTGGGCAGTGTCTACTATCAGGTTGTTGTTGCACTGAGCATTACAGAAAAAAATGCCAACATACTAAAAACAATAAGACTCAAATACTGATATTTGAAACACTGAACCTTGAAAGGGATAACTGAAACATTCAAACTCAAACTATAAACTAACAAATACGAGTTTTCAGCCGTACAAAACACAGACTGCTAGACAGAGGTTCAGACCAAGAGCTGCACTTAGTCACGACAAGGGAAAAGAAACAACAACTGTTGAATAGATAAGCTGCCAGCTCAAGGATTTGACTGCAATACTGCTGATACACTACTTAACTAAAAGATGGAAAGCAACTGCTAAAAAGTGTGGCTTAACTGTTACTAACAAACAACAAAGAGGGCACTGCACTGCACTAAAACTAATGCTGCCGAACAGAGATTAATAGGAACATTTAAATTGAAAAATCATAAACTAATAGGAATATTTAAACTAAAAAATCATTAAAAAACAAACTATACAACTGTACAAACTGTAAGGAAACTTATAACTGAAAGAGTAGCGAAGGAACTGTACACCAGACCATTATAAATGGATTATCCGTGTGGTTCTATAAACATACCTACTAGTTTTATCTGCTTTTTTCTATTTTATCATTGTTGGATGCTACATTTAGATAACATGATAGTGCTGAAAATTAAAAAAATGGGTAAATGAGATTTGCTCAAATATAAATAGGTTATAGACCAACTCATTAAAATCTTACTTGTTATCACGTAGAGTAGCAAAAATTGATCAATCAGCCAATTATCAGTGACCTATAACAGTAAAAATGTAGTATTACTAGTCATAATTTGAAATATAGCATTATTCTTGCAGAGCTGTGGTACAACCTGGCAAACGGCAGAAGCAAAAAAAATACACATCAATTATAAACCATCAACTGTATATCTAATGGGTCTTTAATGATTACTAATATCCATGGCTGCTGATATTGCTATCGAACATAACAGCAATGGATGATTCAAGATCAATTCAATTTTTAAAAAAAAATATTATTTTAGGACCGAGAACTAAGTGACATTCAGTTCATCTCTAGTTCAGGTAAGATAGGCATATATATATATTTTTTTACAAAAGGACATTACTAATGGAATCATTCCACCAGAAGATTTGGAGAACTGCCATTTAGTTTTCCATAGATTATAGCTGAAACTGAACTGCAACCACCAAAAAACAAAACTGTTAGTTTCTAGAATGATATTCATTTAAACTTTCAAACGTTCATCCTATTTTTGGAACACAACTGACAGACCCAAAATGGAACTGAACGCAAACTGAATCAAAACTAGACTGGTGAAACTAGATCTGATGAACTGAATGAACCAGCATACGTCAGGCTAACAACTCTAAAACTCTGAATCACAACCAGATTGACGAAACTGAATGCAAACTGAAAAGACAGAGGATGGCGGAGGGAGAGAAGAAGACTCACCTGTATCAGTATATGCGGCGCACAAAGGGCGGCAGGCGAGGGTAACCACGGCAACCGATGACGATAACAGCGGACGAGGTGCAGACTACAGACAAACTGCAGCGCGGGAGGGAGAGACGCAGATACGGATGAGGCGAGTAGTGCAGGGGCGACAGAGGCAGACGAGGCGAGCGGAGCTTGAGCGACAGCGGCGGATGAGGCGAGCGGAGCAGGGGACACAACGGCGGATGAGGCGAACGGAGTAGGGGCAACAACCATGGATGATGCAAGCGGAGCAGGGGCGACCGGGGCTGGGGTTGTGGGGCCATCGGAGTTGGGGCAAGGGAGCCGCCGTCGATCCGCCGGCTGGGACCTCGACGGTGGAGAGTGAGATTGAGTCCAGGTGGGGGAGGGCAGTGGGGCTGGCGGCGTGGAGCGAGGCGCTCGGGCTCTAAAACCCTAAAGGGAGTAGCAGGGGCGTCGGGGAAATAGTTGGACAGCCTGACGGCGTCGGGAGAAAGAAGAGAGCGTCCAACACTTGTTCACCCGAGTGCCCATGGTTATATACCCAGGACGATTTGTAGGGGCGTTTCCTGATCTAGCCGGGGTAGGTTCCTGATCCAGCCGCCTCTACAAATATTTTCTATTTTATTAAATTATTAATTCTGTATTTTTTATATCACAAACACACAAAGTAATATAAAAACAATTGTATATATGCACAAATATATTATTTTGTATATAATATTTTGTATTATTCTATATATGTAGAAATATATATAAAAACAATTATAGTCAAAACAATATAGAAAACAAAAAAAACAAAAATTAAAATTTTGAATTTTAAAACTTCGACTACAATTTTATGACATTAAATGAAATAAAATGAAAATGTTATAAACATAAAAGTTGTATAACTCATCAATATGCACAACTTTTATTTTGGTCATCTTGTGATGTGACTTTGTTTGAACGATTCAAAATTTGAAATTCAAACAATTTCAACTTGAAACAATATTTTGAAAGAGTAAATGATTTCAGCTAAAAAAACTCATGTATACCAAAGTTGTAGAAATCATCAATATGTACAACTTTTATTTTGATCATCTTTTCATTTGACTAAATTTGAACAGTTAAAAATTTGAATTTCAATAAATGGCAACTTGAAACAAGATTTTAAAACCTTAAATGATTTCAACAATAAAAGTCGTGAATATAAAAGTTGTTGAACTAATCACTATCTACAATTTTTATTTTGGTCACTTCTTCATGTGACAAAGTATTAGTAAACATTGTTCACAAATTCATATATGACTAATAGTTTCATGAACTATACGAGAAACATGTTGGTTTGTGAACAATGTTTATTATCACTTTGTCAGATGAAGAAATGATCAAAATAAAAGTTATAGATCTTGATGAGTTATACAACTTTGGTATTCATCAATTTTTCAGCTGAAATCATTTAATGGTTGAAAATCTTGTTAGAACTTGTCATTTTTTTAAAGTTGAAAATTTAAATTGCTCAAACTTTGTCAAATAAAAAGAATGACCAAATCAACACAGTAACTTGATAGGGCCTAATTTTAGAAAATTTTAGAAAAAAAATCATCATATTTGGAGATAGTACGAGGGAGAAAGACTAGTTACAAATTTTACCCAGAGATTAAAAAGAAAAATAACAGTTGTTCATGATGATCAATGATGAACAAGTGTCATTTCTCTTTTTAATTTGTGGCTGAAACTTGTAACTAGTTTTTCTCCCTCATACTAACTCCAAATGTGATGGTTTTTCCTAAAATTTTCTAAAATCATGCTCTATTATTTTAGTCTAGTCATCTATCTTTGTCACTAATTTTGAACAATTTAAATTTTGAATTTTAGAAAATGACAGCTTCATACCTGATTTTCAACCAATAAATGATTTCAACTATAAAGGTGATGAATATAAAAGTTGTTGAACACATCACTATCTACAACTTTTATTTTGGTCATCTTTTTATTTGACAAAATTTGAACAGTTTAAATTTTGAATTTCAGAAAATGACAGCTTCAAACCTGATTTTCAACCACTAAATGATTTCAGCAGTAAAGGTGATGACTATAAAAGTTGTATAACTCGTCAAGATGTCCTACTTTTATTTTGGTCATTTCTTCATTTCATAAAGTGTTAAGTGATTTCATAAAGTTTTAGTAGTAATAGAGTGGATGTTGAAATAGATTCATCTGGATGTTGCAAGGGTAGTCTCACACATATACATAAATGTAGTCTCACATACATACATAAATATATAGTCTTACACACATACATAAATATATAGTCTCACACGCATGCATAAATGAAGTCTTACAAACACACACTTACACAAACACTCCATGTCGGGTTCATAAACCCGGCATCCCTAAGGGACCGGCTTATACGCCAGGGCTCGGCCCAGGAGGACGGCTTTTTTTCCTCTAGACCGGCCCGAGAGTCTAAATTCAATAGCCTGGAGCACTCGCTTCAGGCCCTGGCCGCCTTCGGCCCATCTTTCCGACCGGAGCACTAGCTTAGGCTCAGGCCAACTCCAAACGGCCTCTCCGATCAGAGCGCTAGCGTCAGGCCCCAGCCGCCTTCGCACGGCCTCCACTCGGAAAGCCTGACCCGAGGACCGCCTCCGACTCCGACCCCGTGTCTCCGACCGGGGTTCGTAGAAAACCCTGCCCATCGCTATTCTCCGACTGGCGCGCCAGAACCAACTGGGGTCATCCGACCGGGGACGCCCGCACGGAGAGAACCAGAAGGCGTACGAAGGAAGGCAAGACAGGGCTCGCAAGTCAAACCACAGCATCAGGGACCATACCCTGCGGAACAATACTTTACAACCGCCCTGCCACAAATAGTATTGTAGGCGCCAACGTTTACCTCTACAGTATTATAGGTGCCGGTCAAAACACCCGTACGGTAAGACCCCCCATGTGCCTCTAGGCATCAACAGTATTGTGGGCGCCGGAATTCACCGTACTAGGTGAATGTGGTAAAGCCATGCCTCCAGTTGGCGAGACAACATTTTTGCAGGTACCGACGTCCTCCAGTCTTGAAGAAAGCAGCTCAACCTGACATTCTGCAGTGACATCAACAGTATTGCGGGCGCCCACCATTATCCCATCCCGTCGGTGTGGGAAACAAGGCTTAGAAACGTCCGTACTCTCTCTCCCTCTCACTTGTAAAGCCATCCCCTTCTTCTATAAAATGGGATGTGCTCCCTCCAAACACAGAGAGTTAACCCAAGTCGACTTCTTCAAGTTTAGGTTCATTAGATCGATAACTCACAACCCCTCAAGCACATGCTTGGACACTTCGTTCATACCATAGCTCCTGTCGATCTCAGCCTTTCGACCGGACCGACCGGACACCCCATCTCTCTCTCTTGTTTGTAACCCCACTACAGACTCTGAGCACCTGGGCTCAGGAATAAAGTCACCGACCGACCCACACTAGATGTAGGGCACGTTGCCTGAAACAGTATAAATCATGTGTCATTGAGTGTTAGGCCACCTCTGATCACAACGTGCAGCAAAACTACAAATATTTACTAGTTGGTCACTTTCTGTATCGACAGTTGGCGCCGTCCATGGGGAAGACGCTATACGTGCAACACTTTTTTGGTAATCGGATGGCCCATTTTTCCGCCACCCCCGCCGTGGCGGGCTCGAGCGATACGATTCGCTTCGGCTCGTTGGAGTTTCCCTCACTCTTGCCTGTCGGGATGCGGGTTCAACCCATTTTTGAGCCATCCCAGGCCTTCCGCTTTGGAAGCCTGGACTTCGTCGTCGACCGGCTCGGTGTACTCCACCTCCGCGAGGAGACTCGCGACCCGGCACCCGTCGGAGGGAGGCCCTTCATCGACTCTAGGAGACACGACTTCGACGACGCAGCATCTGTGCTTCATTCCAAGCAAACTCTTTGCTTAAACCCCACTGTAAGTAATACGCGTACTGTCATTCGCCCTTTATTTACTATCTCCCACCGATCACCCGGAGGGATTGCACCGCTCACACCACAAACATCGTATGATCGGTCCCCCTACGGCCTCGCGTCCTCTGCGGATGCTTACGCTCAGGGCCTCCAAAGGATGCTGCCACCATCCCCGCTCACGTTTGAATTCGTAGGAATGGCAGGCTTCGCCCCTGCCGTTTCTAGCGAACTCCTAGATAACAAGGGCGAGAGCGACGGTTTCAGCATCGGCGACGTGGCGCCCCGCCACCGTTCGTCCTGAGAGTGCGCTATGGCGGATGCTCCGGGATAGCCGCCGGTGGTTGCGGTGTCTGAGCAAACTCACACCCCTCCAGACCCGTGCGCGGGGGCCCTCACGTCTGCGTAAGCGCACGTTGAGGAATTGCGACAACGACGGCAGAACTAGCCGCCACCTGCGTCGGCGCCGTCAGTATAGCCCATCGCGCCCCCTGCGCATGGCTCGGTGGGCGGCGCCCGGGGTCACGCCCGTCAGGTCCAACACGACATCATGAACGAGGGGAACGATCTCCCTCAATTTGCCCAGGCTAGCCAGAACATCGCCGCTGCGGCAGTGCTTCTACGCGGCTTTCCTGAGCCCGCCAACCCCTAGGAGCGGGTAGTCTACCGGAACCTCTGGTTCTAGTAGAAGCCACCGCCGTCCAATAGGCGGAAAACTCTACGTCGCGACTCCAACCCACGCCCTCTCTCCCCACCGGGGGGACGAGGACGCGCCAGATGGATCGCTCCATTTGCTCGCCGCCACAGCCATAGGGCCCAGCTCGGGGTGCGGCAGTTGCGCCACGGTCTAACCTGTCGCCTACTCCACACCAACCGCCGGTACACGAGCGGCCCAATCCTCAACAGGACGCTCGCAGCATCGTCGGCAACCGGCGTCGGGCTCGACATGGTAACGATGTCCACCGTACGACAGTAGGCGACACGGACCTCGGCCAAACCATCGAGGGAAGCGGTGAAACGCGCCCTAGGCACGGTCACCGACCAGACGACCGGAGCCCTAGCCCTGACGGCCCGGTGAAGGGTCGAGATGACGACTAGAGGGGGGTGAATAGTCTTTTCTAAAACTTAAACGCGTCGGCTAACCGATACAAATGCGGAATTAAAACTATCAGTCTAGCCAAGACTATACCCCACTATATATGTTCACTAGCACCTTGCAAAGATAACAATTATGCAACAAAGGTGCCGGGCTAGTTAGAGCTCTCCTAAACAATTCTAGGAGCACGGTTACACAAACCTATGCCACTAGTTCTTTAAGCAACAAGGGAGCTCCTACACATGCTAGTAAGCAAAAGCACAAAGCCAACTAAGCTCACTAGCAATGCTCAATAATAAGGCAACCAATGCCAAATTAGAGAGCGCAAATACTTAGCTACACAAACTAAGTAATGTGACTAACAAGGTTACACAAACCAAATTAGCCACGCAAGGGAGCTACTTCTATGCTACACAAGCAAGAAGGTAATTAGCAAGCTACACAAGCTATCTAATCACAAGAGCAACTACACAAGCTTAATATGTATAAAAGTAATTGCAAGCTTGTGTAATGGGGATGCAAACCAACGGGAAGAACAAGGTTGACACGATAATTTTTCTCCCAAGGTTCACGTGTTTGCCAACACGCTAGTCCCCGTTGTGTCGACCGCTCACTTGGTGGTTCGGCGGCTAATTAGCATCACCCGCTAAGCCCGCACGTCGGGCGCCGCAAGAACCTACCCCTTGAGTGAGGGTAGCTCAATGACACGCTTTACTAAAGTTGCTCTTCGCGACTCCCGCGGGGCGAGCACAAGTGCCCCTCACAAGCACTTCTCCAGAGCGCTGCACAAGCTTCTTGCGCGCTTCAACGGAGACCACCACCAAGCCGTCTAGGAGGTGGCAACATCCAAGAGTAACAAGCACCACTGGCTTGCAACTCGATCACCTAGTGCCACTCGATGCAACCTCACGATGCAATCGCACTAGAATCGCTCACTCACACAATCGAATGATCACTATCAAGTATGTGTGAGATGGAGGGCTCCCCAGCACTCTCAAGCATGGACACAAAGTCCCCTTAGGTGCTCCACACCAGCCATGGCCGAAGGCCACTTCTATTTATAGCCCCAAGGGCTAAACTAGCCGTTACCCCTTCATTGGGCAACGGTCGGGCCGACCGGACGCTCTGGTCGTGTTGACCGGAAGCTGGACCTCAGCGTCCGGTCGCCCGCAGACGGCCACGTGCCCCGGTTCCAATGGTCACTTGACTTGACCGGACGCAGCAGCTTTCAACTAACCGGACGCTGAACCCCCAGTGTCCGGTCGTTTCCAGTAAGGTACCGACCTTGACCGGACGCGTCCGGTCACACTTGATCGGACGCAGCCAGCGTCCGGTCACATTCTAGCTTCTACGTCATCGTACGTCAGCCTGACCAGACGTAGCCTGCCAGTGTCCGGTGCTTTCAGACCCAGCGTTCGGTCAGTTGACCAACACCAGCGTCTTCGTGACCAACTCGTTTTTACTTCTAACTTCTTCACCCTTGCTCCAATGTGCTAACCACCAAGAATTTGCAAACGGCGCAATAGAAAATAGGCATTCCATTTTCCCGAAAGCGCATCCGGACCCAAACCCATCTCAACCCTGCAAACACCACCTCCTTTGTAAATGTGCCAACACCACCATGTGTAAGTGTGTTAGCATTTTCACAATCATTTCCCAAAGGATGTTAGCCACTCAACTTGCCACGCCACTCGATCCTAGCGACAATGCAAAGTTAGATCACTCGAGTGGCACTAGATGACCAATATGCAAACAAGTTTGCCCCTCTTGATAGTATGGCCATCTATCCTAAACCCGGTCATAAACTTCTCTACACACCTATGACCGGTGAAATGAAATGCCCTAGGTTATACCTTTGCCTTGCGCATTCCATTCCATCTCCTCCAATGTCGATGCAACACATGCACCAACATGATCAACAATGATATGATCCACTTCATATCATCACATGATCATATTGGTTCATCGATCTTGACTTTACTTGCTCTTCACCGTTGCCATCGTCCATCGGCGCCAAGTCTTGCTCAAGCTTCACCGCCACGCGGTCCATCACTCCAAAGCCTTCGACTTGCCCTTCACGCTTGCAACCGGTCCATCAAGCCAAGTCTTGTCTTGATCTTCTCCACCTTGATCACATGACTCAATGTCATGTCTCATGTGCATTTAAGCTCCTTCATCATCACATGTGTGAGCTTTGCAACATTTCCAAGCCATTTTCACCTTCATGGCATATGTTGCTCACACACATGTACCTGTGGACTAATCACCTTGTATCTCACATAAACACAATTAGTCCACCTAGGTTGTCACTCAATTACTAAAACCAAACAAGGACCTTTCACCCGGGGCCACGAGCCTTCGGCCGGCGCATCCGGAGAGCACCGTTCCCGCAGCGTTTCTGGCCACCCACCAACATCACCAAATACACTAGGGAGACAAACCTAGGCATTTGGCTCAAAGACTTCCGGCTCGCCTATCGGGCCAGAGGAGTGGATGATGACTATTTCATCATTCAATACCTTCCCATTTGCGTGGGGGAACATGTTCGGGCATGGCTTGAATTCCTTCCGCACGACAACATCCGCGACTGAACGGACCTCGAGAGGGTCTTCGTCGGGAATTTCCAGGGGACCTACATCTGCCTGGGAAACTCCTGGGACCTCAAGAGCTATCAACAGGAGCCCGACGAGTCCCTATGGGATTACATCCGTAGGTTCTCTCAATGATGCAACTCCCTCCCCGATGTCGTCGACGCAGACGTCATCGATGCATTCCTCTCTAGGACGAACTGTGAGTCCCTGATCCACAAGCTTAGCTGCTTGAACCCCCATACCACCTGCGACCTGCTCGACGTCGCCACCAACCATGCCTCTAGCGAGGAGGCGGTCGGAGCGGTCTTCAGTGGAGGCCGGGACAAGCTCAAAGCCAAGCGCACGGATCTGGACGAAGACCCCTCCACACAGAGGGGCGAGAAAAACAAAAAAGATCGACGCCGGTCGGACGGCTCCGCGCTGGTCACCGTGGCCGATCGCACAGCCAAGTAGCCCCAACAGGGACTACCTGACCACTTCAACAAACTCATGGATGGTCCATGCACCAACCACGCCTACCCCGTCAAGCATCTCTACAAGGAATGCAAGCTTCTCAAACGCTTCCTCCGATAGGCCGACGGGCCAAAGGAGGGAGACGGCAAGGAGGCGGTAGCCAGGAGAGGGGGCACGACAGGTAAGGACAGAGACGGCTTCCTCAAGCCTGAGGAGTGCATCATGATCTTTGGCGGATCTGACGCCATCTAGCCCAAGCGCCAGCACAAGATCCGCTATAGAGAAGCATGCGCTGCCGAGACGGCCGTCCCCTCCTTCCTCAGCTGGTCGGAATCCCCGATCACCTTTGATCAGAGGGACCATCCCTCCCACGTCACGAGACCAGGACGCTACCCGCTCGTCGTCGACCCTATCGTCCGCAAGAAGCGCCTCACTAAGGTGTTGATGGACGGAGGCAGTGGCCTCAACATCATATACATCGACACCCTCGATGCCATGCGCATCCCCCGGTCGAAGCTCTGCCTGGCGGGCTCCCCCTTCCATGTGGTAATCCTAGGAGCGCAGGCATACCCGCTCGGACAGATCGATCTGCCCGTCACGTTCGGTAGTCGGTCCAACTTCCACTCGGAGGTCCTCACCTTCGAGGTGGTAGACTTTCTAGGGTTCTACCATGCCATCTTAGGGCGGCCATGCTACGCAAGATTCATGGCAATCCCCAACTACACCTACCTCAAACTAAAGATGCCAAGTCCAAACGGTGTCATCGCCGTGAATAGCACCTTCTCGCATGCCTTCGTGTGCGACCGCGAGCACTACGAGCTCACAACCGCGGTCATCAACTCATCCGAGCTCCTGTGGCTCGAGGAGTCATCAACCCCAACAGTCCTAGACTGCAACAAACCAATAAACCCACCACAGGTACCATGAAAGGAAGATCAGGGGAAGGACCCTATACGGTGATCGAAGTAATCCGACCGGGCACCTACCGACTGAAAAACAACAACGACGATGTTCTCTTTGAGCGCCAGAACAGCTATGTCACTTTTTCTTTCCCTAAAGTTTCAATCTTACCATTATTTACTTAGCGAACGCTCCTATAAGAGCACCCTGACCCGAACACTTTTCGGCTCGGGGCGCTCGGAGGCTCCACTAGGGGGCTCTACTACCCCTCTATTTTGTTTTTACCTTAAGTATTGTTTTACTTTCGTATGGAGAAACTCCTTCCTACCTGAATGAAAGGGCAGTTCATTCCTTTGTTTTACCTTACGTAGCTTTGCTTTGAAACATTCCGACTGATTGCACCCCACCTTTTCCTACGACTACGACCGGCCGAGCCTCGCGGGCCATGCCCCGGGCTTGTGAAGTTGCAGCCCACGAAACAAACGGGTAGGTACGAGAAAGAAAGGAATTTAAAACAAAATTATGCTAAGAGAAAACTAAGGAACGAAAGGGAACAAGCTTCCCCAAACGGAGCAACTCCATCACAAAAACAAAAACCGATTGCAGTCATTAAAACACACACGAACGTTTTACACGGGGATCCACCCACAAACCTAAACTATTGCATTCTCTGCTGCTACAAATACTACCGCGGTCGCTCAACGACGTCGCCTGGAGGCCAAATAAGAAACCGGATGCAACCACTAGGGACCCGCTCGGCTCCACTCCTTCAACTTCGGCGAACGCAATAAATACCTTCAGGGCGTCGCACCTATAGATGCTCAGTAGAAGAACATGGAGTCCCTGGCTAGAGGCACCACCACACGAAATCTCCATTGAGAGACCATCCGGCCCCCTGAGTCGATTGAATCGCTCAGTATCCACACCTGAGATACAGGTAGGAAGCGAAGGGGCGCCCCATACGGGCCATGCCGACTCTGTCTCGAATGACGAGCATAGGTCCCGGTCGGACATTTCCGACTGAAGCTCTCCGAACCCCGTCTCTCAGGTCATCAAGGTGAGCATGTGTTCATTAATACAAAACTATTCACACGAGGGCTAACCCACGATTGATGAGCGTAGGTCCCGGTTGGACGTTTTCGACTGAAGCTCTCCGAGCCCGTCACTCTAGTCATCAAGGTAAACATTACCAAAACCCCCTCTATTTCTTTATAAATCATTCATACATCCATATGCGCATTCATTTCATATGCCCGCGCCTCCTGAACGATTCAGGCCCTGAACCTCCCTGGGGCTCAGGAACTAAGCATCGCATATGCAGCGAAATGCATCAGAATGCTCCATGTTGTGTCACGAAGCGGCGGTTGCCTCATTCGATATGAGTAACCAACAGAGCCAGGGGAGAAAACTGTAGATGAGCACCATGTGGCCCTAGCCTGGTCTGGTAGACCAGGACATCTCAACCTTCTCATTTGATCCTAAACCTCTCGCCAAGCCCACAAAATCTCCATCGAGGGGAGGCCAAAAGGCCACCTAGGTTAGTCTCCGGAATGACCTAGGCATCTATCGGGTTACAGGTAAAGGAGTAGTGGAATATCACAAGAGGGCTATGCCGACCCCATCACGAATGACGGACCCAGATTTCACTCGATCACACCCGTTAGCGAGCTCACCGAGCTAGTCTTTGAGCCCGACCGATCGGGACAGGCAACGAAACTCATCACCTCCGGTTGTGAGGAACCGAGGATGGGGGTAACATGCAATACTCACATCAACCCCTATGAAGGCCCGAAAGGGCTTGGGGGCTCAAGAAAAATGAAAGGACGGCAACCTTGAACTCGCCAGATCCACAACTACGACTCGCCCGGTCCCCGGCGCGCACCGATGCCAGGACCCGCGAGCATCGCCGCATCAGATCTTTAACTAAACTAACAACGTCTTCATAATGGCTTCACTTCCGACTGTGCTCCAAAGAAACCCTAGGACTACAACCCCGAACTCGCATCGATAGGATCGGCGACATCCGGCTATGGCTCCTGAGACCGCGACTCCTAAACTCGCGTTACGGCTTTAGATAGCTTCACTGCGCTCCAAAGAAACCCTAGGACCGCGACCCCGAACTCGCGTCGACAGGATTGGCGACATCCGGCTATGGCTCTTGGGACCGCGACTCCTAAACTCGCGTAACGGCTTCACTAACTGAAACTAACTCTCTTGATCCACGGCGCGCATCGACGCCTAGGTCTACTCGCGATTCCACCACGCTCGATCCCACGGCATGCACCGACGCCAAGGACTACTCATGACTCCGCCTCACCCGATCCCATGGTGCGCATCGACGCCGAAGATCAGTGAGCTCTGCCACATCCAAACTAAGCTGTCCCTATCCATGGCGCGCACCGACGCCATGGTCCATTCATAAATTCCGACTCACCCGATCCCAAGGCGCGCATCGACACCTAAGATCGGTGAGTTTTGCTTTTTTTTCTATCCCCCACACCTCACCGCCTCGTCTGTGAAATGATGCCTTGGTTAAAAAACATGCATACATGCCTGCTGAGACAACACCCCCAGCCGGTTTGGCCTGAACCACCTAGGGCTCGGGGGCTACACCCGCGGGTGCGCTCACGTGCTCCCGCCGACAAAACAGAAAAGCATCCCCCGTTGACAAACTCAGAGACACCCCCCAGCCAGTTTGGCACGAACCACCTGGGGGCTCGGGGGCTACACCCGTGGGTGTGCTCGCGTGTACCCGCCGGCAAGACAAAAATCCCCCAAACGATTCTGCCTGAATCGCCCGGGGGCTCGGGGGCTCCTGTCGGGTTCATAAACCCAGGGTCCCTCGGGGACCGGCTTCCATGCTAGGGCTCGGCCTAGGAGGGCAGCCTTTTTTTCCTCTGGATCGGCCCAAGAGTCTAAATTCAAAAGCCCGGAGCACTCGCTTCAAGCCCTGGCCACCTTCGGCCCATCTTTCAGACCGGAGCACTAGCTCAGGCTCAGGCCAACTCCGAACAGCCTCTCCGATCGGAGCGCTAGCGTCAGGACCAGCCGCTTTCGCATGGCCTCCACTCGGAAAGCCTGACCCGAGGACCGCCTCCGACTCTGATCCCGTGTCTCCGACCGGGGTTCGTAGAAAACCCTGCCCATCGCTATTCTCCGACTGGCATGCCAGAACCAATTGGGGCCATCCGACCAGGGATGCCCGCTCAGAGAGAACCAGAAGGCATGCCAGAACCAATTGGGGCAAGATGGGGCTCACAAGTCAAACTACGGCACCAGGGACCATACCCTGTGGAACAATACTTTACAACCGCCCTGCCACAAACAGTATTGTAGGCGCCAACGTTTACCTCTATAGTATTGTAGGCGCCGGTCAAAACACCCGTACGGTAAGACCCCCCATGTGCCTCTGGGCATCAACAGTATTGTGGGCGCCGGAATTCACCGTACCAGGAGAATGTGGTAAAGCCATGCCTCCAGTCGGCGAGATATGATTTTTGCAGGTACCGACGTCCTCCAATCTTGAAGAAAGTAGCTCAACCTGACATTCTGCAGTGACATCAACAGTATTGCAGGTGCCCACCATTATCCCATCCCCGTCGGCGTGGGCAACAAGGCTTATAAACGTCTGTACTCTCTCTCCCTCTCACTTGTAAAGCCATCCCCTTCTTCTATAAAAGGGGATATGCTCCCTCCAAACATAGACAGTTAACCCAAGTCGACTTCTTCAAGTTTAGGTTTATTAGATCGATAACTCGCAACCCCTCAAGCACACGCTTGGTCACTTCGTTCATAGCATAGCTCCTATCGATCTCGACCCTTCTGACCAGACCGACCGGACACCCCATCTCTCTCTCGTTTGTAACCCCACTACAGACTCTGAGCACCTAGGCCAGGAATAAAGTCACCGGCTGACCCACATTGGACGTAGGGCACGTTGCCTGAACCAGTATAAATCCTGTGTCATTGAGTGCTAGGCCACCTCCGATCACAACGTGCAGCAAAACTACAAATATTTACTAGTTGGTCACTTTCTGTACCGACACTCCACGTTCAACAACTAGCTAGCCCGCTGTAATGACTTTTCCCTTGACCCCTTTTCGTTCCTATGGCAATATGTCTTTGGGTAGGTTCTTTTTCACAACATTGATCTTCTTAGAAAAGTCTGTGAATAGTGGCATCTCATCGTAGTTATTGTAAGCTTCAACATCGTCCACGCCATCAACTCCGATAATGTGCTATTTTTTAGAGGCAACCACATGCTTTGTCTTCTTCTTCGGGGGGAGGTTACTTTGTGGGTCAGACATATAGAAAACTTATGCGATACGTGAAGCGAGCACCCAAGGGTCATCTTGGTAGCTTAGATTCTCGAGGTCTAGGACTCTCAGTCCGATCTTGTTTAGTTGGTGTTGTTTGATCCAGCGCCATCGAAACAGGGCCACCGTTATATCCCTTCCATAGTCAAATTCCCATATCTCTTCAATGATGTCAAAGTATTGGATTTTTCACCCCCAATCCATCGAGAGCCTCTATTCGAACGCTGCTGTTTTGGTTCACATATTTACTATCATTTGCGTGGGTATAGTATGTATACCCATTGATGTCATAAGCATTCCAAGATGTCACTTGTCTCGATGGCCCCTCTGCCAACCTACTGATGGTAATAGAGTCTATGGTTTCTCCAAGCGGTATGTTTTGGTCCTTCAACCATGTAGTTAGTCGTTGCTTGTGCTGTTTCATGACCCAATCATCCGAACGACCATTTCTCTCCGCCATAATGATAGCCAAGTGTTCATCAATATACGGTTGCATCAGTTATGTACTCTGTAAGACACTATAATGTGCCTGACTCACCTATTTGTAATCATGGTCGATGAACATTTTTCTACCACTAGTGCCCTTTCCAGCTAGCCTACCCTTATGACGAGAATCGAATTTACCAATCCCTTTCTGTACTTTAAGGTACTCTTGACAGCACTCGACGACTTCTTCAGTAATATAACCCTCTATCATGGAGCCCTCTGGGTATGCTCGATTATGCATGTAACGACTTAGAACCGACATGAACCGCTCGTAGGACCACATTTCATGCAAGTAGCAAGGGCCCAGCGCCTGTATCTGATGAACCATGTGAATCATGAGATGTGACATTATATCAAAAAAAGCAGGAGGTAAACACATCTCTAGTTGGTTTTGTGTCTCCACCACAAATTCATGTAGGTCACTCAGCTCTTGCTTGCCAATCGTCTTTTATGAGATCTTCGAAAAGAAGTAGCACATGTAGGTGATGGCCATTTTTAAGAACTCTGGCTTTATAGCCCTGATTGCAATAGGTAGAAACATTGTCAGCATCACATGACAATCGTGAGCCTTGCAGTGTGTTATTGACAAGTCCTTCATCGACACTAGCTTCTTCACATTCGCTGAAAACCCAGTCGGGACTTTGACCCCCTCAGGAAAGTGCATATAGCTCTCTTCTCGTCTGGTGTTAGGTTGAAGCACGCCACGGGTAGAGTGTATTTTCCATTAGCCTCAGGTACCAGGTGAAGCTATGGCATTACATTTAGCTGCACCATGTCTTTCCGTGCTTTCATATCATTCTTTGACTTGCCTATGTCCATCAAGGTAGCAATAAGACTCTCAAAGACATTGTTCTATGCATGCATAGCATCAATGGCATGGGGGACCTCCAAGTCTGGCCAATAAGGCAGATACTGAAAGAAGATCGATTGTTTCTTGAAAGGTACACCTTCGACAGGAGGTGTGCTTCTATCTCTGTTTGTCCCATCCAGATTCTTCTTTTCATAGACGACGCATATGTTTTTCACCATTCTGTACACGTGTTCTCCATTATGACATCTCTCCGAAGGGGGTTCAATCTCTGGGGTGTTGTCATAAAATCTAAAAAACAATTTGTTGCGGTACTTGTGACTTGTCTTTAAGAAGCGTCGGTTTCTTAGGTAAACTATCTTCTTGGATGCATCTAGGTACACCCATGTAGTACCATCCAAGCAAACCAAGCATCTCATCTTCCCTTTGATCTGTCCAGACAAAGCAAACAACGCGGGATAATCATTGGTAGTAACAAATATTATTGCTCTACATATGAAGTCCTCCTTTCGGAATGCATTGTACATTGGCTCCCCATGCCTCCATAGCCTCTCCATTTTTGCATCAAAGGCTCGAGGAACACGTCTATATCAATGCCTGGTTGTTTAGGGCTAGAAATAAGAATAGTGAGGAGAAGGTACTTTCTCTTCTGACACAACCATGTTGGGATGTTGTACATGGTCAAGATCACTGGCCAAGTGTTGTGGTCGCTCATCCTCTCATTGAAGGGATTCATTCCATTGGTGCTCAAGCCAAACCATACATTCCTTGGGTCATCGCTGAATTCTTTGTGCTTCTCATCGAACCTTTACCACTTACTACAATCAGCCAGGTGTGCAATCTTATCATCATTCACCTTGCGTTCATCATCCCTCCATGTCATGAGTGCGGCTTCTTTAGGGTTTAGGAAGATACATCTCAAGTGGTCGATCACTGACAGGTACCACATTGCCAAGGCAGGAATTCTTCTCTGCTTTGCATCGTTGCCTAATGGAGTGTCCTCTGGGGGCTGAGATTCTTGTACCACCTTTTTTGTACCCTTCTTATTCCTCTTTTTTCCCATGGAGGCTTCGTCCCCACCGTAAAGGTCATTGTTCTTGTACCGGCTGGCCCTACACCGGGGACATTTATCTAGTGACTTGAACGTTTCGCCACGAAAAAGTATACAGTGGTTGGGGCATGCATGGATTTTTTCAACCCCCATTGTTAATGGACTTATGACCTTCTTCGCTTGGTATGTGTTGGCGGGAACTGAGTTTAGTTGTGGCAGCACCCATGACAGTAGATGCAATAGATCATTGAAACTACAGTCTAACCAGCCGTACTTAGCCTTCAGGATGAGTAGCTCATGCACAAAACGTAGCAATATCCAATGTGTCGGACAACCCTTTTCAATACTATACACAGTCTCCTTCGATGCTTTTGTCACCATTTCCAAATTTTCTAGACCTTTCGGGCTATTTAGTAAAATCTCTGGTCCAAGGGCTCGAATCATGTCCTCCAAATCATCTTCATCCTCGACACGTGCTAAACCAGCATTATTGGCACCACCTTCGTCGTTACTATCCCAACCACCAGCATCACCACCTTGTTCATTGCCAAACTCGGAATCCATTCGTGCATCATGCTCTGCTGAATATTGGGACAAGGATTCTAGGGTTTTGTCGTTGTATTCCTCCTCATCCTCGTCGTTAACAATAACCGTTTCACCATGATGAATCCACACTGTGTAGTCCTCAACAAATTCTCGCATAATCAAATATGATCTGATAATAGTCACATATGTCCATGCCATACGGTTCTTGCAATCTTTACAGGGACAAATAATTGTATCCTTATTCTCTGTCAATGTCGTTGCATGCTTCTTTGCGGCTTTAATAAATTTATCCACCTCTTCACGGAAACCTGCCTTGAACCTTAACGAACCATACATCCCAGAGTTCATGTACTCTATCTTTTACAACAACAACAAAACAAACATTAAAGGACTACTTATTCAGATATATATAAAAATGAATCAAATTAATAATTATTTGAGAATAATTGTATATATACTTTAGATATATATGAATATAAATCAAATATAATTACATGAAGCATACAAGCACACCATGGTAGAGGAAAATTAATTAATGACCCATTTGTCCATAAATAATTAAAATACATATTTGTTGATTACAATAAATAATTTTAAAGACAACAATTAGCAACAATTATATTTTACCCAATATCTTTCATGCAAACCCTAGTCCAATTTAATCAAACACAAATTTACAAAACGAAATTAATAAAAAAACCAAACCCTAGATCTAGATCTATATGCACATAAAACATGTATAAAACTAACTAATTATTCAATAAAATCAAGAAACATGGACCAAATAAAGGTATGATCTTGTTCCCCCACCTAATTTACTTTAGTATATTCAAAACTTGGGTCTAATTTGCTTCAAAAGTAGCTCAATCACCATAGAAGAGAGAAAAACAAAACTCTAATTACTCACTAACCAACCATTAAAACTTCAAAAAAAATATGGAATAGCATTTTTTTACCTTCTACAACCTCTCCACCAAAGAATTTGAGACCGAAACCTTCGCCCCTTAGTAGAGCAATTTTTGGGAGGTGCCCAAGGCCTCCCCACATTTCTTTCATGGGTTGGAGTGAGTGACCTGATGAGGAAGAATGTGCTGCAGTTTTTTTTATATGTGGGTCATTTGTAGGGGCGGCTGGTGATTAAGCCGCCCCTACAAATAGCAGGTATTTATACGCCGGGCATTTGTAGGGGCGGTTTAATCACCAATCGCTCCTACAAATAGCAACACCGGGAACGGCCGGTGAGTGAGCCTTTCTTACAAATCAGACCCATTTGTAGGGGCGGCTCGTATCACCAGCCGTCCCTGCTGTTTCATTTATATGGACGGCTGGTCTCTGAGCTCTCGAGCACATCACTATAGGGACGACTCTATTATCAGTCGCCCCTACAAAAAAAAATATCTCGTTGCTACCCACCATTTTTCATGTAGTGACAGCTGCACTAGAGGCGCATGAGCTTTCAGTCAGGTCTCAACCGCGCAGCACATGCAAGCCACGCACGCACAAAACCAAAAACCGCGTCGCTTGGCCTGTCTCTCCGTCTCCGATGATCCTGTGCAAGAACAAAGCCGGCAGCCATGCATGTGCCCGCGCCGCTCGCCCGAATAAAACTAGTAGTAATTAAGCCGCCCCAGCCGCGCGCGCCATCATCAACTAACCTAGCTAGTAATAATTAACATCGATCCCGCTTGCTCTGTGACTGTGGCCACGCGCGCGCCGGAGGAAATCGCCGCGTCCGTGTCTAATAACAGCATGGCTAATAATACAACCTGCTGTTACGGCTCGTTTAGCCCGTTTACCGGCCATTTGAACTCAAACGCTACGTGATGATATTGTATCTGATTAGTCTACTGTTTATCCACTTTAAACGGCCGGTTTTGCCATTTAAGTAGTCGTTTAGCCAGCGAGCGTCCGCCAAGACGATAACAGTCAGATGCTAATAATCAGCTACTTGGATTCAAACAGATCTAACTAATTGTTAGCTGAATACCTAGCTAACAACTACACTAACTAGACCAAACTAGCTAATAGTAATCAGAGCTAATATTAGCTAGCTAACTACAGGGGCGGAGTCAGGATTGGAGGTAGGGGGAGGATGGACAAACAAAGTAGGGGGGGGGGGGGGGGGGCAACATTAAAGACATCTACTTTTTACTGGGTCTGTCGCTTAAGAACTAAATCAATCTTCTAACTCTGCTAGTTGTTGATCAATTGCAACATTAAACACATCTACATCTACTTTGTAATGGTGAAATTGGAAAGAGAAATTTAGAATCACTAGTGACTGTTAATCCGATAAGAGAATATCACCGGATGATTTATGATTATGGATTATGTGCTGCTGCTGGTGGACGGCAGCCGACGGTGGGTGTCATATTTGGACAGGCGGTGGCGTGGCCGTGGCGTCTCATGTTCGGACTCCGGTCTCTCAGCCCAACAGTAAATGCTGCTGTTCATCCTGTCTTCTCCTTCGCCAGTTCGCCGAACACCGCTGCGCCGCGCTGGCGAAGGAGAAGACAGGAAGACGAACAGCAGCATTTGGGCAAGAAACGAAGGAAGCCGCCACGACGCCTCGACGCTTCGTAATCCAAACAATAATGAAGGGAGCAGCAGCAACTAGATAGGCCTATTGGGCCTCAAATGCACTACGTTTGGAATGAAACAGCTAATACGTACATGTGTTGCTCAAAAAAACAAAGCTAATACATACATGTATTGATGTATATTGACTATATATATATACTAGAGGATTAGCAGCGCGTCAGGGGTGCCAGGCCCCCGTGACTATTAGCCGCTAATAATGGATCCAAACAAGCCCTTAACTACTATTAGTTAGGTATCAACAAAATATTAGTTAGACTATTAGTTTGATCTGTTTATTTTATATAAAGGCCGGAGCTAATTATTAACAAGAGCCTATATAACAGTAAGCTTGCAACATATATATATATATATATATATATATATATATATATATATATATATATATATATATATATATATATATATATATATATATATATATATATATATACAGTATTATTTCTCTTCTTTGTTTTCTTCAAATTCAGTAACCAAATTGAGGTGATACTTATTCTACAATTACTTATTCTAAATGCTGATGGATAGGATTTGATTGGATTGTAGAGGAGGGAGGACGAGGACGAGGACGAGGACTGCCCTGCCGCGGCTACTACCGAATAGGTGTAGGAGGCCGGGGAGCACAGCAAAGGCTGGCTAGTGGCTACCCGGCCTACGTCCCTACCCTGGTAGGTAGGCGAACGTCGTCGCAAGGAGCCGGCCTTGGGCAGTGTGAGAGCGGCTGCACTGCATGGCCATGTCCTGACGCGCTTTCTTTCTCTTTCTCTTTCAGCGCCCCGCCCCTCTCGGCCGCTCCGCTCCGCTCCGCTCCGATCCCTTTGCTGGCTTGCTTGCTCTTATCGTCAGAACCGAGGCCTATGTACCCTGTGTTTTCTAGTGCTTGCCGATGGGAGGCAGCCCAGCTGCATGCCTGCCTGCCTGCAACTCACTACTACTTGGCGTCAAGCAGCTGCTTATTAGTTAGTTAATTACCTCTGTCAATGACTAATAGCCTGTCTCTTGCTTTCCCGTGTACTCTTAGCTACATAGTGCACGTTGTTTCCTTTGTTCTAATATACTACTAGGAGTGAGAGTGAGTGAGTTTATAACTTTATATTTGGGTCACAGTTATCTAGGCTAATCAGGCTGCTTATTAGTTTACTACTACTATAGCCTAGCCACATAAGGCCTCCTGCAGTGTGTTGCCTGAGTGAGGCTAAACAGGGAGAGAGAAGGTTTGGGGATCGCTCCAAACACGGCAACTGGTAGTGCCAATTTTTAGCGAAGCCAAGAAAACGAGGAGCGATGAAAGTAGTTGCTCCGGTGCTTGCACAATAGAAACTGTTTTGTTGGTACGACTGTCAGCAACCTTGGTCGCTGCAGTGGACTTCATCTCTGTAAGTTCGGGAGAGAGAGGAGGATGTAGTGATTATTTTATTTGGAGGGCACAGTTGGCTGAGGTGCTTGTTTTCTTCTCACACTGCAGCTAGGGTGATGCCCCGTTTCCAACGTGACCAATGCTTTTTTTCTGGACACCGCTTGTACGCTGTGGCCGGCCTAAGATAATACTGCTTCTCTTCTCCGTACTTGCACTTGCATGTGACTATGTGAGTGACCGAGCACTCTACTCTTCTTATTGGAGGTTAGTGCAGTTGGTGCTAGCTGCTAGCTATATATAGGGATCTCCTATATATACTCCCGGCTTATCCGTCCAAAAAACAATGCAGTTCTCGTTTTTGAAGATCCAATCCAATACAAACAAAATTCTTTTTTACTTTACCCAAATCTATATTTTAAAAAAACACTAATATTTATGCATGCATGAGTTGTATGAACAGCTCAACTCAACAGCAACGCATATGGTTCAGAAAACCAGAAGCACACCCCACTGCACGATGATGCACCTGCGGCCTCTGCCTGAGACAAAATTTCCCGGCTTTAGCAAGCTTGCATCGGATGATGCATGGCGATGCCCTGCTGCGTGCGTTCACTGTTGCAAGCGCGTACGTGCTGGTTTACATGGAACAGTACGTGCACACACAGGCACAGGGGATAAATACAGGGATACTGCATGTACACTGTGCCGGCCGGCGACGGCGAGCACAATCTCCACGTCGTACCCTACTGCTAACTGCTCCGAGCTCCGAGCTACTGTAGTAGCTAGCCGGCGACGGCGAGCGCGAGCACGACGACTGAGCAGGCTCGCTGGAAGCCAGCCAGCCATCTCTGCTGCGGCTGCAGGTCGATCCCTGCCGCCTGGACCTGGATTGGACTGAATTGAATGGGTCGCATAGCAATAGCATGGGCATGGACGGTGGTGGATGGGCCGCCCCGCCCGGCCGGCCGGTGAATGGCGAAGCCTGCCTGAAGCGGGTCAGAGCTCAGCTAGAGAGCTCGCTGGGACGGAGACACAGGGGCGCTTCCAATGCATGTTGTCACCTGCACTGATGGAGTATGCAGTGAGCCAGTGTGCTGCGCTGCACTGCACTGCACTGCATGCTCCTCTCTGGCCGGCTGGGGCAGCCTACTGCCTGCTGCCGCCTCTGCCGGCGTGGTCCTCTCCACCTTCTTCTGAACTCCTCTGACACCAGTGCGCGCCCGGCAACGGCAAAGCCAGATCCAGTTCAGTAGTGCTCGTCAGAAACCGGCCGGACACCACGTAAGCATGCCTGCCTGGACAATCATCACAGTACGCCTTCACTTCAATTATCATCATCATCTTGTTTTCCTTCTAATGTGTTCGGCTGGTGCAGTGTACAGTGATTTTTGGATTGTTTTGGATGATTGAATAGTATTCTGTGAGAGAGAAAAAACTTGTTTGCTGCTGTACTTAGGTACCGTTTCGTCCTTAGAGATTTTAAGAATAATGTAGATTAAAAAAATCTGGTAATACGTTTTGTTAGGTTTCGTGTCTGTGTGATAAAATCTACTAAAATCTAGACCGTTCAGAGAAGATTCTAGAATTCTGAGACTTTTTTGAATTCGGATTCTTAAAATCCATAGGTATTCAAACGGGACTTTACTAGGTAGGAGTACTCACATTTGCTTTGACCAGGATTTCTCTCAGCACATTTGTGAAAAAAGTGCATGCCTGAGAAGAAAGAAGAGAGTGGTGGATTCTAGCCAGATATATAGAGCAAATTACGGCCAGCTTTAACTTGGTGTTTGCGAGTAGGAACCTTCTCGATTCCTTACCCACTCTGTCGTCGTTGCTTAACGATAGCCATATACATACTCCCTCCAACAACAAAAAAAATACGTAACTCTCGTGTCTCCAGCAGTCAAATAATATGAAATTTATAATAAATATATTTAAATATATTAATACCTATGATGCATAATAAGTATTATTAATTAAGCATGGAATATATTTTTATAATAAATATATTTAAATATAAGATGGGTGTTTGGGACTGCTCCGCTCCACGTTTTTCAACTATGTTTCACGTTCTTTAGCTAAACGGTTTCAGCTTCACGCACTCTGTTCGAGGGAAAATGGTGGAGTTGTGAGAGCACCTAGAGAGGTACTCCACAAACTCCAGCTTTTCTGGAGCTGCTCCACGGTGGAGTTTGTGGAGCAGTCCCAAACACCCCTAAATGTCATTCTTTTTTTTTCTATAAGCCTAATTTAATTTGGAAAAAAAACCACTTCTCTGAAGACAAGATTTACATTTTTTTAAAGAAATATTCATATAGAGTGCCTGCATATGTAGACTACACTAAAAGGCTGTTAGGGTATATTTGGTGGAGCTGGCAGCCTTGGCTGCCTGCCAGGCGACAACCTCGTGCCATCAATTTGAGTCATCTAACAGCTATAATTGATACCCTGGCAGGCACCAACCAAACACAGGTTTACTCCCATAAGCACTAGGTTAGGACTTCAGGTTTAGAACTTCGTTGCTCTGTCGTCCCGTAGCAGTAGCATTTTTAATGATCATTTATCTGCTGTCTTTTTCTAATTTTCATTATTTGTGTCCTTGATAGGAAATATGTGTACTTATGTGCCAATAATTAAGCTTGCGTAGCTGAGCAACCTCTTAACAGGTAGTTAATTTGTCCACATGTATATCTTTCCTATCTGCTCAGTGTCAAACCTACCTAGCTAGCACACACACAATCTAGCATAGCTGGTGTAAAGTGTGTATCGATCTAGCTAGCCATAGCGTCTGAAGAAGAAGAAAGAACCATCAAAACTAAACCGATTGAGACCGTACAGTTCGCACAGCTAACTACATAATCAATGAGAGCCTTCCAAATCGAACAATCTGTTTTCCTAACATGATAGTAGGTAGTATCTAGACCCTATAGTTGATGTTGTGAGATTTTGATCTCTTACACCGGTTAGGAAAGCAACGTAACCAATGTATATGGCCCATCTATTCCGTGTCCTGCTGCTGCTCAACTAAGCATCCAACTAATTAATGGCCCCGTTCGCTCGGAGGAATTTAGAGGAATCTGGAGGAATTTGTAAGAGGAAATCATCCATGAACAGTAACTTTCATCCATGAACAGTGTAGTTTTTGCACCATCGGAACGGGCCAATATTTATATTTGTATTGTTTTGTAATGCTCAATTATGTATGATTATCACTGCTGGTCATACAACCTGCCCATGATAGGTATCATTGCCTGGTTGTACTACCAACCTGCAGTGATTCTCTAGATCTGGGAATTTGAATTTTTTATTCACCGTGTAGCATACATCCTTATCTTCCCCTCCCTCACCCCAATGTAGGTGGTGGATCCTCCGTTCCCAGCCCTGGCGCGAGGGATGGTGTTTTTTTCCTTTTGATTTATTTTGTGAAATAGGCATCACTGCTAGATGGATGAGCAGTGGGCAATAAAACGCCAAGGTTAGCACTGATAATTACCCATTGTATATTCAAAATCCAGTAGAGTGGGTAGTAGATCCAAGAAACTGAATCCCCCCACCCCGCCCGCGCCGTGCACCTAGGGCGGCTCGGGCTGAAACCCTAGCCGCTGCACCGCCGTCCCCTTCCCCTCCAACACAGGACTCGATGTCGCCTGAGCGTGCCGCCGGAAGCCTGGTGTCGGTGCAGAAAGTGACCAACAAGTAAATATTTGTAGTTTTGCCGTACGTTGTGATCGGAGGTGGCCTAGCACTCAATGACACAGGGTTTATACTGGTTCAGGCGACGTGCCCTACGTCCAGTTTGAGTCGGTCGATGACTTTATTTCTGAGCCCAGGTGCTCGAAGTTTGCAGTGGGGTTACAAACGAGAAGGAGAAAGATGGGGTGTACAAGAGGTCCGGTAGGCTCCGGTCGGAAGGGCCGAAAGCGACAGGAGCTCCGCTATGAGCTAAGTGTTCAAACGTGTGCTTGAGGTCCGAACCTGGCGATTCTGAGGTTGTGAGCTAGTGAAATTGATCGATCTAATGAATCTGGAATCACTTGAATCGACCTGGATTAACTGAGTCTTTTGGGAGAGAACGCATCCCCTTTTATAGATGAAGGAGATGGCCTTACAAGTGAGAGGGAGAGAGTACGAATGCTTCTAAGTCGTGTTGCCCACGCCGGCGGGTACAGGATGATGGTAGGCGCCCACAACACTGTTGGATGTCGGATGCACGTGGGAGTCTGCATCGTTTTGTTCGGGTGTGGCAGATGTCGGTTGCTGCTATACTGTTGATGCCCAGAGGCATGTGATGAGTTTCACCATGTTCACTCGATACGGTAAATACCGGCGCCCACAACACTGTCGATGCCCAGAGGCATATGGGGGGAGCCTTACCGTATGGGAGTTAATGGCGCCCACAATACTATAGAAAAAATATCGGCGCCTACAACACTGTGTGTCAGGGAGGTTGCAGAGTACTATTTCTGCAGGCGTACAGGGTACGGTCCCTGGTATTGTGGTTTGACTTGTGCGCCCTGCCTTGCTTTTTCCGTTCGTTCCCTGGTCCTTTCCGAGCGGGCGTCCCCGGTCGGTTGGTCCCAGTCGGCTCTGATTGCGCCAGTCGGAGAGGAATAGTGAGCAGGGCTTTTGCGTACCCCGGTCAGAGACGTGGGGTCGGAGTCGGAAGTGGTGCTTTGGCCAGGCCTTTCGGTCGGAGAGGCCGTCCGAAGGCGGCTGGAGACCGAAGTGAGCGCTCCGGTCGGAGAGGTGGGCCGGAGTCGGAAAACGGGCGCTGCTCCTCCTCGACCAGACCTTCCGGTCGGTGATTGGATCGCCCTGCTGGCCTGTTGTTCAGATACTTGGGCCGACCCATGAGTTGCGTTTGTCTGTCTGGGCCAAGTCTTTGTTGGGAAGCCGGTCCGCGAGGGACCCCGGGTTTATGAACCCGACAGGAGCCCCCGAGCCCCCGGGCGATTCGGGCATAATCGTCTGGGGGATTTTTTGTCCTAACGGTGGGTGCGCGCGAGCGCACCCGCGGGTGTAGCCCCCAGGTAATTTAGGCAGAATCGTCAGGGGTTTTTTTGTGTTTGCCAGCGGGGGAGGTTTTTTGTTTTGTCAACGGGTGCACGCAAGGGCAGCCGTGGGTGTAGCCCCCGAGCCCCCGGGTGATTCGGGCAGAATCATCTGGGGGTGTTTGTTAGCGGGCATGCGTGCGTGTTTTTTAGTCAAGACGGGATTGTCAACCAAGGCGTCGTTGCGCAGCCATGGCGTTTAGTTTTTAGGGATCGAGTGAGACGGAGCTCGTGGATCCTGGCGTCGATGCGCGCCGTGGGATCGGGCGAGGCAGTTAGTCAAGGGATCGGACGAGAAGGAGCTCGCGGGTCCTGACGTCGGTGCGCACCATGGGATCGGACGAGTTGGAGTTGTGGATCCTGGCCTTGGTGCTGCCTGTGCAGCCGAGGCGATTTAGTTTAGGGATCGGACGAGATAGAGCTCGCTGATCCTGGCGTTGGTGCGCGCCGTGGGATCGGGCGAGTCGGAGTCATGGATCCTGGCCTCGGTGCAGCCTATGCAGCCGAGGCGGTTTAGTATAGGGATCGAACGAGACGGAGCTTGTTGATCCTGGCGTCGGTGCGTGCCATGGGATCGGGCGAGTCGGAGTCGTGGATCCAAGCCTCGGTGCAGCCTGTGCAGCTAAGGTAGTTAGTTAGTTAGTTTAGGGATCGGTTGAGACGGAGCTCGCTAATCCTAGCGTCGGTGCGCGCCGTGGGATCGGGTGAGTCAGAGTCGTGGATCCTGATGGGGCCAGTTCAGGGTCACAGACCTAGGCGTTTTGGAGTGCAGTCGAAACATAGCCGGATGGGGCGAGTTCGAGGTCGTAGACCCAGGTAGTTTTGGAGTGCAGTCGAAGCATAGTCAGATGGGGCGAGTTCGGGGTCGCAGACCCAGGCGTTTTGTGTCTTGAGCCCCCGAGCCCCGTTGGGCTTTAGTAGGGGTTGGTTTGAGTTGTGTGCGTTACCCCGTCCTTGGTTCCTCACAACCAGAGGGGCTGAGTTTTGTCGCTTGTCCCGATCGCTCGGGCTCGAGTGACGCGCTTGGTGAGTTCGCTAACAGGTATGATCGAGTGGAATCCGAGTTCGACGTTCATGACGGGGTCGGCATAGCCCTCTTATGACATTCCACTGCTCCTTTACCTGCAACCCGGTAGATGCCTAGGTCATTCCGGAGACCGACCCAGGTGGCCTAATGGCCTCCCCTCGATGGATATTCTGTGGGCTTGGCAGAGGCTTAGGATCGAACGAGAAGGTTGAGATGACCCTATCTGCCAGATTGGGTGAGGGCCACATGGGGTTCATCTGTGTTTTTCTCCCCTAGCTCTATCGTTGCTCATGTCGAATGAGGCAACTGCCGCTTCGTGATGCAACACGGAGCGTTGTGATGCATTTCGCTGCACGTGCAATGTTTAGTTCCCGAGCCCCCAGGCGGTTCAGGGTCCGAATCGTCCGGGGGGGCACAGGCGTATGGAATGAATGCGCGTATGGATGTATGAAATGATTTAAATAAAGAAATAGCGGGGGTCGGTAGCGTTACCTTGATGACTCGGGTGACGGGGTTTGAAGAGCTCCAGTCGAAAATGTCCGACTGGGACCCGTGCTCGTCGTTCGTGACAGAGTCGGCATGGCCTACATGGGGCGTCCCTTTGCTCCTTACCTGTCCCTCGGTGTGTCTTTCTGAGCTGTTTGATCTTCTTTAAGAAGCCCGACGATCTTTTCTGGCGGAGATCTCGTTTTGGGTTTTTTCTAAGTCCTGCCTGGGGATGCGGAGAGCCGCCTGTGTGCGATGGTGCTTTGGTTCTTATGCTCGGCGTGCGGTAGTGGTGGGCCATACCTAGGCCACGTCCCATTTGATCAGGAGCTGTTCCGTCGGGCAGGGCACGTCTCATCGGTCAGGGCGCGTCTCATCTGCATTAAATGGGAAAGAGAGGGTTTTTCGCTCCGTCGTTTCGACTTTCCTGATCGGCGCACCCTCCCCTAACTGTTGTACCCTTTTCCTTAAGTAGGAGAAGGGAGAAGGTTTTCACCCCGTTCTTTTGCCTGTTCCTCATCTGCCGCCTCCTTTCCTTTTCCTCCTTGCCGAGAGCGTTCTTGAGAGCCGCGGTGGTTTCTAGGAAAGAAAAGGGAGAGAGCGAGGGAGAAGAGAAAAACTCACAGATCCTTTTGCGATCTCGAAGCAAAATGATGGACTAGAGGTCGTCCACTGTGAGGGAGTCGGTGTTGAAGGCCTTTGCCACGAAGGGGTTTCTGCCACCGAAGGAGGTGGTGCACTGGAGGGCTCCTGGGAGGGAGGAGTTTCCGCAACCTCGACCCAGCGAGGTGGTTTCCTTTCTCACCTTCCATGAGTGTGGGTTAGGGTACCCCGCGCACTGGTTCCTGCGTGGACTCCTCAATGAGTGGGGTCGAGAGCTGCAACACCACAACCCGACAGGGGTGCTGCACATCACCGGCTTTGTTACCGTCTGCGAGGCCTTCCTCGGGATGGAGCCGCACGTAGACTTCTTCCGGCGGCTGTTCTCTGGGAGAGCTTTGCGGTGGGGAATCTGTTCGAGGTCGCGCCGGTGGGGGGTTTCACCCTGCAGAGGAAACCGAGTGTGGGAGGCTCGTATCCCGTGTAGATCCCCTGCGACTCCAACCGGGGGTGGCACGGGGAGTGGTTTTATATCAGGAATCCGGCGGTGGCGCCGTTCCCGGTGTTCACCGGTGGGAGGCCGGAGAAGCATGATAGTTGGTCATGGGGTTGTGCCCGTCGGGAGAAGAAGAAGGTGGAGATCATCGAGGAGGAGCTTCGGAAGCTCGTGCGGCGCGGCCTTGATGGAGTGCGGGTGTTCCACACCCTCTACCGCCGCCAGGTTACGCCGTTGGCGGAGAGGACACAACCGATGTGGAAGTACAGTGGCCCAACGGACCCGGACCGTGCGTCGCTGGAGGAGCTACCGGACAACGAGGTCTGGAGTCGCCTTGGCCGGGTGCTGCAGCTGAGGCCCAAAGAGAAGGTCGATGGGAAGCCCACACCTTTCAACCCTGTGATCGTGTCCAGACTGGTATGCTCTCTTCCCTTTAGTCCGTGTTTCTTCCTCTGCTTTCCTATTTTCTGATTTCGAGCCACCCGTTCCGTAGGGGCTTGGAGTTTATAAGTCCCGGCCGCACCTTCCCAAGGGACCGGAGGGCGTGGCCCGGTAGGCCGCCCAGGAGGAGGCGGCGGATGCCAGGAAGAAGAAGAGAACTAAGGAGGTTCAGTGGAAGCAAGAGAAGGAGCAGGAGATCACCTGGCGCATGAAGGCCGAGGAACATAGGAGTGACGTCGAGTCGGAGCTCAAGTCAGAGGATCCCACAGATGTGGATGACATGGTCTTCTCCGAGGAGGAGGAAAGTCGGGAGGTCGTTGTGACCTCAGTGGAGCGTCGTGACCCTGCGGTGATGTCCGCTGGTGATGAGCAGGAGGTGGAGAGGCGCGCGGTGGTTCCCATGCTGAGGAAGCATGCAGCGAGTGCGGACACCGTCGGTGAATGGGAGGCGAAGTGGACGCGGTCACCGCGCCCCTTGGTGGCGTCGCCGGTCTTGTCCTGGCCTGCCGCAGACGCGGCCGAGCAAGCCCGATGGTCCGAGGAGCGGACTGGCACCCGTGCGTCGCTGGGACCAGCGCCAGTGCGCGACTCGTGGCCGGAAGATGGCTCGCCTGCTGCTCCAGTCGGGGAGTCCTGAGCCAAGGGTCGCGGTGACCCGCAGGCTGGGCAGGAGCCAGTTGGGATGACTCCGCCCCCGGCTGGAGTGAGGGGGCGCGGGTCGTAGCCTGGGAGTGGTCCTTGCCCTGCAAGCCCATCAACGTCGGGTCTTGCCTTCAGGGTCATGCCGCTTACCTCCTAGTATATTTTTCTTTGTTTCTTTTTGATCTTTTGCCATTGAGCCTTTTTGGAGTGTGACTTACCTGCACTTTTTTGTTAGTGGCCGGGTGATGACGGGTTGAGCATCACCCCAACTCCCATGCAGGAGACTTGGAGGCCCACCCTATAGCGTGTCGCGACGAGCGGCGGGGGGAACAGGGTGGCGGTGGCGAACCCTTCCCTTTCGGGGGTGGTGCCCCCGGGTCGGTTGCTGGTACGGTGGCAGTGGCGGCATCGGCATTGGCGGCGATCCCGGTGCTGACGGCGGAGGTCGCGTCGGAGGTAACTCTCGTGGCCCCTCCTCCACCAGCTATGGCTAAAGAGGCGAGAGAGACCGAGCTCCCTACCTCATCGGGTGGAGGGCTGCACGGCTCACCCTCATGGTCGGAGCCGAAGGCACCGGGGGGAGACGTGGCTGGGATGGAGTCAGAATGCCCGGTGGCGGCCCGCGCAACCGAGGTGGTGGATATCCCATCCGACGATGAGGCTGATGACATGGTGGAGCTGCCGGTGTCGTCACGGGAGCTGGCGGTGGTTCAGTCGAAGGCTAGGCCCTCCGATGGGCTACCGGAGGGTGACCTAGAGTGGCCCTGCCCTGATGACCCGGCAAAGGCACGGTTCATCCTTTGGGATTCCTAGGAGTGTCAGCTCTGGGACAACCTTGGGGGAAAAGGACTCGCCACGGTGTCCGAACTCGCCAACCTATCCGTGAAGCTCAGGGACGCCCAGGAGCAGGTTAAGTCCACCCAAAAGTTAGTCAAGGTCGACCTGCAGCTCGCTGCAGAGGTGAGTTTCCCATATTTGTCCTTGACCTCTGAATCTCTTGTTGGTTGCCTCAGCATGCTTGTTTTTCGTAGGGTCTGAAGGAGATGTCATCTTGCAAGTCCCGCTTCCTCCGGATGGAGCATGCCCGGGTGGCTGAGCTTGAGCATCAACTAGAGTCCAGTCACCATGAGTCCTAGGACCGGGTGGCCGAGGCGACCAAGGCGCAAGCGGAGGGGCAGCATGTAGCAGAGCTGGCGATCACCGCAGAGCGAGGGCATGAGGCGGCGAAGGCCCGCTAGGCAGAGAGCGAGGTAGGGTTGCGGACATCCCTGGCGGACACCAAGGCGGCGCTCCAAAAATCCCTGGAGACCCTTGAGTCAGAGCAGAGGGCCTTGGTGTCGAAGCGAATGCCCTAGGGTTGGCGCGGAAGGCCCTAGAGTCAGAGCGGAAGGCCTGGTCGGAGGCAGACCGGGAAGTGCTCGCGCTTCAGGGCCGAGTGATGGGGATGGAGGAGGCGAGCGCCTGGCTGCGCGAGCAGGTGGCCCAGCAGGCGGAGGAATTCTCCACCGTTGAGAACTTCCACGTCGGTACGTACCTTTTCTATTTTTCGTCGTGTTGGTTGCTTCCTTCAGCCTGTTTCTAAGATTGTCGCCCTTCTTTCAGAGCTGGGCGGAAAGGTGAAGTCGCTGGAGCCGGACCTGGAGACGGTCAAGGCGACTTTTAGCCGAAATGCAGAGGAGCTGGCCAAGTCCCATGAAGAGCGACGTGCTCTCGAGGGGGAACTTGACCAGATCCGCAACATTGCCCAACTTGTCATCTCGGAGGTCTTCGGGTCGGCGCCAAGCACTAGCGCGCCCGCCGTCCAGCTGGCGGAGGTCCCGAATGTGGTCTGGGACCTTATCACAAGTGGGTTGTTCTACGGAGCGTCGAGGGTGTTGACCTCGGTGGCGACATATAACCCGAACCTAGACTTCGCCACTATCTGCAGCGGGTACGCTGACGGCTTGAGCACGGAGGACATCCAAACGCTCGGGGAGAACTTGCTGCCACACGCAAGGTTGGTGGAAGAGCAAGTCTCTGCGCAGTAGGTGATGGACGTCCGCCGTGAAGACATGGCCAGAAGCGTGTGTCGGGAGGACGTTGCCCAGCCTACGGATGGCACGGAGCTTGGGTCGGAGGTGGACATCGCCCTGGCTTCAACCGAGCCGAATGTCGTCCCACTGGGGAGTGAGCAGCCCGAGCCTTTGCCGGTCGCACCGACAGCAGATGCCACCGAACCGCCTTAATAGCTTGTAAAGTATAAGTAGTTTAGTAGATGTAAAAAGTTTAAGTTTGTGGGGGAGCCCCCATGTAAATGTTCTTGTGAACTTAATGACTACATTCGGTTTTGTTTTTGTGATGGAGTCACTCCGTTCGGGGAAGCTTGTCCCTTTCGTTCCTTAGTTTTCCCTTAGCATAATTTTGTTTTTTATTATTTCTTTCTCGTACTTGCCCATTTGTCCCGTAGGCTACAACCTTGGGAGCCCGAGGAGTGGCCCACGAGGCTCAGCTGCTCGTAACCGTAGGAAAAGGCGGGGTGCGATCGGTCGGAATGTTTTAAAGCAAAGCTACGTAAGGCAAATTAAAGGAACGAACTACCCTTTTGTTTGGGTAAGAAGGAGCTTCACCATGTGATAGTAAACGAAAAAGAGAGGTAGTAGTGCACCCTCGTGGAGCCCCCGAGCGACCCAGCCCGAAAAGTGTTCAGGTCGGGGTGCTCTTATAGGAGCAAACGCTAAGTAAACAATGGTAAAACTGAAAATTAGGGGAAGAAAAATGACATAGCTGTTCCAAGTGTTCGATGATAATGTCGTTGTTGTCGTCCTTCAGTCGGTATGTGTCCGGTCGGATCACTTCAACCTTCAGTCATCCGGATCCTTGCCCGCTACGCCCCCTTTCTCGGTTGCTGCTTCTTCGCCTTTTTCTTCCTTTGGCCCGCCGGCCTGCCGCAGAAGGCGCTTGAGGAGCTCGCTGTCCTTGTAGAGGTGTTTGACGAGGTAGTCGTGGTTGGTGCATGGGCTCTCCATGAGATCGTGGAAGTGGCCCGGAGGGTCCTGCTGGGGCTGCTTGCCCGTGTGATCAGCCGTGGCGACCAACGCGGAGTTGGCCGGTCGGCGGTGATCTTTTCTGTTCTTTTTCCCCCTCTACGTGGAGGGGCCCTCGTCCTGATCCTGGCGCTTGGCCTTGCCTCTGCCCCGGCCTCAGTTGGAGCGTGGTGGGAGCGGCACTTGCTGGAGGTGTTGGACAAAGGTCCATGGTCCCGGGCCATTAGGGTTGGGACTCCGATCGCTGCTGCGTGTGTCTCGGTTAGGCCCAAGCCGTGCATATGCAGGCGGTCGGTGCGGAGCGTTCGTTAAGTCAAGATGAGGCGCGGGTGCGACCTCTTGTGCTGCACTCGGCAGTTGTAGCGGTGAGCGGGTGAAGCGACTCGTCTACTGCGTCCCCATTCCCCTGGTGGGGAGAGAGGCCGTGAGTCGGTGTCGCGATACGAAGCTCTCTGCCTGTTGAACGGCGGCGGTCTCCACTAGTGCCTGGAGGTTTCGGTGACTCGCTTGTTCCTGAGGGTCATCCGGCTCGGGGAGGCTGCGCAGAAGCATTGCCATGGAGGCGATGTTCTGATTGGCCCGAGTGAACTATGGGGGTCATTCCCCTAGTCCATGGTGTTGCGCTGGACCCGATGGGCGCGACCCCGGGCGCCGCTCGCCGGTCTATGCGTACGGGGCGCAGTGTGGTGCGCCGAGCGCGCTAGCGCAGTCGGTGGCTGGTGCAGCCACTGTTGTCGTGGTTCCTCGCCGTGCTCCCATGCGAGCTCGGGGGTCTTCGCATGAAGATCCGGAGGGGCATGAGTCTGCAAGCACTACGTTACCACCGGTGGCTGTCCCGGAGCGTCCGCCATAGCGCACTCCCAGGACGGACGGTGGCTAGGCACCACATCGCTGATGCTGGAGCCGTCACTCTCAACATCATCATCCATGAGGTCGAGGAAACAGGTGGGAGCATAGCTCGCCATCCCCACGAATTCGGACATGAGAGGGGGCGACGCTGGCATCCTTCGGAGCCCCCGGGCGTATGCGTCCACGGGAAATGCGAGGTCATAGGGGAACCGATCGTATGGTGGTCGCGTCGGAGACAACGGGGTCCCTCCAGGTAATCAGTGGAAGATAGAGAATAGTAAGTAAATAACAGCATGTACATTACTCACAGCGGGGTTTGAGCAGAGAGTTTGCTCGGAATGAAGCGCGGATGCCGCGTCATCGAAGTCATGCGTCCCAGAGTCGATGGAGGGCGCCCCTCCGACGGGTGCCGGAACGAGTGCCTCCTCGCGGAGGTGTAGTACGCCGAGTCGGTCGGCGATGAAGTCTAGGCTTTCGAGGAGGAAGGCCTAGGATGGCTCGAAGATAGGTGGAACCCACATCCCAACAGGTGGGAGCGCGGGAAACTCTAGTGAGCCGAAGCGAAGCGAATCGAATCGCTAGAGCCCACCATGGCGAAGGTGGTGGAAAAGTGGGTCATCCGATGACCAAAAAGTGTTGAACGTTCAGCGTCTTCCCCACGGACGGCGCCAACTGTCGGTGCAGAAAGTGACCAACAAGTAAATATTTGTGTTTTGTCGTACGTTGTGATCGGAGGTGGCCTAGCACTCAATGACACAGGGGTTATACTGGTTCAGGCAACGTGCCCTACGTCCAGTTTGAGTCGGTCGGTGACTTTATTCCTGAGCCCAGGTGCTCGAAGTTTGCAGTGGGGTTACAAACGAGAAGGAGAAAGATGGGGTGTACAAGAGGTACGGTCGGCTCCGGTCGGAAGGGCCGAGAGCGACAGGAGCTCCACTATCAGCTAAGTGTTCAAGCGTGTGCTTAAGGTCCGAACCTGGCGGTTCTGAGGTTGTGAGCTAGTGAAATTGATCGATCTAATGAATCTGGAATCACTTGAATCGACCTGGATTAACTGAGTCTTTTGGGAGAGAGCGCATCCCCTTTTATAGATGAAGGGGAGGGCCTTACAAGTGAGAGGGAGAGAGTACGAATGCTTCTAAGTCTTGTTGCCCACGTCGGCGGGTATAGTATGATGGTAGGCGCCCACAACACTGTTGGATGTCGGATGCACGTGGGAGGCTGCATCGTTTTGTTCGGGTATGGCAGATGTCGGTACCTGCTATACTATTGATGCCCAGAGGCATGCGAGGAGTTTCACCATGTTCACTCGATACGATAAATGCCGGCGCCCACAACACTGTCGATGCCCAGAGGCATGTGGGGGGAGCCTTACCGTATGGGAGTTAATGGCACCCATAATACTGTAGGGAAAATGTCGGCGCCTACAACACTGTGTGTCAGGGAGGTTGCAGAGTACTATTTCTGCAGGCGTACAGGGTACGGTCCCTGGTATCATGGTTTGACTTGTGCGCCCTACCTTGCTTTCTCCGTTCGTTCCCTGGTCCTTTCCGAGCGGGCGTCCCCGGTCGGTTGGTCCCAGTCGACTCTGATTGCGCTAGTCTGAGAGGAATAGTGAGCGGGGCTTTTGCGTACCCCGGTCGGAGACATGGGGTCGGAGTTGGAAGTGGTGCTTTGGCCAAGCCTTCCGGTTGGAGAGGCCGTCCGGAGGCTGCTGGAGACCGAAGTGAGCGCTCCGGTCGGAGACGTGGGCCGGAGTCGGAAAACGGGCGCTGCTCCTCCTCGGCCAGATCTTCCGGTCGGTGATTGGATCGCCCTGCTAGCCTGTTGTTTAGATACTTGGGCCGGCCCATGAGTTGCGTTTGTCTGCCTGGGCTGAGCCTTTGTTGGGAAGCCGGTCCGCGAGGGACCCTGGGTTTATGAACCCGACACCTAGGGTGGCCACAAGGACAGCGGCGATGGGGCGTTTCTCTCCCTATAGTGGCAGATAGAGCGTGGATTTGGGGCAGCGGTCGACGGCGATGCGACGCTGTAGATTCGAAGGTGGCGCAACCACGACTTCCCTTGGTTAGGGCCATGGATGGCGGTGGCATCCCCGCGGCTAGTAGCAACAAGCCCACAACGTCGGGCGCCATGAAGGCGGCGGCGGGAGCGAGGTACGAGCTGGTGGTGGTGCTCTGACCGCCAAGATCTGCAGCTCGGTGATGCGGCCAAGGCTTTGTGGTTCGGATCAACTCGGTGCAGGCCGAGTTTTACGCGGTGACGTCGGTCATCGCCGCTCGTTCCTCTCCCTACCGAGGATCGGAGTGCCTCGATGGATGTGGAATGGTGCGATCGGGTCGGCTTAGTGACGGGCAATGGCGTGGCCGGATTTCGGCCATGTGGAGACCTATGGCAGGGACGGGGCGTAGCAATGTGCTGCAGTGCGGTGTGATGCCCAGTGGAGGTCCAATGTTTCGTTGGCTATGACGTGGCATGGGTTGGCGGTGATGGCATGACACTACCAAGCGTCGGGAGGGTGCGCTGTAGGCGCGGCTCGGTAGCACCGGGTGGCTGCACAATGGAGGTGACGTCGGTGTAGTGCACGCGAAGGTGGCGGTGGAGCGGTGGTTAGCCGGCGACGCTGTGGTGGTGTGGCCGGTGGAGGCTTAGTTGGTTGTGTGCCAACGCCATGGTGGCGCGACTGGTGGTCAAGTACAGTGGTGGTTGGCATGGTGGTCTGTGGCAACCAACACTGGTGCAATGGTGGCCGAGCAGGCAGCACGGTGCACTGTGTGGTTGCAGAGGTCTTTGGGGGCGTTATGTAGGGGGTGGCAGCATTTGGCCTAGCAACTATGTGTGAGGATCGGCGCCACGGTGACTTGCCATGCATATCTGTGGCCTATTTGTTGTGGCGGCGACATCCAAATAGAGATATCTCCTTGGAGGCAACGCAAAAGGAGATCCTCCATTGTGCTAATGCTGATCGTCCTTGCCATGGTGGTGGATGGTCGTGACCCGCGGGGGCCGACAACGGCTTGACTGGCAGCGGTCCGGTCGTGAAGACCAAGTTTGCTTCGGTAGTGATGGACAGCTGAAGGCGTCTTCCTACGGTCGTTCTTGTGGCGGCGCAACAATGGTAGCCCCGGGGTTGTTTCGTCAGCAGTGTGTTTGTGTGGTGGTTGTCGTGTTGTTGCTCCTTTGTGAGGGTGGTTGGTTTTGTTTTTTTAATAAGATTTTGTCGTACTTTGCTTCTACTCTATTAATATAATACATGCACAACAAAATTCTAGTTGGTGTCTTTCAAACAATCCAGCAGGTCGTAGGTTAGTGACTAATGATAATAAATTTCTTGACTACCAGCGATTGAGAAATGGTAATGTAATCACATATTTGTGGTATGGTCCGACTACATCTTCCGCTCGCATCGCTATGAAAAGATCAGTCTCTATTTCATAAAAATCGTCGTCATCGACCTCTAGCTGCAGACATGAAGGCGGGGCCAGATCGATCAATCAGTGTGCTCATGCATGCGAAGGAGGTACAGTGGCATGCCATGTACAGTGCGCATGTGTATATACGAACGAGCGCGTGCATGTACTGTACGACGACCCGTCCGTGGCGCCGGGTTCATGATAAGTGCACCGAGCTGAGAGCACCAAAAGCTACACCGACTGCGAGGAGCCAATTAATAATACACATTGCTAAGCCTAAGGTCTTCAACAACGTACGTGTTCTTTGTTTACACATGCCGCAGCCACTTTTGTTCGTAACAGAGACAACGAGCGTTGTTCGACAGAGATTCTGCAAGGCGTGTCACTGCTACTGCTATAGCCTGTAATTGGGAAATGGCACTGCTCATAAATGCAGTGTTCATTGCACTTGGGTATGGATCGTAAATTTTATGGCTACCTGTGATTACGAACTAACAAAACACTTGTCTAGATGCAAAGTTAACCTTTAAGAAGGGAAGCGATGGCGTTGGATGACTACAACTGTGTTCTTTGCGACCTTGCCTTGGAAGAATCTCTTGTCCATCTCTTCCTGGCCTTCCCATTTGCAAGATCATGTTTGCGCAACCCTTGGTTTTGGTTATTCTCAGCAGCCTTCTGATCCGTTTGAAACCTTGGTTTCCTTTAAAAATCAGTTACCTTTTTCATGGAGATTATTGTCACGATGTGCTGGTCCACCGAGAGACCGTCCGAAATGAAGCAATTTTCCAGCATGTGCAACCCTCAGCTCATCACTGCAAGGCAGTCTCTCTAAGGGAATTTGCTGAAGTTATACTTAGAGCAAAACAAAGCTCAGCACCTTTGTTTGCTCAATGGCTAGAAGCTTATGCATAACTCTACAAAAAAAAATTCATTTCTTTCTTTGTCTCTTGATTCACGTTGTAAGAGCTCTTTCCTTTTTAATAAAAGCAAAGCAGGGGGAGCACCCTCTCCTGTTTCCCTAGAAAAACAGTTAACCTTACAACCGAAGTTTGTAATCTTACAACCGAAGTGCAATATATACATCATTAAGATATATCGATCATACTATCCAGATAGAGCTTTTTAGATTTTTATTTGTGTTGACTCTAGCTCTGATTGGGAGATGGCAATGCTGATATAGATAGATAGATGCAGCTTCAAAGATGGCCAAAACAGAAGGGACAAAGAAACCCATAGGTAGGTCTCTTGGGTCACTGTTGGAAAGATGAGGCGAGAAGGAAAAGTCCCACCGACTAGTGGGCCCGGCTCCGATTATAACACCTTGACTTGTGGCTCTGCAAAAGAAGATTACTTACTCCAGAATCCTCTTTTTTTATTTGAACATAACGTGAGCCCTGTCCAAGCTCTCGTCTTGTTTTGTGGAAAAGACAAATCCTGATCTTGTGATGCTGAGGTTTGAATCTGTCAGCCCAGCCTTCGGTCATTGCATTTAGCCACAAGACCAAAAGAAGCAACAGAACATGACTGTCTCTTTTTTTTAAGAGAGAAGACCTTTAGTTTTATTTATGATGAGATGCAGTATGATTATGATGTGTATATCTCCATCAGTATCAGTGTCAAATACTACATACTTTCTGCTTGTGATGGGATATTGGAATTAGAAGATGTTGGGGGTCATGTGATGTCCGCTTTAATTTTCGTTATTATATATGTTATTATATCCTGGCCGGCAGGTGGGCCCATCTGCCTTTGTCGGTGCTCTTTTTTGCAGAAAGTCCGGTGCGTTTGTTACCTTTGAGCCCAAAGCCCACCCAGTCCGTCCCGTTCTCGGTCCAAGCAGCCTTTTTATTGTTTTGTTGTACGCGGACAACCAGCATGATGAGCCAATTGATTAGATTCCTCGGAGGCTGTCTAGCACTGGGCTATTTCATTTTCAGCTACTAATCAGTATGATTATTTGGAAGATGCTTATAAGAGCGATAAATGATGTGAATATACTGAGTTAGTGACTTCGTTACTCTACACATATATTGGTGAAGCCATCGCCCGACCAATTCATCGGCGAAGCGCAGAGAAAATTTCCTTTTTAGCAAAGAGAAATACTGTATTTTTTCTAGGTAAATATTTTTACTATGACAATTGTTTGGACTCAGTATAAATTTCTAGTCTACAGTCGTTACCGTAGACCTTGGTAGAGTTTTTGAGTGCTCGTAAGAAATAAATGAGCATCTGGTGTTTAATTAAAAAAAGCAATCAACATGATGATGATTCCGCAATCAGTTCCCATGATTAAGAGTGGCAGCATATGCTTAGCACACGACATTAAAGCACACGGCGCCGAAAATACACTGTTTGTCTCTTTTGCTTTGGATCTCGCTCTCTCTTCTTTTTCAACTGCATTCATTTCTCTCTTTTTGGAGGAGCAACGAACCACAGTGGATTCCAAAGTAGGAGTAGGCCGACAAGTAGCATCACCCTCTCCTAGGGACTAGAATTAGTCAAAAATGCCATTTTTTATTATTATTAAGAGTAAGTCTGGCAAGAACTCGACGTTCAGGTGCAAAAGAAAACGAGTAAAATATATATACTCCTAGGTCCTGTTCGCTTCGCTGAAAAAACAAACCGAAACACTGTTCCGGCTGAAAAAACAAGTTGAAAAAGACGGACTATAAGAGAAAGAAAGAAAGAACTGGTGGTATGTATTAGGGCTTTAGGCCCATTTAGTATCCAATTATGTCCAAAAATAAATCCCCAACCAACGACCACCGTTGGGCCTACGTTCCGGAACAGGCCACGATGGGCCGCACGATGCTTTGCCCATGAGAAATCCACTCGTGGGCCGTATCTGTCTTGTGAGGATCGATGCCTCTTCTTCTTTATTTTGGAAGTATCAAACCAAAAAAAAAAAAAAAACGAACCATCAGCATGTATTGTTGGATGAACAGTGACAATGAAGTCTCACATAGGAGTAGAGTCAACAATATAGATATAATGCCACACGATCATAATAAAGTAGGACAACCATTTTCTCGAACACACACAAACAATACAATCACAAACGACATGCATGCAGATGAACAGGACCAACATATACATGTCTATTAGATTAGAGCCACAGGGACGACTACGCATGCTATCACCAAACAAGCGCGCGGTAAATAAGCGGGTTCATCATCCGCAGCATTGGGCTTGCAGTAATTCTTATTCGTTATTACAATACCTCGGTTGCATGCATTATATATATATTGCTGCTTGCTTGGTGATGCATGAACTAGTAATAACTTGCATTGGCGTGCATGCAGTACGTGCTCTCGTGGAGGCCGGAGCAGCACCCATGGCGGCGGCAATGCAGGTAGATATATAGGTAGCAGCAGGCAGCGCTGGCTGGTGATGGATGCTAGCCAAGGCGGAGGTCGTGGGAGCCGTAGGCCATGCCGTGCAGGTTGGGCTGGCTGGGCACCACGCGGAAGGCGTACATGTCGGGCGCGCCACCGCCCAGCGCCGCCGCCGCCGCGCCGTCCCAGCCGCCGCCGCCCGTGTTGTCCACGAACCCGAACGTCGGGTCCTCGCGCATGCCCTGCACGCACGCACGTGTCCAGTAATGGAGTGATTAGATGCATGATCAGTAAGTAAATAAATTAAGTAATAGACACATCTACCAGCGCTAGCTGAGATTTATTAGTGTACTGTAATGATCACGCACCAGCTCCTGCTGCAGGTTCTTGTACGCCTCATACGAGTGCTTCACCTGCATGTATGCACGAGCAGTGTAATTCAGCAATATTGCAAGGTCTATACAATTCGAAAACTTTAAACAATATTACAGGGACTAATTTTATGTCACAAATATTAGTCTTTTTTCTATACAATTCGATCAAACTTAAAAATTCTAACTAATTATATTCAGGGACAAAGAGAGTAATGAATAGACCTAAGGAAAGTCGAAAATACTGCCTCCCTTCTTTGCAGTTTCTAGGAAGAAGCAACCACCGTCTAGCAATGTCATTTGCTGGGATATATGAAGCTAGCTCAGTTCATAGGAATAGCTTAAACAAGGTCCTCTTTGTTTGCTCGGTGACTACGCTTCTCCCTTGACTATGCTTCTAAACAGCAGCCATTTATGTTTTCGTGCAGCATTTCTAGCTAGTGTGGTACAACTATATACATGGTCATGTATATGTGTTGGTGCCTTGGTGGTCATATACTCATATTTGCCTGCTGGTGAGTGATGACTAGCCAGTCCCACTAAGGAGTATATAGCAACAGGAAAAGTCAAATGCGTTACACTACAAACAGACGCTATTACAGAATTGGACATCGCTGTCGACCTCATCACTGCTGGATTTTAAGAAACCGACAGTGATAGCCCATCACTACCAGTTTTTGGCTAAAACCGGTAGTGATAGGAACAACCGACACTGATATTCGGATCTTCACTGTCGGTTCATATCAATGTCGGTTTTAGCCAAGAACCGGCAGTGATATTGGGTCATCACTATCGGTTTTAGTCAAGAACCGACACTGATACTATCACTGTCGGTTCGTAGCTTGAACCGACAGTGATATGCTGCAAGAAAACTTCATAAGTTTCTCATATGATGTCCGATGAAGACAAACTTTATATCAAAGTTGTATTACTCGATGAAATCTACAACTTTGTAGTTCAAACTTTTTCAATTTGAGAATGTTGGAATGTCCAAATATTTTTATTTGAAATCATCTATCTAATGAAAATTATGTTTGATTTCTAAAATTTAAAATTTGAATTTTTCAAACGATCTCGGATGGAGAAACACCCAAAATAAAAGTTGTAGATCTCAAAAAGTTATGCAACTTTATAGTTGACAACCTTTTTATTTAAAATCATTTACTATATCAAAATACTATTTTAAATTAAATTTTGAAATTGTTGAAGAATTAATCTCTGGCTAAAACTTGTAACTAGTCTTTCTCCCTCGTACTAACTTCAAATTGATGTTTTTTTTCCTAAAAATGCTTTATCAATTTATTGTGTTCTTACAGCTATTATTTTATCAATCTTTTCATGTGATCGTGTTTTATCTATTTGAATTTTAAATTTCAAAAAATAATAACTTCAAACATTATTTTGGAACACTAAATGATTTCAGTTGAAAAAGTTATGAACATAGAAGTTGTAGAACTTATCAAGATCTACAACTTTTATTTTGGTTATTTTTTCATCCGATAAAGTGGTAGCAACATTGTTTACAAAATTTATATCTCTCTTTTAGTTTCATAAACAATGAGAGGGATATGTAACATTTGTGAACAATGTTATTACCACTATGTCGGATGAATAAATGATTAAATGACTAAAATAAAAGTTGTAGATCTCAGAAAGTTATGAAACTCTGTAATTGACAACTTTTAGATTTGAAATCATCTTGTCAAGGAAAACTACATTTGAATTTCTAAAATTTTAAATTCAAATTTTATAAACGACTTCGGATGAAGAAACTAACAAAATGAAAGTTGCAGATCCCAAAAAGTTATAAAACTTTGTAGTTGACAACATTTTGATTTGAAATCATCTTGTCAAGGAAAACTACGTTTGAATTTCTAAAAATTTAAAATTTGAATTTTTAAAATGACTTTGGATGGACAAACAGCAAAAACAAAAGTTGTAGATCTAAAAAATTTATGAAACTTTGTAGTTGACAACTTTTTGATTTGAAATCATCTTGTCATGGAAAACTATATTTGAATTTCTTAAATTTGAAATTCAAATTTTGTAAACGAACTCGGATGGAGAAACTACCAAAATAAAAGTTGTAAATCTCGAAAAGTTATAAAACTTTATAGTTGATAACTTTTTCATTTGAATTCATTTAGGGTCCCAAATACTTATTTTAAAATTAGGTGAATATAAAATGGCTAGGACGAAAATCTCATTTGGACATAAACAACTTACAGGTGGAGTGGTTAGGGGGTGAAGACGTGAAGCAGAAGATCTGGGGTTCGAGCGCTCGTTTTTTGCGCGAAAAATCGCGCGACTTGTGACCTATTTTTCGCTTTAGGGACTTGTGACGCGCGACCGTGTGGCTGTCCAGTAGGGCCTCTCCCGGTATTAAAAAAATTTCTTATTTTTTCAATGTATTTTTTGGCTTTCCTAGAAACCACATCACTGTCGGTTCACATCAGTGTTGGTTTATAAGAACCGACAGTGATGTTAAACCCCCATCACTGCTGGTATGTCACTGTCGGTTTAAAATCCGATAGTGAATGGGGGTTTTGAACCGACAGTGATATGAAGATCTATGGTAGTGAGAAGAGGAGAAGATAACAAATGTTGTATATATTTTTTTTCGCGAGCAAGTGTTGACCCGTTTTTCATTAAGAGGATAGCAATTTTGAAAACATTACAAGAGCTGTGATGGCCGCGAGACGTCCCAAAACAAGCTCTAGAAGGGAACCTAGACTACTGGATTCTTCGTTAGATATTACATGACGTTCCCATTTCGCGACCAGAGATCAACTAGCGCTACTAGCGGGGCAAATGCTGTATAGTCTTCATATCACCCATATGACACCAGGACATGCTGTAGGGAAAACACTATTCAACTTGAACTGTAATGAACTGATCTGACATAGTGAGGCCTGCTCCAATGCATCAGAAGAATTTTAGGTGCTTGTTTGATAATAAGTTTGATTCCCCATTGGAGTTTCTGTACAAAAGAAATAGAAATGCTTCCTTTTGTCAAAGAAAACTCTAGGGAAAAAAGTCAATTCTTTGTACTCTGGCAATAATTATTCTAACTGCATTTTATTTTTTAACGAACATACTGTCTGTTCGTTTGAACTTATCAGCCGGCTTATCAGCTAGAATCTACAATATTTTCTCATAGCTCAAAGAAAGGGTGAGCTAGCTATTTGCATCTCATGGACAACATGTGTCCTTCACATGGTGGGGGTGAGGTGCCAGATCGAGAGAGAAATATTTGGGTGATTTGAAGATGAGCTGGCTGCAATGTTTCAGTCAATATTGTGAAGTAGTGGGTCCTGAGCTAAGCCTTGGCTAAACTTGGAAAATCTTAATTCCATAATGCCTTTCAAATCCTTCTAGCCACTATCCTACTGCAATAATTCTCGCTAAGAAGAATGCCCATGTTGTGGCAATTCCACTCAGAAGGTAATAGGTTACTCCTACAGGCTGAGTAGGAGGAGCAACTTTGCTCGACAAACGGCACAGGCCCACTCTATCAAGGGGGGTGGACTCTACTTACGTAGCAACCCGTTTGTGCTTTCGTCCTCGCTTCGTGCAAAATAGTTAACCAAGTATTACTACGCGTCCTTGGCCTTGCTATTTAAGCTGGTTCGACCAAGTCAAAATTCAGTACTAAACTTCGTCACTACGCGGTTTCCGCAGCTACAGTACTCGATGCTACAGTAGCCGGAATTCGGTCCGGCCCGCCTTGGCCCAATGGGCTGGGTCTCACAAATATACACAGTACATGGCTGTGTACGTATTGGCAGGCTACATTCTGTAACAATCAAGCCAAAGTACTTCGATACTAATGAGTTCCATTTCCATAGTTCTGCAAATCATAAAAGCCTACACTTTGGTCCTTATCTGTGGGTGTATCATGCCATGGTGCAATATCATAAAAATCAGTGCTTAACATGCTACTCCCAGATAGCAAGGGGACCAAATAAGCACGATCTGTAGGCGGCAGTCTTAGCTAGCTAGCAGGCTTAACGAGAGAGACATGCATGCAGACGCATGCGTATGGATCAATGGATGCATGCTCCGATCCAACACTAGTGTCCTTGCTCGTCCTCAATTCATTCTAGCTTCTAAAAGACAGAGACCAATGCGCCTACTGATTGAATACAGCATTGCATACAATGTGTACGAGTGCGTGCATGCGAGCACATGAGATGGACCAAGATCTAGCAGTTCTACAACGTGGAGCCACTTTCAGTAGAGCCTCAGATTGACATGGAGGAGGAGTTGAGTGTGGAAATGCACAGACATGCATGCTATTGTACACTGGACAATAGCTTGCAGGTTTCAGCTTGAGGCGTGGTGGTGTCTGTCAGATATTTGCGTTCATCACTACTTGAAGAGTCAAATGTGCAAGTACAAAGATTTGAAGGTGGATGTGGTTGCATGTCTGCTCGGTTTTGTTGGTATATTTAAGTAGATGCGCTAGAGAAGTATTGACAGGGAGAATTGGTAATGAATTTATCAGTTATGCATTTCTTATTTAAACTGCAAATGATTTATTTAAAAGAAGCCATACTTAAATAGGATAAAAGAAAAAAATCCGGATAGGGGAAAATAATGATTATAAAAGTATATGGCCAGAGAGACCTGTTTTTGGAAACATTAGCATGTCCACTAGACCAAATTAAGAAACCAGTCATAATTGACGGCAAAGAACCAAAGGAGGAGGGAGATCTAGGTATAGGTGCAGAGAAATATATTTCTTTTTCTTGACCAATTGGGGGCAGGTAGCTCTCAAACTTGCCCAATTGACCTATGAGAAAATCTATGTGCAGTGTATTACTTAAGCAATAATGCTTGATTTTCTTACCTTTTTCTTGTAGGTTTCAGTCTGTGTGGTGATCACATGATACTGAAAAATCAAATGAGAAAAGGATCAGCAAAAGAGGTAGGGAAGATGAAAACAAGGACATGAGATGAAATTATTCAAGATCTTAAAAAATTAGAAGCAACAATTCTCTATCCGATCCCACCTTTTTTTAGAACAAGAACCAATTCTTGTAGACTAAAAGAAATATCGAAGCAAAATTAAATGTTGTTGTTTGAGGTAAAATAAAAAAAGAAACCTGACAGCTTAGACGCATCGACACTGAAACTGAATTAGTGTACAAGAGATGCATCTATCTCTCCCAGTAAAGTATCCTAAATCTTCTTCTTTTTTTAACTTCACGAGCACAAGAAAACACCCCGCGAACAAATGAACAAACACGCCAGAGAGATCTATGTAATAGTGAAAAGATAATATTCAAAACCAAATCAGGAAACATGCACAAAGATCTACCAGCAAGGAGCATGAAATATGAACAGATCTGAAGAGCGCATCAGTCGGCAGAAGAGATAGATCTAGCTAGCTACCTAAGTAGCTAGGAGATGAAGCAAGAGATTAGGGTTTGTACGTGCCTTCCTGTGGCGAACCTCCTTGAGAGCCGCATCGACATTTTGCTCAAGACCGCGCAGCTCGTCGAACTCCAGAGTGTCCAGATCCTCGCCCATCCTTTGCCTGATTGATGAACACACAAATCAGAAAGCGTCGGAGTTAATTAATGTAAACCCGAGGACTAATCCCGCATGTATAAAATATCCTGCTGAGAAATCCACATGAGGAATAAATAAATAAATAAACCGATCGAAGAGAGGAAGAAGCACGAAGAGGAAAGTGGTTATGCTGATGACCTAATCTCTGTGCGCAGGTTGCGATTGATGTCCTTGAGATGGCTCAGCGTGCGCTGCATATTCTGCAGAGACGTATAGTGAGATTTAAACCAAAAAAGCATGGAAATTGCTTAGAACTTTAGATCTCATCATCTCATGGACGGACATGTGAAGAGTAAAGCAGCGAGGGAGTCGTTCGCTTGAGTGAAACAAAAGAGATGAGGTATGCAACAAGCAAGGAAAGACGAAAAGGAGATCGACGACTATGACTGACCTCATACTGCTCGTTCCATAGGCTGGTCCCGATGGCCTGCTGGTATCGGTCAAAGATGGTCTTGATGCTGCGGGCAATCACCAGCCAAGAACATGGAAATCAGCCACCGACACAGAAGCAATCAAGCAAAAGCAGGCCGGATATGGACACGAGTGAGTTGAAGATGGAAGAGGAGGAAGCAAGCAAGAAGTACTGACTCGGTCCCGGGGCTGCAGAACTCGTGGTACTTGCCGGTGGAGGAGAACATGATGATGGCGACCTGGGCGTCGCAGAGCACGGTGAGCTCGCGCGCCTTCTTCATGATCCCCGTGCGGCGCTTGGAGTAGGTCACCTGCCGGTTGGTGGCGTTCTCGATCCGCTTGATCTCGATCTTGCCGCGCCCCATCGTCGGTGGCGTCTCGGGACGGCGGGGCGGATCCTCCTCCGCCGCCGGCTGCTGCTGCTCGCCGCCGCGCTCCACCGTCGTCTCAGGCTGCGGATCCCGGCCGCGCCGGCAGGGAGAGACGGACGGAGAGGTGGATGGGGAGAGAAGGAGGAAGAAGAAGACGACGACGAAATGGAGTGGTCCTGTAGGAGCGAGGCAGCAGAGCTGAGCAGCCGCACAACAGCCGCTGGTGGTGGTAATAAGGAGGGGAGAGGAGGAGGGCGGGCGGTGGTGCCAAGCATGGAAGGACAAGGTGCGTGCGTGTGCATTTCGGGGTGGAGAGGACGAGGTGCGGTGCGCGGCGTGGACGGAGACAGCTACCGGATCCGTGAAAGGCGTGGGGCACCATGCCAGCCCGCCCGCCCGCCCGTGCCGTGTGGTGCCGTGCACTGCCCGCGCGCCCGCCCCGGCCGTCGCTGGGAAATGTCTGGTGCCTGCCGCCCTTGCCCCCCGTGATCTGACGCGGCGTGGGTGTAAGCGCGCGCCGGCCGGCCGGCTCGCTCTCGGCGCGTTCCATTCCGATCCACCGTGCCATGCATGCGTCGGTCTGGTCGTGGTCGGTCGGTCTGCCGTGGCGGCTTTTGGCACAACGGTTAGCACGGTTTTGGCTTCCGGATCCTCATCTTCGCCCCTTCTTCCTTTCTCTTTTCTTCCGATATCGATGCACCGGTACCCTTTGCACTGGAGTCTCAGCTCCGAGCTCTGGACTCTCGAGTGAAAGCAAAGCAAAGCACTGTAGTACGTCTGCTAGCTGCTCTCTTTGTTACCTAGCGTCGTCGTCACGTCACCGGCCCCGCTCACTCTACACACCCATTACCATTATTGGGCCATCATTATATTGCCTCTTGATTTGCAATTTCCGTTCTCAATTGCACGTTGCTGTAGTTTTGGGCTTGAGCCAAACTTCCCGATTTTCAATCAAGTTTGTAGAAGAAATATATGAATAATTGGTGTCATAAAGTAATATAGTGGGCTACCAAGATGTATTTTATAGTGGGTTTGATGAAACGAAATTAGATTGTACATGTTTCATGTATTTTTATTTATCTTTGTTCCAAACAAGGTCTGGAACACCTTACATGCATTACAAATGAATTTAGACTTCATTATTAAGTCGCTTTGGTTAAAGGCCCTGTTCGCTTGAACTTATCAGTCGTACCGTTTCAACGAAATAACAGTATTTTTCTCTCACAACAAATCAGCATCAGCATCAGCCGTTTTTCCAGCCAGCCGAACAGGGCCAAAGTTATTGCTACCGCGCGAACAACTTTAGATGTACCGAACACACAGTTTGAGTTCATACATCCCCTGATTCATTGCTTTGGAAAAGCTGGTTCTAGAGTGTGCCTTAGAAGAAACTAAGATACCACAACACTGCATTTTTTTTAAAAAAAGAACAGTGTAGGGAAGTTTGGAGTTGTTTTTTCAAGAGATCATATCTGAGGTCCCCCACTTGGGCTATTACGTGTCACAAGGCAATACAGAATTGACTTTTCAAAAGGTATAACACAGAATATCATCAGTTTTGCTTGAATAAAGCACTCTCCACGATTAGCTTTCCAAAGTCATACTTTAGAACCAGTTTCTCCGGATCCACAATCCAACACCACTTTTCCCCAAAAGCAAAAGCTCAAACAAAACATGATAGGACTTGAGGCGAGTAAGCCTTTGGTTGTATTCTCCCACACTAGCTAGATGGATCATCAAGCACTTGAGGTGCATTCTCTTCCTAGCCCTAACTCCACCAACTTGACTTGACTAATACTATGCTTACCTTAAAATAACTCATCTTCTACAAATAAAGCATGTTTCTATGTCATTTACGAACATGTGAGTTTGAGGGACAAACAAGAAGCAGCTAGCTACGTTCTCTCAACATCCGAAGGACCGAAGCAAGATACATACGGATCGACCTTAGGTTATCTCCAACGACAACACCAAAAATACAAGACTTATTCGTTCTTTGGGTAGCGCTACAAAAAATACAAACTTATTCATTCTTTGGGTAACGCTACAGGCAAAAGGTTCAATATATATTCGGTACCTTCTCCAACAACAAAACTCAAAAGAGAATCATTTCTGCAAATGAGTTTCCAGGAGAGAGGATGCACATATTTGGGTTGCGCCTCTCAGATAACCCAAAATAGATCTCCCATATAGGTACTCTGTTAGAGACTAATTTTAGGTCTCTTACTATCCATTTTGAATTTGTATGTCCATATGAGTTCCTGGTTTGAGACAGACTTACAACCGAGGAACTCCCATTGTCCATCTAGCAGAAAAGAGCAAAGGAACGGCAGCTACAGGCTTCAGCTAACCACTCCTAGCTAGGCTGTAGCTCACATGACTAGTCACCTCACCTCCATCTAAACGCTTTCGGTATCAGCGGAAAAACCACGGTAACCATGGGGGTGAGAATCCAAGCTTTGCAAGCTTACAAATGGCTGCCGGCCTGCCCTTTACGCGACCTGTACGCGTACTCCCGTTCTGATCGGACAGGACGAGTGTGAGCGAGATGGCTTCTTCTTCCTGGTTGCTGCTGTGCTGGTGCTGCAGTGGCTCGGTCAATCATGCGCCTCTTGAGTAGAAGAGGAAATCCTTCGTGCGACTTTCTAGTTCCAGGCATGAGTTATTGGGCACACGCTGCCATTTCTGGTGCTTGTAAGTGACATGTCATTGCACTGACTACAGAGAAGAGGACGACCAACTTGCCTTTATCCAATTTATTGCTGTTTTTTTATTTATTTTATTCCCCTTCTTTTTCTTTGGTTCACCCCCAGTACTAAGTGGACAATATATTGTGCTCTTCTGTCTTTCATGACTTAAACCTGCAGGTAAGAATGAATTATTTGGATGGGAAAAAATGCATACATATTTTTTGGTCAATGGCACTTCAAATGTTTGCGTGCATGCACCGCGCTTCCATGCCACTGTGGTACTGGCACCGCACCTTGCCAACAATTCTGTAGGTTAAACTCCACTTTTTTAACCTCTAACAGTCCATATTGTACGGAAGTTCAATTTTCAGTCCTAAACTTCGAAACCAGGTACAGGACGTCCGTCGATTGTTCAAATTAGGTAAATTTAGTCCTCTAGCTGGTTTAGTTGATTTTGAAAGGTGGGTTTTCTATTGTTTAATATTATTAATAAAAATACAGTTTAATTTAAAAAACCAAAACTAATTTATTTTACTTTAGAAAATAAGAAACTAATACCAATTTTATGAAAATGTTATCTATTTGTTGGTGATCTATTGATGCTCCTAAATTAATTTTAGAAAAAAAAAACATTTGGTTATAGAGATGATCCAAGATTATCTCTCCGAAAAAACCTAATGAACTTTAGAGATGGTCGGTAAATTTATGGAGACTGTCCGAAAACAACCATCTTTGTTAATATATTCACAGAGGCCATCTATGAAAATAGAGTCCATTTTCAGAGTTGAACCCTCTTAAGAGGTCTGCCTTAGGAAATAGGCTAGAAGCCCAACCAGCTAATCAACGGGCCACAAATATAAACAACACACTTAGGGGTCTTAGCTGCACTACCACTCTCTCTCTCTCTCTCTCTCTCTCTCTCTCTCTCTCTCTCTCTCTCTCTCTCTCTCTGTGTGTGTGTGTGTGTAGCCTCCAACCTCCCACCACCAAGAGGTGGATCGGGTGGCGGCGCAGGTCAACATTAGTGGCAAAGGTAGATCCACCGCCTCCAAACGGTGATGCGAGACCCCACCCTAGCTCCCTGCAGCCGGCAGGACTCGCTTACTCGATGATGGCTATCATCGTCTTCGCAGTTCGGGATGTCGCCGATGTGCTCCTCTGCTTCATGTACACCATCCTTGACGGCATACTTGAGGGTTGTCACTACCACGGGAGCTACAACAACTAGGTTGTAGCAGTGGATGGCGGCAACCACAAGGAGGTCTCCAACACAATGTAGGCCCAAAGGAGCTATTGCCCCCTGTCACGTCGATGGGAGGAGAGAAGGTACTAAAGACTGGTGTGTACAAGTTGTGTGTCGCATGGCAGGACAACATCGATTGTGAACGCAAGGTGTCGGCGTGAAATATGGCCAACAAGTAAATATTTATAGTTTTAGCGTGCGTTGTGATCGGATGTGGCCTAGCACACGATGACATAAGATTTATACTGGTTCAGGCAACGTGCCCTACATCCAGTTTCAGTTGGTCGATGACTTTATTCCTGAGCCTAGGTGCTCGAAGTTTGCCGTGGGGTTACAAACGAGTAAGAAATGAGAAGGGGGTGTTAGAGGACCAGTCGGACTCTGATCCAAATGGAAGAGAGTGACGGATGCTCGAACGTGTGCTAAGTATTAGAGCGTATGCTCTGTGTGTTCGAGCTTATCAGCTGTTGAGAGCGTAGAGACTGTGTAGCTGTCGAGCTGTTAAGCCATTTTTTAGCCGTCCTCCTTTTAGGAGAGAGCGCATCCCCTTTTATAGATGAAGGGGATGGCCTTACAAGTCAAAGACGGAAAGGGAGAGAATGTGTACGTGTGCTACCTAGTCTTGTTGCTCACGCCATCGAGTAAAGCACGCCATCGCCCACCTTACTGTTCATAACATGTTGTATCTGACAGGCTACATAGTGTTCGCCCACCTTACTGTTCATGACCTGGCAGGCTGCACAGTGTTCGCCAAGAATAGCAAATGACGGCGCCCACAATACTGTTTGTGTCCTGACGCATCTAAAAGGTGTCCGTCTGACATGGCCTCGTGGCACCGTCCTGTAGGTGCGCAGGGCATGGCAGGGTATGGTCCTTAGTATTGCGGTTGACTTGAGCGCCTTACCTTATCTGCTCCGCCTGCTTCCCGGGCCCACACCGAGCAGGCATCCTGGTCGGTCGTTCCCAGTCAGCCCCGATCGTATCGGTTGGGAAAGAGAGGCGAGCAAAGGTCCGACATATCCCCGATCGGAGAAACGGGGTTAGAGTCGGACTGCGGTCCCGCCTCGCCCAGGCCTTCTGGTCGGGGCTTCGACCAGGTCTCCTGGTCGGAGGTGCCGGTCGGGGACCAGATCGTGGTCTTGGCCTATTATTATGTATCTGGGCTGGCCCAGATGCGCGTTGTCGCTGCACCGCCTACTGGGCGAATTATTGCAGGGAAACGGGTCCATTGGGGACCCCGGGTTTATGAACCCGACTGGAGCCCCCGAGCCCCTTTGGGGCTTATGTGAAGCCGTGAATGGGCTATTGAGTTGACACTTTTGAGAGCGCATGAGAGTACAATGCTAGAAGATCTCTCGTATGGAGAGAGCATCATATAGCTCGAACAGGCCCCTGTCCTAGATTCTGGATCAGAGGACGAAGAGAGGGAGGAGAGCATTATAGCGGGAGAACAAGGATCTTGGCTCCCTTGTTCCGCTTCATGCCCCAAGGTGTGGAGCAATCCCGGGGCTGTTCACACACGCTTTGTGTGTTATTGTAAAAGCCTGGGGCTTGTGTTTTTAGCTTAATGAAAGCTTGTATTTGCTTTGTAATTCTTGTGCCCATTGCACCGTGTAAGCAGGCTGTTTATTGAAACTTCGGTGTTTTCCCCTTGGTTTGTTGTACCGCATAGGGTAACCAAGTAGGACATAGGCGCCCAGCTCCCAAAAGGGGGGAACTCATCGGTAGTCCGTCTTCTGTCGGGTGCGCGTGAGCGCACCTAGTGGGTGTATCCCCTGAGCCTGCGGTCGACTGGTGAGTCGGTCGGAGGCTGAGCACCTTAGTACTTTTCCTAGGGCCACAGACTCCTGTGTTCCTATCGGTGATGGTGTTCGCCCGTGTTCATCCCGGCCATGACCTACACGGTCGGTTAGATTTCCGAGTCGGGGTCGGGTGGCCCGAGCCCCCAAGCCCCGTTGGGCTTGGTAGGGGTCGATCAAGTTTCATGCATCACTCTATCCACAATTTCCTCAACTAGAGGGGTTGAGCTAACGTCGCTTGCCTTGATGGCTCAAGTGATGCGCTCGGTGAGCTCACTGACGGGCATGTCCGAGTGGAATCCAGGTCCGTCGTTCGTAATGGGGTTGACATAGCCCTCATGTGGCATTCTACTTCTCCTTAACCCGCCTCCCAGCAGATGCCCAAGCTGTTCCAGAGATCGACTCAGGTGGCCCGCTGGTCTCCCCTCGATGGAGATTTTGTGGGCATGGCTCGAGGTCAGGATCGAACGAGAAGGTCGAGATGACTCTGTCCGCTTCTGAGCGGATCGGTCGAGGGCTGTTGGGGCTCATCTACATTTTCTCACCTAGCTCTATTCGATGCGAGGCGGCCTTGAGCCCTTTGTAGGCCGGCCTTCAAACCCTGGTCGGTCGCCGCTCATATCGAATGAGACGACTGCGGCTTCGTGACGCGACGCGAAGCGTTGTGATGCAACAATTGTATATGCAATGCTAGGATGTATGGGATGATTGTATGACTAAATGTATGAATGTATGCATGAGAATGGATGAATGAATGCTCATGCACTGGAAAAGTAAAAATGGGGGTTGCTAAAATTACCTCGATGGCTGGAGTGATGGGTTCGGGGAGCTCCTATCGGATATGTTTGAATGGAATCTGGGTCTGTCGTTCGTGACGGAGTCGGCATCACCTGCATGGGGCATCCCACTGCTCCTTACCTATTTCTCAATAGCCGCTCGAGCCGTTCGATTGACTTGGGTTACCGGCTGGCTTCTCCTCGATGGAGGGTTGTTTGCGTGCAGCTGCGCCTTGTTTTCCATGCCCAGGTTGCAGTAGTGGTGGGCCCCACCCAAACCACATCCTGCCAGCCAGGCGACATTCCATCGGGTAGGCGCATCCCGTTAGTCAGGCCATGTCCCGCCGCATGTCCTTTCACCTTTAAATAGGGGGAAGGAGAGGGTTTTTTCTCTCCTCTCTTCACCTTTCCTTCACCACTGAAGGGACCGTGACGCCTAAGAGGGTGGTGAATTAGGCAACTTAAAATTCTAACTCTAAACTATGGCCTCTTTTTCTAACTTTAGCAAAACCTGTGCAAAAGATAAACTATCTAAATGTGCACCTACGGTTTTGCTAGTGTGTTGCTATCTCTACCGCAAAAGGAGTAATACAATCAATGTAAATGCATAAGGTAAAGAGCAAGGTAGAGATATACAAACTCCCGTCGACGACTCCGGTATTTTTACCGAGGTATCAAGAAGCACGCAAGCTTCCCCCTAGTTCTCGTTGGAGCCCCTCGCAAGGAATCCCTCGCAAGGGCCAAGCTTCCGGTCTGGTAACTCCGTGGATAGCCTCGGGCCTTCCCCACGCGCAAGTGGATCTCCGACGTGCTTCTCGACAAGCCTCTCCTGGATGCTCCCCGTCGTCTTCACTATCAAGCTTCCGGCTGAAACGCCGCGGGCCTTGTTCCCTCCGGTACACGGTGGCGGCCACACCACAAACGCGGTTGGTGTGATCTCGCAAGACTTCAAGTCCCTCTGATGTACAACAATGGTGCGCGCAAGCATCGAGTGGTAAGAGGTATGCAAACCTCACTAAACACTAGGCCTAAACCTAGAGCAAGCGCATGAGCGATGGTCTAATCAACCTAAGCACTTCGCAAAGCACCTACGCTAATCACCTAGTGAATCACTAAGCTCTATGCAAGTGGAGATCACTAAAATGGTGTATCAACACCCTTGGTATGTTTCCTTAGCTCCACACACCTCAAATGGACGGTTGGGGGTTGTATTTATAAGCCGCACTGAGAAAGTAGCCGTTGGGGATGAAATCCCGCTTTTCTGCTACTGACCGGACGCTGAACTTGTCCTGACCGGACGCGTCCGGTCGTCCTGACTGTTGGAGCCGCGAACACTTGATCAGACGCTGCCAGCGTCCGGTCACCTGCCACCGGACGTGTTCGGTCGCAGTTTCGCCGCTCTGGAACCTCTCTGTACTCGACCGGACTCTGTTGTACTGCATCCGGTCGACTTGCCGCCAGCGTCCGGTCATGCTTGTTGCCAAGCCTCTTGATCGGAGCGTCCGATCACTTTCCTTCAGCGTCTAGTCCAGAGTTCGGTCACCTTTGTGAGCTCGTTTCTTCATGATCTTGCGTATGGCTTGGTTCCTATCTTCATGCTTGGACTTTGCTTGATATCTTGGGTCTTCTCTTGTGCTTCTAAGATCTTGCTTGAGGTGTTGATCATCGGATCATCACGTCGCCTTTGTCCAAGTCACGTCTTGCATCCTATTGAACTACAAAACAATCACTTGCAAGTTCATTAGTCCAATTTGGTTGTGTTGGTCATCAAACACCAAACTCCAAAGTAAATGGGCCAAGGGTCAATTTTCCTTACAATCTCCCCCTTTTTGGTGATTGATGACAACACGACCAAAGCAAGCAAATAATAAAATTTTGAAATTTAAAAACTACCTACTTGCTAGGATGCAATGCAAGGGGCAAGATTATATGATGCTAAAAGATACTACTTGTAAGACTATATAAAAACTTTTCTTACCCTTGCAAAAATCCCCATGTGGTATTATGGATTTAAGCCTTGCTTCCTACAAATTTTCCTCATCACATAGGCTAATCCATAATCCACTATCCTCCCTTTCTCAGACCATTACTACAAATTAATGCTTGCTTTTGGTCCTCTAAATTCTCCCCTTTGGAATCAAACACCAAAAAGGAAGACATTAGTAGCACAAGGGAGGGTCAAACTTTGTGATCTTTTAAGTGTAGATTGGAATAGATCACAAAATTTGACTCTCACATTATATAGATAAAGCTCCCCCTAAATATATGCATACATATGGTAGAAGACAAAGCATATGCATAATTGGCAATTTTTTGCTCAAGGGAATTTAATCTATATAATGCATGGAGAAAGCATATAAATATCAAAATAAAATCAACATGATGATATCGGTTTAGAAATACCACATGTGGAAACCAAATTGATTTCTACCACTTGCAACCGGTGGTGGATCTTTAAAGTATGATGCTTAACTCCGGAGACTCTATTTTCCTTGCAATGAGACTACTACATGCATGATAAGCTTGAAAAAGGTGTTAGTCTCAAAGCATCCAACTTGTAGAGTAACCTCCCCCTAAATATGTGCACACAAGCATGGAATACTTGTTAGAACCATGCACATTGATTTTAGAATCAATAATATCACTTGAAAGATGACATCTCATGAATGTGAGAATCATTTTCGAAGATGATATTCGGGAGAAATTATCTACAATTTGGACTTTGGCACACATTAGATGAACAATTGAAGGACAAGCTATGTGCCGTGCTCCTAAACAATTTTAAACCATGTAGGATTGCTCCAAGAAATGAGAATGAAACTGAGCAAGCCTACCATATTAAATACCTAGTGTATGCATGACAAAAGATATAAGCATGCAAATGCAAACCTAGGCATGAATAGTAACTAGATGCTAAAAGATACCAATTGTAGGAAAAATTTAAATCAAATACCAATTGAAGTAAATTGAATCTAGTTACCTAACATGGGAAGGGGAATTTGGGTCCATAGTATTTACTAACCCACTTGGCAATGATTTTGTCCATCATGATGCACCCCATGAAATACATCCATACTTTGCCAAGTCTCCAAATTCCCCAAAGTCCATTGGACTTCTCACTTCCCTTTTGGGATCCAAACCTTCTTGGTGCTCTTCATGTTGGAAATGATTTCCTTTGGCACCCAAAAGCGTTTGACCCCATTGTTGGCTTGCTTGTTCACCTTGATGGCCACCACCTTGTCATTTTTCTTCTGCTTCAAGAGATAAGGTGTGGAGGCCTTCTTGTCCACCTTGTTGGTGTAGGTGTTGGAGAGCTTGCTTGTTTGCTTTTTCTCCTTCTTCTTTGCTCCTCCCCCATTCTTCACCTTGCACTCATAGGACTTGTGACCTTCCTTGTGGCACACGTAGCAAACCATGGTTTGTCCTTCATCAAGCTTCTTCACTCCCTTGATGGTGTTATCTTGATGAAGTTTGGCTTGCTTCGCCTTGCCTTTCACTTGAGTCAAGTCCTTGGTGAGACGAGCTACTTCTTGCTTGAGTTGCTCATTTTCCTTTGCAACCTCTTGTGTGCATGTGTCTACAACAACTTTCTCAACACAAACTTGGTTGCACAAAGGTGAGTCTAAACATAAATCATTGCAAGAGATAGAGGCATCATTTTTAGATATGTTAGAACTTTTCCTTTTAGATGCCTTAGTGGGAGTTGTACTAACGGCTTCAAGATTAGCAACTTTATTAGTTAGCTCATCACAATGTTTGCACATGGTTTCCATTTTAGCAAGCAAACTTTTATAAGCATCTTGTGAGCTAGCTAATTTTTCTTTTAGTTTTTCATTTTTCTTTACAAGTTGCTCATCATTGATTGTGCATTCATTTGTTGTTGCACTAGCCTTAAGTTGCTCAATTTTAGTAGATAGTTCAACATTGAGATTAGCAAAGTTCTCATATTGTTCAAGCAAAGTTTTGTATGCTTCTTGTGAACTATCTAGCTTTTCTCTCAAATTTTTGAGCTTCTTTTGTTGATTAGTGCAAACTTTAGCATAATTAAGATTTTGTTGCACAATTTCATCAAAAGAAGGCATATCATCATCACTATCACTCTCACTAGAGGATGAGCTTTCATTACCTCATGCCATATGGCACACATGTGAAGAGTTTGATGATGAGTGCTTGTGGCCTCGCCTCTTGTGATGATGTTCTTCTTCACTTGAAGAATCATCCCATGATTTTATTGATGTGAGGGCTTGGTTCTTGCATGCCTTCTTCTTTGTCTTGGGTGTGGGCTTGTTTGGACAAACTTCCACAAAGTGCCCTAACTCACCGCATCCATAGCATCCTCTCTTTCTTTGCTCATTTCTTTGATCGGTGAAAATAAGATCTTGAATTTGGATGGGCACACCCTTGACATTGAGCCTTTGGATCATCTTCTCCACCTTGTTGATTAATTTGATTGATTCTTCATCAAGATCGGAGGTGGAGGAGGAAGATTGATCATCATCACTTGAATCTTCATCATCATCATCATCGTCCTCATCTTCTTCTTCATCTTCACTTGAGGAGCTTGAGCTTGAGCTTGTCTCAACTTGCTTGCCCTTCATCTTCTTTTTCTCGCTACATGCGAGAGCTTTGCCTTTGCTTGATGAAGAAGCTTTTTCTTGACCCATCTTATGTGACATTTCAAATGCTACTATCTTGCCAATGACTATGCCCGGGGTCATGGTGCTCAAGTCCTCCATATTGTGAAGGATGGTGATGATGCTTGCATATTTCTTTTATGGTAGCACGGAGATGATCTTCCTCACGATGTCCGCATCATCTAGCTTTATCACTCCTATTGAATGAAGCTCATTGATAATTAGATTCAAACGAGAATACATATCATGAACAAGCTCATCATCATTCATTGTAAAGGAATCATAATTTTGTTTAGCTAGACAATGTTTTTGCTCACGGACATTACTTGTGCTGTCATGGAGCTCTTGGAGTTTTAACCAAATTTCTTGTGCCGTATTTAAAGTGAATACTTGGTTAAACACATCCATGCTAAATGATTCAAACAAGCAATTCTTAGCTCTAGCATTGAAATGCAATTCCTTTTCATCACTCTTTGTGGGTTTTTTGGGATTCTTAATGGGTTTCATCCCGTCACGAGTGACTCTCCACACACCCAAATCAACCGCCCCAAGGTGGCAAGCCATTCTAGCCTTATAATAAGGGAAGTTAGTGCCGTCAAAGTGTGGAGGCCTAGAGGTATCCATCCCAACCACTCTAAATGGCGTCGGCTCAACGACGGTTAAGCCAAAGGTCCAAATTGAGCCAACCGGCTCTGATACCAATTGAAGGGACCATGACACCTAAGAGGGGGGTGAATTAGGCAACTTAAAATTCTAACTCTAAACTATGGCCTCTTTTTCTAACTTTAGCAAAACCTAGGTAAAAGATAAAATATCTAAATGTGCACCTACGGTTTTGCTAGTGTGTTGCTATCTCTACCGCAAAAGGAGTAATACAATCAATGTAAATGCGGAAGGTAAAGAGCAAGGTAGAGATATGCAAACTCCTGTCGACGACTCCGGTATTTTTACCGAGGTATCGAGAAGCATGCAAGCTTCCCCGTAGTCCTCATTGGAGCCCCTCATAAGGAATCCCTCACAAGGGCCAAGCTCCCAGTCAGGTAACTCCGTGGATAGCCTCGGGCCTTCCCCATGCACAAGTGGGTCTCCGACGTGCCTCTCGGCAAGCCTCTCCCGGATGCTCCCCGCCGTCTTCACTATCAAGCTTCCGGCTGAAATGCCACGGGCCTTGTTCCCTCCGATACACAGTGGCGGCCACACCACAAACACGGTTGGTGTGATCTCGCAAGACTTCAAGCCCCTCTGATGTACAACAATGGTGCACGCAAGCGCCGAGTGGTAAGAGGTATGCAAACCTCACTAAAAACTAGGCCTAAACCTAGAGCAAGCACAAGAGCGATGGTCTAATCAACCTAAGCACTTCGCAAAGCACCTACGCTAATCACCTAGTGAATCACTAAGCTCTATGCAAGTGGAGATCACTAAAATGGTGTATCAACACCCTTGGTATGTTTCCTTAGCTCCACACACCTCAAATGGCTGGTTGGGGGTTGTATTTATAAGCCCCACTGAGAAAGTAGTCGTTGGGGATGAAATCCCACTTTTCTGCTACTGACCGGACGCTGAACTCATCCTGACCGAACGCGTCCGGTCGTCCCGACCGTTGGAGACACGAACACTTGATCGGACGCTGCCAGCGTCCGATCACCTACCACCGGATGCGTCCAGTCGCAGTTTCGCCGCTCTGGAACCTCTCTGTACTCGACCGGACTCTGCTGTCCTGCGTCCGGTCGACTTGCCGCCAGCGTCCGATCATGCTTGTTGCCGAGCCTCTTGATCGGAGCGTCCGGTCACTTTCCTTCAGCGTCCGGTCCAGAGTCTGGTCACCTTTGTGAGCTCATTTCTTCACGATCTTGCGTACGGCTTGGTTCCTATCTTTATGCTTGGACTTTGCTTGATATCTTGGGTCTTCTCTTGTGCTTCTAAGGTCTTGCTTGAGGTGTTGATCATCGGATCATCACGTCGCCTTTGTCCAAGTCACGTCTTGCATCCTATTGAACTACAAAACAATCACTTGCAAGTTCATTAGTCCAATTTGGTTGTGTTGGTCATCAAACACCAAAATCCAAAGTAAATGGGCCAAGGGTCCATTTTCCTTACAACCACCACCGTTTCCTCTTCCTTCTTCTTGCTAAGCACCTTCGTGCGCCCTGGGGTTTCTAGGAGAGAGGAGAGCAAAGCGAGGGAGAGGAAAAACTTATAGATCTGCTCGTAGATCCGTGGTGCGGTGTCAAACTAGAGGCCTTCCAACGTGGATGAGGAGGTGTTGGTTGCCTTTGCTAAGAAGGGGCTGCTCCCATCAAAGGAAGTGGCATATTGGAGGCTCCCACGGTGGGGGAGGTTGTTGTGCAACCCCAAGCCAACGAGGTCATCTCCTTCCTTGCCCTCCACTAGGGTAGGCTTGGGTACCCCACGCACTGGTTCCTGCATGGGATCCTCAACGAGTGGGGCCTAGAGTTGCCATGCCTTAACCCGACTAGGGTGCTGCACATCGCTGGCTTCGTCATCGTATACGAGGCCTTCCTTGGGATGGAGCCGCACATGAACCACTTCCGACAGATCTTCAGTGGGCGGGCCTTGTCCAAGGGGAAAAGGCCTAGAATTGCTCCGGTCGGCGGGTTCACCCTGTAGAAGCGGCCTAAGCCGTTAGTCCCCTACCCGGCGTACTCCGCCAGTGACTCCAACCGGGGATGCCATGGTGAGTGGTTCTACATCAGGAACCTAGTGGAGGTACCATTCCCGACGTTCACTGGGGAGAGGCTGGAGAGGAGGGAAAGCTGGTCGTGGGGTCCTACCCATCGACAGAACAAGCTAGAGATAACTAAGATGGAGCTTCGGAGGCTCGTGCGGCATGGCATCGATGGGTTATGGGTCTTCCATACCTTCTTCTACCGTCGGGTCGCCCCATTGGTAGAGAGAACATGGCCAATGTGGGAATACTCCGGTCCAATGGATCCTGACCATGCATCGCCGGTGGAGTTGTCAAGAGATGAAGTCTAGAGTTATCTCGATCGGGTACTGCAGTTGGGGATGATGCGTCCCTCGACGGGACACCTGGACCTCTCCATGCCATGAAGCTGTCCGATATGGTATACTCCTTTCATGTGACCTTTTTCCTTTCTGTTTTGATCTTTAGATCCATTTTAAGCCGCCTGTTCCACAGGGGTTCGTGGGGTATAAATCTCGGCCACATCTTTTGAGAGGGGTGGAAGGCGTGGCTTGGCAAGCTGCCCAGAGGGAGGACGCACTTGCCAAGAAAAAGAAGAAAACCACGAAGGTCCAGATGAGGTTTGAGAAGGAGGAGATCAACCGGTGGCTCCACGGTGGCGAGAGACAGAGCGACGTGGAGGAGGAGCTCGAGTCAGAGGACCCGATGGAGTCAGGCGATGACGTGGGTTCCTCGAAGGATGAGGGAGACGAGGGCACTGCCATGACCTTGGTGGAGCACCGCGCGCCTATGGCTGCACCTGTCAGCGGCGGGCGCGGTACGGAGACACGTGGTGATGCTCTAGAGTCAAGGAAACGTGCCACAGATGATGATGCCACCGGCGAACGGGAGGCGAAGCGGGCGTGGTCGCCGTGCCCTTTGGAGGCATCATCGGCTTCGTGGCCCCCTACTCTGAGTGTGGCAGAGCACGCTGGTCGGTCAGGGGGCGTGATTGTTCCCCTGCGTCTTCGGGGTCGACGAGTGTGCGCGACCCCCAACGGGTAGATGCCCCGCTAGTTGCTCTAATGGTTTCGCCATGAGCTGGCTACCACGTCCATTTGTAGGCCAAACGGGGAATGGCTGGGTCACCCCCACCCTCGGTTGATCCGAGGGGGCGTGGGTCGCGACCCTCGAGCGATGCTCGTCCAGTCAGCTCGTCGTTAACTGGTCGGGGCTTCAAGGTTTTGTCGCTTTGATCTGGGTATGTAGTCATGCTTCCCTTTGTTCTCATAGTTGAGTTTTTGAGTGTGACTAACCTATGCTTGTGCCCTTTTTTGTAGTGGCTAGGAGCCGATAGGGCTAGGGATCTCCCCACCTCCCATGCAAAAAGAGTGGAGACCTAGCCTATGGTGGGTTGCGATGAGCGAAGGGGGAAGTAGGCTGGTGGTGGTGCAACCTTCCTTAATCGGGGTTGTGTCTTCCTGGCTGGTCATGAGCATGGAGGCGGCTGTGATGGCGGCGATCCCTGTGGTGTCGGTAGAGGCTGGGTTGGGGTAACTCTTGCGATCCCTCCCCCGCTGATTGCGGAGGAGGAGAGGAGGGAACATGGGCTCCCTGTCTTGCTCGATGGAGGAGCGCATGGTTTGTCTGCCTAGTCAGAGCTAAAGGGAGCCGGAGGAGCCATGGCTAGGCTAGAGGTAGAGCAGTCATTGGTAAGCCATCGAGTCCTAGTGGTGGACATCCCCTTCGATGGCGAGGAAGACACCGAGGTGGAGCTGCCAGCCATCTCGCCGTCCTAGGAGTCGATGATGATCTGGTCATCGCTTGATACTACGATGGATGGATCTTCCGGCTGGTCAGGGGCGACCCATGAGCTGGTGTGGCCTTGCCCTGGTGAGCCAGGAAAGGCCCGGTTCGTCCTTCATGACGAGGAGGAGGTGAAGATTTGGCACCTACTCGGGGAGAGAGGACTGTCAATGGAGTTCGATCTCGCCCTTACCAAGGCGAAGCTCAAGGAGGCCTTGAAGAGGGTTGAGCTCGTCCATCAGGCCATGATTATTGACCTGCCATGCGTTGTAGAGGTAAGTTTTCTGCATTCCTAGTGTTGTATTTGATTCCTTGGCATTTAAACGGTTGTCTCAGCATGCCTGCTTCTTGTCTCGCAGGACCTACAGATGATGTTGATCTGTAAGTCCCGGTTTCTCCGAGAGGAGCACGGTCAGATGGAGCAAGAAGCGGTGGTGTTACAGCGGGTCAACGAGCTTAGGCAAAAGCTAGAGTCCACCTGCCGTGAGTCCCAAGACTGGGCGGTCGAGGTGACGAGAGCACGGGCGATGGAGCTACGTGCGGTCGAGCGAGCGACTGCTGCCGAGCAGAAACTCGATGTGGTGAAGGCCCACTTGGCGGAGATAGAGGCGGTGCTCAGGAAGTCCTTGGAGGCTCTAGAAGCGGAGCGGAAGGCCTGGTCGGACGCCTAGCGGGAGGTCATCGTGCTCCGAGGGCAGATGCTTGGGGTAAAGGAGCCGAACACTCGGTTGCTCGAGGGGGTGACCAGTCAAGAGGAAGGGCTTTCCATTCTCGAAAACGCCCGCCTCAGTATGTACTTGTTCTGCTCTGAGTTGATGCCTTGAATTTTTCTTTTCCTTGCTCCAGAACTGGGCGAAAAGATCGGCTCTCTAGAACAAGAGCTGGAGATGGTCAAAGTGGCGGTCGGTCGGAGCGTGGAGCTACTAGCCCAGTCCCTTGAGAAGTGACGCTCTCTTAAGGGAGAGCTCGTCTAGCTTCGCAACATTGCGTAGGTGGTGGTCTCTGAGGTGTTCGAGTCAGGACTGAGCACCAGTACACCTGCCGTCCTGCTAGCGGAGGTCCCAAATGAAGTTTGGGCGCTCATCTTCGATGGCATGTTCTACGGGACGCCGGAGGTGCTGACCTCGGTGGCAACCCACTACCCTGATCTAGACTTCGCAACCATCTGCAAAGGATATGCCGACGGGTGGAGCGTAGACAAGATCCATGTGCTAGGGGAAAGTTCTGTGCCGCACGCACTGATGGTCGTTGAGTAGGTCACCGCATAGTGGGTGATGGAGGCTCGTCGTTCGACTATGGCCACAGATGTGCACCGGGAAGACATCGTCCAGCCTACGAAGGTTGCGGAGGCTGGCTCGGAGGCAAGCATTTTCCCACCCCCAACCGAGCCAAATGTCATCCCAAACACAGCCAAGCCGAGTGTTGTCGTCCCGACCTCGATCGAGCTGCCTTCATCCTCGCCAACTGCATCGTCAACCGACGCCGCCGGCGGGCCATAATAGAGTTAGAGTAGAAATTGTCAGTTTATGTAAAAGATGATTTCGTGGGGGAGCCCCCGTGTGAACAATTTTGCATTCATGAATATTTTAAGTTTGTTTTGTGATGAAATCACTTGTGAATGGAAGCTTGTCCCATTTGCCCTTGTTTTTATCCTGGCGTAGCTTTGTTTTTTGTCCTTTCTTTTTTGCACCTGCCCGTTGACCCGTAGGCAGCAACCTTAAGAACCCGGGCATGGCCCGTGAGGCTCAGCTGCTCGTATCTATAGGTCATGGTGGGGTGTGATTGGTCGGGAGGCTAAAGCGCAAGTTACGTAGGATAATCAAAGGAACGAGATGCCCTTTCGTTTGGGCAACACACTTTTGTTTAGGAGAAAAGTGTTACTACATGATAGTTAAAAATGATAGTAAAAAGGGGGATGGTATCGCACCCCTGTGGAGCCCCTGAGCGACCTAGGCCGAGAGTGCTCGGGCTGGGGCGCTGTAGGAGCAAGCATTGAATGGAAATAAATGGTAAGACCGAGCTTTAGGAAAAGAAACGACATAACTGTTCGATGTTCCATGTGTTGGTGAGAACGTTGTTGTTGTCGTCCTTCAGCCGGTAGGCACCCGATCGGATCACCTTGGCCACCGCATACGGTCCTTCCCATGGTGGAGAAAGCTTATGTTTGGCCTTGGTTGACTATGTCCTCCAGAGTATGAGATCATCGACCTTTAGGATCCTCCCCCTGATTTTTCTTTCATGGTACCTATGGAGAGTTTGCTAGTAACGAGCGGAGCGAATGACGGTCATCTCACGAGCCTCCTCGAGCAGGTCGACCACGTCCTGCTGAGCCTCCATAGCTCGGTCTTGATCGAGGGCCTTTACTCTTGGGGTGCTGTGATTAAGGTCGGATGGCAACACTGCTTTGGCTTCATATGCCCAGAAGAAAGGGGTGAACCCCATGGATCGGTTTGGGTCATTCTTAGGCTCTAGAGAATTGTTGGGACCTCTGCAACCCATCGCCCGGCATACTTTTTGAGTCAGTCAAAGATACGGGGCTTGAGTCCTTGGAGGACCATGACATTGCCTGTTCGACCTGACCATTAGTATGTGGGTGTCTGACCGAGGCCTAATCAATCCTGATGCCATATCCATCACAGAAGTCTAGGAACTTCTTCCCGATAAAGTTTGTTCTGTGGTCGGTGATGATACCGTTAGGGACACCAAACCGATAGATGATGTCGAGGAAGAACTTGACCGCCTCTTCCGAGCGGATATTGGCGATGGGCTTCACCTCTATCCACTTGGTGAACTTGTCCACCACCATGAGTAGGTGAGTGAAGCCACCCGGGGCCTTTTTGAGGGGTCCGACCATGTCAAGGCCCCAGACCATGAATGACCAGGTGATGGGGATGGTCTTAAGCTCCTACGCCGACAGGTGAGTTTGTCGAGTGTAGAACTGGCATCCTTCACACCTACGGACCACCTCCTCTGCATCTCGTAGCGTAGTGGGCTAGTAAAAACCTTGGCGAAAGGCTTTCCTGACCAGCAACCTTGGGGCTGCGTGATGTCCATAGATTTTAGCATGGACTTCGAGGAGAAGTTGTTTCCCCTGGTCGGTCAGGATGCACTTCATGAGCACTCCCGACGGACTTTACTTGTAAAGTTCGTTACTAATGGCGACGAACGTCTTGGCGTGTCGAGCGATTCATCACGCTTTAGTCCTTTCTGGTGGGAGAACCTCCTCGAGGAGATAGGCAAGCAGTGGTGCTCTCCAATTGGCTAGATCGAGTGCCATCATGGTGATGTCACTAGGCGATGTTGCCATGGAGGCACCAAGGTCGGAGCCCCCGAGCGCTCGGTCGGGGTCAGGGCACGTTAGGGGGTCGGAGCCCCTGAGTGCTAGATTGGTGTTGGAGCGCGTTTGGGTCAGATCCTCTTAGATACGGGCAAATGGTTTGTGGAGGTCGTTTACAAAGACCCTATCGACGGTTGGTTCCCATCTAGCCACCACTTTTATAAGGAAGTCAGCGACGTCATTGTCCTTTCGAGGGACTTGATGCAGTTCGATCCCTCAGAACTTGTCCTCGAGCTTGCGCACCTCCTAGTAGTATGCCGCCATGAGAGGGCTCTTGTAGGAGGACTCCTTCATGACTTAGTTGATGACCAACTCTGAGTCACTGTGGACATATAGCCATGTGGCACCGAGCTCAATGATGATGCGTAGTCCATTGATGAGGGCCTCGTACTCCACGGCATTGTTCGAGGCTAAAAAATGGAGACGGATCGGTAGCGGAGCCTGCTCTCATCCAAGGACATCAGAACCACTCTAGCTCCTAACTCGGGTGCCATGATCGACCCATCGAAGTACATTGTCCAGTACCCATGGGTGACGTCTAGGTTCGGGAGCTAGACTTCCATCCATTCGGCGATGAAGTCAGCAAGAGCCTGAGACTTAATAGCGGTGCGGGGGACATACCTGATGTCATGGCCCATGAGCTCAAGAGCCCACTTGGACATTCGGCCAGTGGCGTCACGGTTACAAATGACCTCCCCAAGTGGGTATGAGGTGACGACCATGACCTTGTGGTCGGTGAAGTAGTGTAGGAGCTTCCGAGTCACCATCAGCACGACGTACAAAAGCTTCTAAACCTAGGGGTAGAGATTTTTGGCATCGGTGAGTACCTCACCGACGAAGTACACCCATCATTGGACCTTCGGGGGGTGTCCCAACTCCTCCCTCTCGACGATGAAGGTGGCGCTCACAATGTGGTTGCTTGCCATGATGTAGAGGAGGAGGGATTCTCCCCGTTCAGGAGCGACGAGGATTGGGGCTGATGTCAGTGATGCTTTGAGGCTTTCCAAAGCCTGTTGTGCCTCCTTTGTCCAAATGAATGTGTCTGTCTTCTTGAGAAGTTTGTAGAGAGACATCCCCCGTTCGCCTAGTCGGGAGATGAACTGGCTTAGGGCGGCCAAACAGTCAGTGAGCCTCTGTACACCCTTGACGTTGCATATAGGGCCCATGTTGGAGATGGCCGTGATTTTTTCAGGGTTGGCTTCGATGCCGTGCTCGGACATGATGTATCCGAGCAGCTTCCCCTTCGAAACCTCGAAAACACATTTTTCAGAATTCAATTTGATGCTAAACCTTTGGAGGTTCATGAATGTGGTAGCCAAGTTTGCGATCAGGTCGCTAGCTTGAGCCATTTTCACCTCTATGTCATCTACATAGACGGCGATTGTTGGTTTTGGCCGCTCAACTTGATCAGGTTGGTCGAGTGGGTCGATTTGGTCGGCGAAGCATCACTGCATGCACCATTGATGGGTGGCACCAGCGTTCTTCACACCAAAAGGCTTGGTTATGTAACAGTATGAACCATACGGGGTGATGAATGAAGTCGCGACCTGGTCGGACTCTTTCATCATGATCTGGTGGTAGCCTAAGTAGGTATCTAGGAAGGAGAGGATTTCACACCCTGAGGTAGAGTTGACCATCTGATCTATGCGTGGTAAAGGGAAGTGGTCCTTTGGGCATGCTTTATTGAGCTAGTATAGTCAACACACATTCTCTATTTCCCATTCTTCTTTTTTTCACTAGAAAAGGATTAGCTAGCCAGTCGGAGTGGTATACCTCTTTGACAAATCTGGCTGCTAGAAGTTTGGTGATCTCCTCGCCTATGGCCCTATGCCTCTCATCATCGAAGTGATGCAGGCGTTGCTTGGTGAGCTTTGAGCCTAGGATGACGCGTAGTGTGTGCTCAGTGACCTCCCTCGGTATGCCCGGCATGTCAAAAGGCTTCCACACGAAGACATCACGATTTGCGCATAGGAAGTCGGTGAGTTCGCTTTCCTATTTGGCTAGGAGCTTGGTCCCGATCCATACCATCTTGGTTGGGTTGCTGGGGTCGATCTCCACTGCCTTGGTTTCCTTAGTTGGATGGAAGGTGCTTTAGGAGGTCTGCCTGTTGCGGTCGGGGACTACTAGAGTCATCGAATTCCTGAGCTTCGGGAGCTTGGTGGAGTTGATGACAGCAATGGCGTGCTCGTAATGCTCGTGGCCGCACGTGTAGGCGTGCGAGAAGGTGCTACATATGGTGATGACGCCATTCGGCCCTGGCATCTTTAGCTTGAGGTAGGTGTAGTTGGGGATCACCATGAACTTGGCGTAGCATGGCCGCCCCAAGATAGCATGGTAGGACCCTAGAAAGTCCACTACCTCGAAGGTTAGGACCTTCGAGCAGAAGTTGGCGCGGTCGCCAAACGTGATGGGCAGGTTAATCTGCCTGAGTGGGTATGCCGGTGTCCCTAGGATCACGCCGTGGAAGGAAGAGCTCACTAGGCGGATCTCCGACCGGGGGATACGCATGGCATCGAGAGTGTCGACATAGAGAATGTTGAGGCTGCTACCTCTGTCCATCAACACCTTGGTGAGGCACTTTCTTGTAGATGATGGGGTTAACGATGAGCGGGTAGTGACCTAGTCGGGCAACGTGGGAAGGATGGTCTCTCTGATCAAAAGTGATTGGGGAGTCCGACCAGCTAAGGAAAGAGGGGATGGCAGACTCGGCGACACATGCCTCTCTGTAGCGTACCTTGTGTTGGCTCTTGGAGTGGATGGCGTCGGATCCCCCAAAGATCATGAGGCACTCCTCGGGGTCGGGTAAGCCATCTTCATCCTTGCCCGCCGTGCCTCCTTTCTTGGCCTCCTCCTCCTTGCCTTTCCCTTCCTTTGGCCTGGTGGCTTGTCGTAGGAAGCGCTTCAGGAGCTCATAGTCCTTGTAGAGGTGTTTGATGGGATAGTCATGGTTGGTGCATGGACTCTCCATGAGCTTGTCAAAATGGTCGGGCTGGCCCTACTAGGAATCGATAGTTTGAGTGTCAACAACAACAGGATCATTTTCAATAAGGAGACTGTCAGATTCCTGCTCTTGCATAGGTGTTTCCTTAGGAAGTATCTGGCATGATAAGAAGTCAGATGAAGGATGAAAATTGAATAAAATTAAAAGTTTTGAGAAAAATACTTCGGTAGCATTAGGGGTAAAATGGGAGAAGTCACATCTCCTGCTGTCTTGGAAGCATCGGTTGTTTCAACCAAAGTCGGCTCCTCTTGGGGATCGACTGATGAAGGTCTAGTTGATGCCGAATCAAATGCCTAGGACAACAGTTCCGCACCCAAGGTCGATTGGGATGTAATGGTTGATAGCTGTGAAGAAAGAGGATTAGAAGTTGAATATCATTTTGAGGAAAAGATGAATTGTTTACCTAGGCAGCTGATGGTCTCATTCTGTGAAGTCTTTTCCCAGTAACAGTTTTCTAGGTTGTCCCTTGGGTTGTCTTGCATTTTGAGGATTAATACGTTACGATTGTAGGGACAGCTTGAGTTTTCATCAGCTTGTTCAGTGGAGGTGCAACTGATCCTATTCTTAAAACTAGGCATGGTGGCTGATAATCTATAGGACGCCCCTCCTTGTCAAAGCTTGGGAGATCGAATTCAGTGTCCTAAAAGGTCTATTATAACAGTTGGTAGGGGAACTCATCAAGTAATTTTTCTGAAAAAAGAAATGGTAAGTTACCTCACTATTAGAAGTAAACTCTCCATCCAGAGCTATGCATCTAAGATGGACCGGCCCACAGAAGAGGTGGGAGTGCCATTCTTGACACCAGGAATCAAAAAGATTGGAAAAGAAGTTGACTCTTGTCTAGTCGTGCAAGTAAAGAGAAGGAAGATCTGATCCTAGTTGAAAAACTCTAGAGGCTTCCATTACTTCACTAATGCCCTCTCTTGGCCTCAATATATCCTTGAAGAACAGTTGAGGAGGCAGTTGACCAAGACTAAACTAATGAGCTACAAAAGAAGGGTTGTAAAACTCATAAGTTGGAAGGTTGCCTGGAAGGAAGGAACCTGTAGATATTTTGCCGCGACCATGATGAAACTCGGCTGGAAGAACACAGGGCTTGATGAAAGAATTGAAGATTGCGGCCATCATTTCGTCTAAACAGCCTGATTCAAATTGAAATTTGAATGGGAAGATCAGCTCATTGTTCTCATCCTCGTCATAGGGTAGCCAAGTCAGGGTATCTGCATCAAACCAATAAAACCTTTTGAAGAGATGCCCAACATCGACAGCAATTGTTATGGTCGATGCAGCTTCACCGTAACTCATACACTGTCGGGTTCTTCCTTCTTCGCCTCTATATTCCTCATCAAAGTTGGAGGAAGGAAAGCTCAGGTTTCTGAGATCAGGCCTTACAATCTTGTGCATATACAGGTTCAGCCATAACTGTATCAACTACCAAGGGCCACTAATAGTATGCACGGGTTCGTTCTTTAGTAACTGGGTAGCTACCTGGTGCATCATATGATAAGCAGCTCCTAACAGATACTTTCTAAGAGGAATATCCTTGCCTACTGCCAGATGCTCTACCATAAGTTTATGATTGTAAGTCGGACCACAAGATGACCCACAGAAGATGAATCTCTCTGACCACATGTTCAGAAAGGCCACATATTCTCTTTCGCTGACAGTTGATTCGTCTCTAATATGGTTTAGAATGTAGCTTGCCCATCCTATGCAGTCTGATATTTTGGCTAATTTCTTAGATCCAGCACTTAAGAAGTCATAAGGCTGCATCGATCCTGTTATTCTAAGACCGGTCAGCATATGCCGAAGATGGTGGAAAGGTGGGCCATCCGATAACCAAAAGCGTGAACGCACGACATCTCTTCCCCACGGACGACGCCAACTGTCAGCGCGAAATGTGGCCAACAAGTAAATATTTATAGTTTTGTCGTATGTTATGATCGGATGTGGCCTAGCACACGATGACACAGGATTTATACTAGTTCAGGCAACGTGCCCTATATCCAGTTTTAGTCGATCGGTGACTTTATTCCTAAGCCCAGGTGCTCGAAGTTTGCTATGGGTTTACAAACAAGTAAGGAATAAGAAGGAGGATGTTAGAGGACCAGTTGGACTCTGATCCAAATGGAAGAGAGTGATGGATGCTCAAACATGCGCTAAGTATTGGAGCATATGCTCTGTGTGTCCGAGCTTATCGGCTGTTGAGAGTGTGTAGACTGTATAGCTGTCGAGCTCTAGAGCCGTCGAGCTATTGAGCTGTTGAGCTGTTTTTTAGCCGTCCTCCTTTTAGGAGAGAGCGCATCCCCTTTTATAGATGAAGGGGATGACCTTACAAGTCAAAGACGAAAAGGGAGAGAATGTGTATGTGTGCTACCTAGTCTTGTTGCCCACGCCATCGGGTACGGCATGCCATCGCCCATCTTACTGTTCATAACATGTTGTATCTGACAGGCTACACAGTGTTCGGCCATCTTACTGTTCATGACCTAGCAGGCTACACAGTGTTCGCTAGGGACGGCAAACGACGACGCCCACAATATTGTTTGTGTCCTGACGCGTCTGGAAGGTGTTCGTCTGTTATGGCCTGGCAGCACCGTCCTGCAGGTGAGCAGGGCATGGCAGGGTATGGTCCTCGATATTACGGTTGACTTGAGCGCCTTACCTTATCTGCTCCGTCTGCTCCCCGGGCCCACACCGAGCAGGCGTCCTGGTCGGTCGTTCTCAATCGGCCACGACCGTGTTGATCGGGAAAGAGAGACGAGCAAAGGTCTGACATATTCCCGGTCGGAGGAACGGGGTCAGAGTCGGACTACGGTCCCACCTCGGCCAGGCCTTTTGGTCGGGGCTCCGACCAGGTCTCGTGGCCGGAGGTGCCGGTCGGGGACTAGATCATGGTCTTGACCTGTTATTGTGTATCTGGGCCAGCCCAGACGCGCGTTGTCACTACGCCGCCTGCTGGATCAAGTATTGCAGGAAAGCGGGTTCATTGGGGATCCCAGGTTTATGAATCTGACACAGGACGACAACATGCACATTGGAACCGGTAATGAGCTCATCGGTGGATGGCTCGGTTGTGGGCTCTACATGGGTGGTGATGCTTTTTTTTATTTGCAAATACAGGCACTGTAGCCTGCCTATGCCATCTCTGGTTAGTAGGGACCATACCATAGAGGCGGACACAGGTGTCGCCTCTGATGATTTTACACTAGTGAGAGTTACTCAAAATTTATTTGTTTAAGTTCTTATTATTTTATTGCCCATGTAATGAAACATAAGAACATGAAGAATTAAGAACTAAAATATCTTAGAACATAGCACCAACAAATGGATAACACTTTTGGTATTAGATTCATATTTTTCTTATTTAAAGTAAGATATTTTTGTTTTTTCTATGAAATTAAAATTTTATTATATTTAGAAATTTGGAAATAACCTTTGAAACCAATTAGAGGACCAAATTTGTCCACTTTGAACTAATGGAGGATGCTTGGTACCTAGTAATTTCATAATTTAGGGTGAAAATAAGACTGTCGTGCAAGCTGAAAGTTGAAAATAAGCTTTTTTTTTTACCTAAAGAATATTCACACCTTGAATTGGACATGGACTAGATGGTGGAAAACTCTAAGAAGTGCACCCCTTTTTGTTTTGATTCTCTAGAAGATAATTTAATGTCTTACACCATGTGTCTTGCTATACCTTTTTTCTTCTCTGTTTTATGTTTCTAGATGTGTACTGTGTTGGTTTTCAAAATATTTTCTTTGTTTTATCCTTGTGGCAATGCAATGGGACGCCTAGGTGTTTAAGATGGTGTTAGGATTCCTCCCATGGCATCCACTACTATACTCATTTTGTCAACTAATCTTGACACTTTTTTTACTTTCATTATAGGCAAGAGTTTGGTACTTGGTTGGCAAACCACAACTGTATTTGGCTACACTTTTTTTACGGAAATTATTCATTATGTACCTATCAAAAACAATTCCTTATATAGAGAAAAACATGGTGTGGAGGCAGATGATGCGAAGGTGAAGGGCGTAAGAAGAGGACCTGGACAGAGGCGACCGGGCGACGACGACGCGCCATGCATGCGACGGAAATGCCACTCGTCCGCTTGTTAAGCAACGCAGCTCATGGAGGCCCCACATGTCATCCTCACGTCTGACCACCCCCGACGCGCCGGGATCACCCCATGTTCCCGGGATTACGCGTCCCGTCACTTGTGTGTTTGCCAAAAAAACGAGCAAACCTAATTAGCCATTAACCCCACCACGTCCAAACTTTTTTCTCTAATCATCAAACTACTCGACCGCGCGCGCGCCAGGCGACTCCCATCTGCTACCCCTGCATGCGGGACCGATCCATGGCCGGGGGCGGTGCCCGTGGCTCGCGCGCAGGCGGCGCGAAGCGCGGCGCCGCGTCGTCCTCGGCGTCGTCGGCCGCCGCCGCGTCCGCCTGCGTCTACTACGCCACCACGGCGCTGCTCGTCGCGCTGTGCGTCTCGGGGGCCTACTTCCTCACGTCCACCTCCTCCGCCGCCGCGGCCGCCGACGGGGACGCCGCCACGGTCACCGCGTACCGCCACACCACGCGCTCCTCGTTCGCGTACGAGGTCACCAGGGAGCGGGCCGCACCGGCGCCGCCGCGCGGGGTGGAGGCCCGAGACACGCCCGCCGCGGCGAAGGCCGTTGGGGCCGAGGAGGAGCCGCGGCCCGACGACCTGAGCGCCGTCGCTGAGGTGGCAGCGCTGGACGACCCGCACGCCAGGCCTCACGAGGAACGTGTGTTGGACGAGGCGGCGGGTGTGGAGGAGGAGCACAGGGTCTCCGCGGCGGGCCTGGAGGATGTGAAAGGCGAGGACGGTGGCCACGTGGCCGCCGGAGACGACGAGGCCGCCAGCGCTCGCGGCGGGGAGGAGGAGGAGGAGAAGGAGCGAGAAGCAGCCGTGCTGGAAGAGAGCAGCCGCGAGCAACGAGAACAGGAGCAGGAGCCGCAGCTGGAGATGCCGCACGAGCGGGCCCGGGCCGCCTTCGCTGCCGTCGAGGAGAAGAACCTGGACGGCGGCATCGAGGAGGAGAGCAACGCGGGGCAGAGGCAGCGAGAGGAGGAGCAGAGCGCGCTCGAGGAGCAGCAGGCCGCTGCCGGGAACCAGCTGCGCCGGGAAGCGCAGGAGGACCCGCAGGCCGACGGCGGCGACGAAGGGACGGAGGAGGAACAACGAGGCAGGGAGCAGCCGCAGGGCGAAGAGGAGACGCGCTCGTCGTCGGTGTCGGGGTCCAGCGGAGATGCCGACGGCGTCGATGGCGACAAGCCGGCCGTGTCGGAGTCGGAGCACACGAGGGGCGCGGACGGAAATGCCAGTCAGGACGACGGCCTCAGCGTCGAGGACTCGCTCGTCGCCGAAGACCGCGCCGAGGAGCAGAAGGCGTGGGCGACGCAGGCCGACGAGTCACACCGGGAGACGGACCGCCGCGAGGAGGGGGGCGAGAACGACGGCAACGGCGCGGAGAACGGCGGCGGCGAGGAGCACGAGTGGCGGGTGTGCAACGTGAAGGCCGGAGCCGACTACATCCCGTGCCTGGACAACGAGAAGGCCATCAAGAAGCTGCGGCCGGAGAACTTCCGGCGGTACGAGCACCGGGAGCGGCACTGCCCCGACGAGGGCCCGACGTGCCTCGTCGCGCTCCCCAGCGGCTACCGCCGCCCCATCGAGTGGCCCAAGAGCCGAGACAGGGTACGTCCGTCCGTGTCTCTAGATCCCCATGCGGCAATGCATTGCTGACTCGTGGCCGTTCGTCGTGCCGGCGGCGACGTACGTGCAGGTATGGTACAGCAATGTCCCGCACACGAAGCTGGTGGAGGTGAAGGGCCACCAGAACTGGGTGAAGGTGAGCGGGCAGTACCTGACCTTCCCCGGCGGTGGCACGCAGTTCATCCATGGCGCGCTGCACTACATCGACTTCCTGCAGCAGGTACCATGCACCACCAATGGCCAATGGACAGGCCATGGTTTGTCTGTTTCGATCGCTCCGGTAGAAATTGTATGTAGGGTAAGGAGGTTACTCTGCATTGTTTGGCCAGTCCGTCCGCGCCATCGCGTGGGGGAAGCACACGCGGGTGGTGCTCGACGTCGGCTGCGGCGTGGCCAGCTTCGGCGGCTACCTGTTCGAGCGCGACGTGGTGACCATGTCGTTCGCGCCCAAGGACGAGCACGAGGCGCAGGTGCAGATGGCGCTCGAGCGCGGGATCCCGGCCATCTCTGCCGTCATGGGCTCCAAGCGCCTGCCTTTCCCCAGAAAGTCGTTCGACCTCGTCCACTGCGCGCGCTGCCGCGTCCCCTGGCACGCCGACGGTGCGCCGCGTCGCCGCCCCCATTCCACTGTGCGTCCTCCGAGATCCCTTGCTGACGATGCCGAGATTGCCGTGTCCCCGTGCAGGTGGCGCTCTCCTCCTCGAGCTGAACCGCGTCCTGCGCCCCGGCGGTTTCTTCGTCTGGTCCGCCACGCCGGTGTACCAGAAGCTGACGGAGGACGTCGAGATCTGGAAAGGCACGTAAAGTTCCGACCATTCGCCGCCATACCATGAACCGATCGATCAGAGCCAGCTGACAGGAAAGGTGGCTAATGGAGTTTCTGTTCACCTGCACGTACAGCAATGACGTCCCTGACGAAATCCCTGTGCTGGGAGCTGACGTCGATCAAGAAGGACCGGCTCAACGGCGTCGGGGTGGCCTTCTACCGGAAGCCGACGACGAACGAGTGCTACGAGGCCAGGAAGCGGCAGCAGCCGCCGATGTGCGCCGACGACGACGACGCGAACGCCGCGTGGTACATCCGGCTCAACTCGTGCGTGCACCGCGTGCCGACGGGCCCGTGGGAGCGCGGCGCGCGGTGGCCCGCCGAGTGGCCGCGGCGGGTGCGGACGCCGCCGTACTGGCTCAACGGCTCACAGGCAGGGGTGTACGGGAAAACGGCGCCGGAGGACTTCACGGTGGACCACGACCACTGGCGGCGCGTCGTCGACGGGTCCTACCTCAACGGCCTGGGCATCGACTGGTCCAGGGTCAGGAACGTCATGGACATGAGAGCTGCATACGGAGGGTAATCACTGTTGCTTACCACTGGCCATGATCAGCTCTGACAATCGTGCTGACGCCATGGCTGCCTCTCTCTGTCTCAGCTTCGCGGCTGCGCTCCGGGAGAAGAAGATCTGGGTGATGAACGTGGTGAACGTCGACGCGCCCGACACACTGCCGGTCATCTTCGAGCGCGGGCTGCTGGGCATCTACCATGACTGGTGCGAGTCCTTCAGCACCTACCCGAGAACCTATGACCTCCTGCACGCCGATCACCTCTTCTCCAAGATCAAAGAGAGGTCAGTGGGCAGCAACACTAGTCTGTCTGTCTCCTTCGCATCCTCTTTCTAGCTTGATGATGCACATGGCCGTCTTCTTCAGATGCGCGGTTCTGCCGGTGGTGGTGGAGGTGGACAGGATCGTCAGGCCGGGGGGCAGCATCATCGTGCGCGACGAGGCCAGCGCCGTCGGCGAGGTGGAGAAACTCCTGAGATCGCTCCACTGGGACGTGCGGCTGACCTTCTCCAAGAACGACGAAGGGGTGATGTACGCCGAGAAGTCAGATTGGCGGCCGGAGCTGCTCGAAGAACCGTTGTTGTAATGACCACCATTTGTTCATTTCAGATCGGCAAGCAGTAGGGTTCTTTTCTCTTCTTGCGTCCATCAGCATTGATAGTACTGTACATGGTTTTGTCATTGCTGCAGCAGTAGTATTAAGTGTGTTCATAACCACCAATAGAGAGAATTCTAAGCCTGGTGATAGTTTACAGATTCCTGCTTGTGTACTTTGCACGCCAGAGGTTCTATGTAATATATGCGCAGCAGACCATGTGTCATGTGTGCAAACATGTTGGCCTGCATAAATGCGGTAACAGAGCTTTGCGAAGTCTGAGAACGTGTAATGGTGTATTGGTGTATCAAAATTTACATGTCAGCTGTTACAACATGAGGTGAGCCGTTGTATTGTAGCTGCTCAAAAATATACTAATCGAGTAACAATCAAGAGGTTTAATTGTAGTACAACAATATCTTCCAGTCTGTACTATAACAGGTCAAAACTTGGCACACTAGGCTTCAGTTTACATCTATCACCTACAATAATGATAGGCTGCAAATATCAAACCTGTCAAGCATTGCTAGAGGCTAGCCCATCTAATGTTGTCTCTAGTGCACTCTCCTTTCTGTAAAGTGGTACTCTTCCACCGAGCTCCTTCAGCCTCATTACCATGTCATGCAACCATTCGAAGGTGAGTTTATTCTGCTTATTGAGTTCCTCCCTCACCTCTGGATGCACCCTAAACCAGTCCCCCAACATCTTGTGGACATGGGATCTAACCATTCTCCATGGCACAGGGTACTGCTCACACAGCTTCAAATATTCAATCACTAGATCAGTCTGGTCCAAACCACTATCTCCATTCTCACCACCATCTTCTTTCCATTCCTTTGTCCTGAAACCAGCAAAAAGTGCTGGGTTTTCTAGAAGAGTTTCAGCTGAAAGCACGCCATCAGCACCAGTATGTTCCAGGCAGTTCTTCACATCCTCCATATGGCGAATGTTTCCATTTGCAAGAACGGGTACTCTAAGAGCATCCTTCACAGCCTTGATGGTATCCCAGTCAGCTCGAAATTTCTTCCCATCTTTTTCATCTCTTGTCCGACCATGGACAGCCACAAGAGAAGCACCAGCTTCCTCAAGCATCTTCGCATAGGCTAATGTGTCTTCCAGTCGTGGAAATACGCGAATCTTAACTGAGACTGGAACATGAAGATTAGCTGCCAGATTCTGCACAAGGGATTTTACAAGGGGAAGGTTGTCCATGAGAAATGCTCCATAGTTACCCCGTCTTGCAATACGCTGTGGGCAACTGCAAGGCAATATATTAACGCAATTCAGAAGAGTATGGAACCATATTTTCAAGCAATACTACATATGGGGAAATGATATATGTTAACTAGAAATGTACCCATGGAAGATTCAACACTAGTGCTCTAAGCAAGCAGTTAGCGGCAGATAAATTTAAAGTAGCAGGTTTTGAGTCGAGTGTGCAGAGAATGGCCTAGCATGGTTTCATCACGTTAGCATCACCTGTGATCTTGTGTAGCACTAACATCACGCTTGAGGCACCACTAACAAGGTTACTCAACGACTTTGTCCAGGACAAGGAAACAAATAGCCGGCTATAGGTGCCGCTATAGCCAGCTATAGCTGTTTTAGGCAGTATGACACTATTTGTACTCATGTTCAGTTTAACCGTTTAAGCCGGCTATACCTAGATCTTAGCCTTAGGAGAACCCTACCGCTAAATGCCCATAGCTGTCTATCTATTACACTGGTCCAGGGCAGATTATTTTTGTAGAGGAGTATACGATGTTTATGTCAGTAAATTATTTATGCCATCCCAGAGGTGGAGTAAATTACAATCAAGCACTAGATAAGTAAATATGAATTAAAAAATCAGTATACCAGCATAAAGAATTGCACATTACCCAAAATTGATATCAACATAGTCGCAATATGGTTCCACCATCTTTGCAGCTTGTAACAAAATGTCAGGATCATTGGCACAAAACTGAACAAAAAGTGGGCGGTCCTCCTGTATAAGGTGCAATGGACATTACATTCCAAGCAAGATAAATACAACTCATAACCAAAAACAACAAGCTCTGCAAAATAACATAAGAATAGACCAAATCATGTAACTGTCAACCGAATCATGTAACTGTCAAACGACCCTAATGTTCAAACAATCGTTACCAAGCATAACAATTCTTTGCTTCACCGGTCCAAACATGGGCCTAATACTTCAGTAAATTCTGCCCATCCCGAACTACCACTTAAATCTGGAAGTGTGCGTACCCAGTGCAGAGAGCTCCCGCACTGTGCGGGGTCTGGGAAAGGGTGTTAGTGGCAAGCCTTACCCTCGCCTGTGCAATGCGAGGAGACCGCGACTCGAACCAAGGACCTTCCGGTCACAGGCGGTAAGACTCTACCACTTAAATCTGGAAGTGTATTAAAATCAAACTGCAAAACTGTCTAAACATATCTGCATCTACAGAAAAGCTATTCTTCTACCAGTCTGGATTGTAATGGCAAATTAAGCATAAGGTATACCACAACATCATCCACCTTAAGTTAAAATCACACCCAGTTGCTACGGTAGCGGATCGGAAGCTCCTATGCATCAATTACCTTGCACGTGGTGAACTCCATGGACCTGTACTTCTCGTTCTCGGAGAAGATGCGGGAGTGGAGCATGGGCGTGTACGCCGCGTCAGCGCCGTAGCGGCGGCACAGCATGCGGAAGGGGAGCTCGGAGTTGTCCACCATCGGCGCCACCAGCAGCCGCGGTGACCCCAGCCGCCTCCAGTGCGCCCACGCGCGCTCCACCCGCTCCTCCGCGGACACCGGCGGCGGCGGGAGCGGCGGGGCCGGAGCGAGGTCCTCCGCTTCTGACCCCGCGGCGCTCGCGCAGAGGTCCTCGTCGGGGCCGGCGGCCGTGGCCAGGTGAGCGGCGGCCGGGGACATGGCGGCGAGGGTAGGGTTTAGGGAGGAGCGCAGGCGGCGGCGCGGGCTCGCTAGGAGAGGCGCGAGGCGGCGCAGTGGCATGCGGTTGCGGACTTGCGGTGGCTCCTCGGATGTGGGCTGGGTTGGGTTGGGTCGGGTCGGGTCGGGATTTTGTCTCGGGGGCCACGTCCGGTTAGACAATAGCTTGCTTTTAAGTGGATTTGAAAGCGGTTTTTTTTTATATTTAAAAAATACTGTAAATATTTGATATTTTTTTAAAATCACAGAAATTCTCTTTAAGTTTTTAAAAGTTTCAAAAAATAGAGGTAGATTTGGATAAAAATCTAAATTAAATATTTAGTTCTCATGAAAATATATCTACCCCCTTTCAAAAATTAGATTTAGCTCTATAAAATTAAAATATTTTGAAAAAATCTGTAAATTCCCAAAACATTCTAATTGATGTATAAGTGTATTTTGAAAACTTTCCACAATAAAAAATGTAATACGCAACTAGAATTAATGTGTTTAACGTTAATGTATGTGGCATCTGTGTTAGTTGCATCTCATATTTTTGTTGTGAAAGGTTTTTAAAACATACTTAAACATCAATTAAAATGTTTTAGGGATTTTTGTTATTTGTAGAGCTACATCTAATTTTGAAAGCTCCGAGATATAAAGAAGATAAATGGTTATGGCCCATCTCGGATTCGTGTTTTTTTTTAGAATAGACAGGAGGAATAGCTTTTGAAGCGTGGCTTGATATGAAAGGTGAACTAAATTCGCCCAGGCTTCTAAAGAAAAGCGATTCCTTCTTTTTTTTTTGTAAGAAAGAGACAAGAAAGACAAGTGATTCTAAAGTCCCAGACTGCACCTCACTCCGGCTTTCAGTTCCTTCCATCGAGGCATTTTTTCTGGTACACGAAAGCGAGGGCACTTTCTTTTGTGTACTCATCACCGGCGTTGGAAATGGAACCAAACCCATCTGGGCCCCGTTCACAAAGACGTTACTCCTACCTTTGAATCCTCACGGCCGGCTAGGGTCTCCTGGCAGCAAAACACAGAGCCAAACGAGGCACATCTGGACAAGAGCTACGGTGGTCGGCAGTGGGCCAATAGAAATGCCGTGGAGACGATGAGATCACGCCAGAAACGCCGTTGCCGTATCACGCCACAAACGGCAACGGCAGATCCAGGATAAAAATCCACCTATCTCGACAAGGCAGGAAACCGCCTACTGCAGATGTGTACTGCATGCTTCAGTTACGGAGTAGGTCAGAATCGAATGAAGTGGATTGCTACTCCCGTGCAAGCAACAGCCTCTGCCTGACGAGCTGCACGTCAAGCATATTCTCTATGCACTTCACAGTTTCATTGAAAAGCTGGAGAGTAAGAGCAGGCGCAGCACAAAACGGCCGAATCATTTCTAGTGAAAAAAACGATCTATTCAGCTACTGAGACATACTGACATCGCAACTACATCTCGGGGGTCAGAAGTATCACTAAACGAACTTGTTAATGAGGAGCCCTAGAAAAAAAACTTGAACAATAGGAATCTAAAAGAAATTACTACTGCACAACATACAGAACAATGACCAGTCGACTAACTAACTTCAGCAACCGGTCTGGTGCAGTCTTCCCATAGTCTTCTGGTGTAGGGTCTGAATGCACAAACTGCAAGGGTCCCAGGGCTCATAAGGATTTCCCAAGCTCAGAGGATGGCAGGTCCTAGACATTCATAACATCTGAGGAAACAAGGGAAAACAAAGGGAAGGAAATAAGTTAGATGGCGATGATGACAAAAGCAAAACTGCAGAAAATGCAGCTATTACATAGCAAAGTAAACTGCAATATTCTCTGATATCCAATAAGAAAAAAGAGCTTTTTGTTCAAAAATTAGGGAACAGAAAGATTGAATAGTATACTTGTTATTGTCCCACAGCACCACATGCACGCAGTAAGGCAACCTGAACCATGACTAGCGAACCATATATAGATAAACTAATGGGAGAAATCAATAGACTTTGAAGCATTCGGTTGCTTCATTTCAGAAAACAGATTTCAATTTATCCAAAGTGGAATATGCCTGTTCATCAGTAATAAACAGCAATTTTCATCATTTAGATATATACAACCCAGGGTTCACTGCATAGTCAAATACTATATGTGGTTGCGTGCAGAGTTCAAGCATCTAAAAACAGCATAAATCCATTATTTTATGTTTCCAACTAAACATCGTCTTCAGTTAAAGAACAAATTCCATGCCTCTGCTATTTACAAGTGCCAAGCACATAAATGTTAACATAGCAAAAAAAAAAAAAAAAAAAAAAAAAAAAAAAAAAAAAAAAAAAATCAAGCATACCAGCATCTAAAAAACATAACACATTGATGAGCCCAATAAATTTCAATTTATTCACTGTGGCTCCAAAAGATGGTAATGAATCTCAGTGGATTCAGTAGAGTACACATATTACAATGTGCATTGAAATGCTACATGTAAGATTTTTAATGCAGAAGTGCGGGTCTGGCCTAAAAAGCTCATCACAACTAGCATGGGGGTTTGTGGCTAGTACATTACAATTCTGATGAGTACATTCCCATCCAACATTACTTGTTTGGAAAATAAATAGAGATGTACAATGTTGTCTCAAACATTATATACTTGCTGGTGTGGTACGACCACACCACAATAAAGTAGGGATGGTGATACCTTTTTCATCCTCTAGACTAAATAGATGTGAATATGTAAGTATGGCAAGAAGAGTGCATGCTGAGAAAGGAAAACACAAAGAAGTGGGAGTACGCACCTAATGGCATATTATTGAATCCAATATACAGCACATCATCATCACTGGGAAATGGGAATCACCTGAAGAAATGGATCACATAGATTAATGCAATGTTACCGACTGCAGTCAAGAAGAACAGCGACAGTTGCAAGTAATAACAAACAACAATAGACATGAGCATGAATTTTGCCTTGAACATATGAAGAGTTCAAGATCAGAATCGAACTCCTAGCATTAGACAGTAAGTGATCTACTAACAATTTACTTGCCAATCATAATGCTTTGCTTGATGCTCTTATAAAAGAAAATGATTTGCTCAATGCAAGAAGAATAAGAACAGGTATCTAAATAAAATAGCATTCTTACCTGTGCATTCACAGCATCCTTTCCAGTACACCAATTTCGAAAATCTGGTATGACAGTTGTAGAAGAAGCTGCTTGTGTGTTAGCCTGAAGATTGTCAGGAAAACTTGAGGTTTGCTAGTCTTGAGAACACATATGTTCTTGTAGAACATTATCCGCGTATTTATGCGAGGTATCACTTCTGTACAGCAAACATGTCCAGGTGTCACGGATTTTCCTCCCGCTCAAGACTACCATAGAAAGAATCTAAAAAAAAGCTTACATGGATTCTAGATATTCTCCTGCATTTCTGCTGGCAGACTGCTGTGCATAATCATCTTCCAGATCAATTACAGGGATTGTTCGCCCATTGCCCATATTGTGAACTCTAGCTTGTCCATCTGCAGCCTCATCTAAAATAATTTGCCCATCCTTCAAATGGTGTATATCTCCTGCATGTTGGTCTGCATCATTATTCAGAAGTATTTGCTTGCTGCTCAGATAGTAGTTATCCAAATCATGAGCACCCAAAGGAAAAGCCATGGGATTTGGCTCCATTTGGTGATGATCATCCGCACCATGACCTAGCAGCATCTGTTCATCGTTCACATGGTGACTATCCAGAACTTGAACATTATTGACCTGATCTATAAGCATCTGCTCGTTCTCCATCTGTTGCTCATCCACATTTTGCTTTAGAAGCATTTTCTCATTGTTCATATGGCAATTATCTGAAGTACGCACAACTATACTATGATTTAGAAGTATTTCCGCATTGTTCACCAGGTGATTATCATGTGCATGCTCACCAGCCTCATTGTTCACATCATACTTCGTCAAATCATGCCCATCCTCCAGTAGGTGATTATCCTCTGCATTCTCGTCTTGAACTTGATTTTCTGAAGTATCATCCTGTGCATGTTCATCGGCCTCATTGTTCAGATCATAGTTATTCAAATCAGACTCATCCTCCAACATTTGATTGGCCCCTGCATGATCATCTTGACCTTGAATTTCTGAAGTATCATCGTTTGCTTGTTGGTTCACCAGACCAACTAAATCAGGCACAGAATCACAAAGATCATCTGCTGGATGACCGCAAGAAATCTCGGAAACCTCACAGCCCACTGGAGTTTCAATGACATTGAGATCGAAAATTTTGTACCAAGCTGGCAGCTCTTGCTCATCCCTACTGAGATCACCGACAACAGTTTCAACTTCAGTTTGTGTAATCTCTGTTTCATATCTTAATTCAGAGTAACCATCGGTCACCATCAACTGTGGCGCTTGGTCATCTCTAAGACCACCAACACCAGTTTCGACCTCACCTTGTGGAGCCTCCGTGTCATACCTTACTTCAGAGCAATTATTATTCTCTGCCAATAGTTGCTCTTGTTCATCTCTATCAAGATTACCAACACCAGTTCCAAATTCACTCTGTGGAGCCTCTATCTCATACTTTACTTCAGAGCAACCATTATCCTCCGTCAATGGTTGCTCTTGTTCATCTCTATAAAGATCACTAACAGCAGTTTCAGCTCCATTTTGTGGAGTCTCCATCTCATACTTTACTTCAGAGCAACCATTATCCTCTGTCAATGGTTGCTCTTGTTCATCTCTATAAAGAACACCAACAGCAGTTTCAGCTCCATTTTGTGGAGCCTCCATTTCATACCTTGTTTCAGAGCAAACATTGTTCTCTGCCAATGGCTCTACCATACATGCATCCATGTGTGCAATGCCAGTTTCCATTCCCTCCTCAGTATTGCTGATCTGGGACTGTCTATGGACAGGTTCCTCAATAGATTCAGATATATGAACATGCACATCAGACGGTTGGCTCTGGGTGTCATCCATTTCATCACCATCTTCATCATTCAAGTCAGAGGCTGCAAACTCACCATCCTCGTCTTCAGAAATCTCTTCTGCAAACTCACCGTCCTCACCTTCAGACATGTCTTGAGCATGATCCAGTCCAGCAGTCTCTGAGTCCACCTGCTTATCTTCAATAGCCACAGCTTCAACAGCACTGTCATTCATCTCCATAACCACCACTGAACTAGGAACCTTCAGCTGCCTTGGTATTTCATCGACACCCGCATTGTGCACGCCTCCATCACCACCAGCAGCAGGAACAACGCCGGAGTCTGGCACCTTGGTGCGATCCAAATCACGAGTGCCGGATCGCAAATCTGGATCTCTCCTGCTGCAACTGTAGTAGCTCCTGGTCCTGCTTCTACTTCTGCTCCTGCTCCTGCTTCTGCTCCTACTTCTCCTCCTTCGATCTACTCTGCCATCAGCCGAAGCCCGGCGATCGTTATAGGAATAGGACCTTGACATTGGTGGTCTCTTCGGCTCATTGTAGTCACGTGTCCGGCGGCCACCCCGGTCAGCATCACCGCCACCGCCATCGTTGTATTTGCGCCTCCCGTCAAAGCTGTGGCTCCTCATGTCCCACCCCGACCTCTTGGATTCCCTGTCGTCGTCCCACTTTGAGACACGGCCCAGGTCCCCGGCTCCACTTCCACTCCGCCGCCACCTCGGGCCGTCGTTCTCTTCTCTCTTCCTCCCGTAGCTGGAGGGAGCCGGAGCCGGAGCCAGAGGGGGAGCGGGAGCGGGAACCGGAGCAGGAACGGGAGCGGGGGGCTCGGGGCGGTAACCGGGATTGTGATTTGGGTCCTCCCTCGCCAGGAGAACGTGCTCGGGGAGGAGGCCTTTGGCGACCAAGTAGTGAGCGGCCAGGCGGCCGGCCTCGAGCAGGATGTCGCCGCGCGAACGCCTCTCGGCGGCGGCGGCGGCGGCGGCGGCCGCGAAGCCGTTGGGGAGGGGATTCGGATTCTCCTCATATCGCCGCGGCGGCGGCAGCTCGGAGCTGCGCCTCTTCGGCTGGGGAGGGAGCGGGTCACGCGGGCGGCGCTGGTGGCGCGGTGACGGCGGGGCCGGGGATCGGCGACGGTAGCGTCCTCCCGACGGCAGCGGCGGCGGCGGGTCACGGCCCCGAATGCGGGACCTCGGCTGCATGGATTCTCTCCGGCCCCTGGCCCGGAGGAGCTGCGCGTTCGGTGTGTCTGGTTAAATCCGGCGGGGCACTGCCTCTCCCTTTTTCCGGGCGGTGCGATCGAGCAGCCAAGCCCCGCGTCCGTTCAGTGGCGTGCGTTCGGAGCCCGGCGAGTCGCAGATCCGGAGTCGGCGCGTCCTTTCGTGGTCCCCGCCAGCGGCGGCGGCGGCGGCGCGCTTGAGTTCCGGAGGCGGCGACGAGATTTGGTGCTGCGGCTGTGTGCGAGGGTTTGGTTGCGAGTGGAGAAGGGGCCGACGACACAGCTAACCCAAGAGGAAGAGGACAGAGGAGGGGGAGTGTGCCTCTTGCCTCCGGTTTTTACTGCTGGATCCAGTGCCACCAGCCCACCCTCCCATTTTTACTGTGGGTGTATGTAGGCTTTAGGGTCACATGATATTACCGCTAGTGTTAGAGGAACAGACTGTGAAAACAAAAAACCATATACATACATACATACATACATATATATATATATATATACATATATATATATATATATATATATAATTTAAAGTTTAACATACATATCTTATGCTTTTTACATAATTTTCTTTCTATGTCATTATTGGTGTATGAAGAACCATCTATAAAGTTAATGTTGGTGTATCAAGAATCACCTGATATACTATCGCTATTGTGTCCGTGCGGAACCACCTGATACTGCCGCTATTCAGCCTGTTCGCTTGCTCGTATCGAGCTTATAAGCCATGGCTTATCAGCCAACGAACAATATTTTTCTCTCACACCGAACCAGCCAATAGTACTTTCAGCTATGGCTTATAAGCCAAACCAGCCCAAACGAACAGGACGATTATATCAGTAGTATAACAGCGAACATAAAAACAAAAAAACCATATATAAAATTATAGATTTAACAGACATACCTTATACTTTCTTTGTATATTTTTTCTTTCTATGAATCTAAGAGTTCCTGAGTATGTTGTGTAAGGAAAATGGACCCTTAGCCTATTTACTTTGGATTTTGGTGTTTGATGACCAACACAACCAAATTGGACTAATGAATTTGCAAGTGTTTGTTTTGTAGTCCAACAGGGTGCAAGACGTGACTTGGACGAAGGCGACGTGATAATCCGATGATCAACACCTTAAGCAAGACCTTAGGAGCACAAGAAAAGACCCAAGAGATCAAGCAAAGTCCAAGCATGAAGATAGGAACCAAGCCGTACGCAAGATCACGAAGAAACGAGCTCGCAGATACGACCGGACGCAAGGACCGGACGCTGGAAGCGCGACCGGACGCTGGACCGGTGGCTCGGCAGACAGGCGACCAGACGCGAGGACCGGACGCTGGCGGCAACCGACCGGACGCAGGAACGCAGCGTCCGATTGAGTACAGAAATGTTTCAGAGCGGCATATCTGTGACCGGACGCGTCCGGTGGCAGGCGACCGGACGCTAGCCAGCGTCCGATCAGTGTTTTACCGGCTCAACGGTCGGGACGACCGGACGCGTCCGGTCAGGATGATTCAGCGTCTGGTCAGTAGCAGTTTCGCGGGAATTTAACCCCAACGGCTACTTTCTCAGTGGGGCTTATAAATAGACCCCCCAACCGGCCATTTGAGGTGTGTGGAGCTGAGAAAACATACCAAGGGTGTTGATACACCATTTTAGTGATCTCCATATGCATAGTGCTTAGTGTTTTATTAGGTGATTAGCATAAGTGATTTGCGAAGTGCTTAGGTTGATTAGACCACCGCTTATGCGCTTGCTCTAGGTTTATGCCTAGTGTTTAGTGAGGTTTGCATACCTCTTGCCACCCCGTGCTTGCGAGCACAAGTGTTATACATCGGAGGGGCTTGAAGTCTTGCGAGATCACACCAACCGCGTTTGTGGTGTGGCCGCCACTATGTACCAGAGGGAACAAGGCCCGCGGCGTTTTGGCCGGAAGCTTGATAGTGAAGACGGCGGGGAGCATTCGGGAGAGGCTTGCCGGAAGGCACGTCGGAGACCCACTTGCGCGTGGGGAAGGCCCGAGGCTATCCACGGAGTTACCCGACCGGGAGCTTGGCCCTTGCGAGGGATTCCTTGCGAGGGGCTCCAATGAGGACTAGGGGGAAGCTTGCGCGCTTCTCGATACCTCGGTAAAAATACCGGAGTCATCGATGGGAGTTTGCATATCTCTACCTTGCTTTTTAGCTTCCGCATTTACATTGATTACTTTACTACGTTTGCGGTAGAGATAGCAACACTCTAGTAAAACCATAGTTGCACATCTAGATAGCTTATCTATTGCATAGGTTTTGTTAGGGTTATAAAAAGAGGCCATAGTTTAGAGTTAGAATTTTAAGTTGCCTAATTCACCCCCCCCCCTCTTAGGCATCACGGTCCCTTCAATTGGTATCAGAGCCAGTTGGCTCATATTTGGACCTTTGGCTTAACCGTCGTTGAGCCGACGCTATTATAGAGTGGTTGGGATGGATATTGCTAGGCCTCCAAAATTTGACGGCACTAACTTCCCATACTATAAAGCTAGAATGGCTTACCACCTTGAGGCGGTTGATTTGGGTGTATGGAGGGTCACTCATGACGGGATGAAACCCATCAAGAATCCCAAAAAACCCACAAAGAGTGACGAAAAAGAAATGCATTTCAATGCTAGAGCTAAAAATTGCTTGTTTGAATCCTTTAGCATGGATGTGTTTAACCAAGTGTTCACCTTAAATACGGCACATGAAATTTAGTTAAAACTCCAAGAGCTCCATGACGGCACAAGTAATGTCCGTGAGCAAAAACATTGTCTAGCCAAGTAAAATTATGATTCCTTTGCTATGAATGATGATGAGCTTGTTCGTGATATATATTCTCGATTGAATCTAATCAGCAATGAGCTCCATTCAATAGGATTATTAAAGCTAGATGATGCGGACATCGTGAGGAAGATCATCTCTGTTCTACCACAAAAGAAATATGCAAACATCATCACCATCCTTCACAACATGGAGAACTTGAGCACCATGACCCCGGGCATTGTCATTGGAAAGCCAGTGGCATTTGAAATGTCATGTAAGATGGGTCAAGGAGAAGCATCTTCATCAAGCAAAGGCAAAGCTCTCGCTTGTAGCGAGAAGAAAAAGATGAAGGACAAGAAAGTTGAGTCAAGCTCAAGCTCAAGCTCCTCAAGTGAAGAAGAAGATGAGGATGATGATGATGATGAAGATTCAAGTGATGATGATCAATCTTCCTCCTCCACCTCCGACCTTGATGAAGAATCAATCAAATTAATCAACAAGGTGGAGAAGATGATCCAAAGGCTCAATGTCAAGGGTGTGCCCATCCAAATTCAAGATCTCATTTTCACCAATCAAAGAAATGAGCAAAGAAAGAGAGGATGCTACGGATGCGGCGAGTCGGGACACTTTGTGAAAGTTTGTCCAAACAAGCCCACACCCAAGACAAAGAAGAAGGCGTGCAAGAACCAAGCCCTCACATCAATTAGGTCATGGGATGATTCTTCAAGTGAAGAAGAACATCATCACAAGAGGCGAGGCCGCAAGCACTCATCATCAAGCTCTTCACGTGTGTGCCTTATGGCACGAGGTAACAAAAGCTCATCCTCTAGTGAGAGTGATAGTGATGATGATTTGACTTCTTATGATAAAATTGTGCAACAAAATCTTAAATATGCTAAAGTTTGCATTAGTCAACAAAAGAAGCTCAAAAATTTAAAAGAAGAGCTAGGTAGTTCACAAGAAGCATACAAAAAATTGCTTGAACAATATGAAAACTTTGCAAATTTAAATGTTGAACTATCTACTAAAATTGAGAAACTTGAGACTAGTACAACAATAAATGCATGCACAATCAATGATGAGCAACTTTTGAAGAAAAATAAAGAATTAAAAGAAAAGTTAGCTAGCTCACAGGAAGCTTATAATAGTTTACTTGCTAAAATAGAAATCATGTGCAAACATGGTGATAAGCTAACTAATAAAGTTGTTAATCTTGAAGCCGCTAGCACAACTCCCACCAAGGCATCTAAAAGGAAAAGTTCTATCTTTAACATGTCTAAAAAGGATGCCTCTACTTCTTGTAATGATTTATGTTTAGACTCACCTTTGTGCAACCAAGTTTCTGTTGAGAAAGTTATTGTAGATGCATGCACACAAGAGGTTACAAAGGAGAATGAGCAACTCAAGCAAGAAGTAGCTCGCCTCACCAAGGACTTGATTCAAGTAAAAGGCAAGGCGAAGCAAACCCAACTTCATCAAGATAACACCGTCAAGGGAGTGAAGAAGCTTGATGAAGGACAAACCGTGGTTTGTTACGTGTGCCACAAGAAAGGTCACAAGTCCTATGAGTGCAAGGTGAAGAATGGGAGAGGAGCAAAGAAGAAGGAGAAAAAGCAAACAAGTAAGTTCTCCAACACCTACACCAACAAGGTGGACAAGAAGGCCTACACACCTTATCTCTTGAAGAAGAAGAAAAATGACAAGGTGGTGGCCATCAAGGTGAACAAGCAAGCCAACAATGGGGTCAAACGCTTTTGGGTGCCAAAGGAAATCATTTCCAACATGAAGAGCACCAAGAAGGTTTGGATCCCGAAAGGGAAGTGAGAAGTTCGTCGGACTTCGGGGAATTTAGAGACTTGGCAAAGTGTGGGTGCATTACATGGGGTGCATCATGATAGACAAAATCATTGCCAAGTGGGTTAGTGAATACTATGGACCCAAATTCTCCTTCCCATATTAGGTAACTAGATGTTATTACTTTTTAATTGGTACTTCTTGCAATTAGATTTTCCTACAAATTGATATCTTTAAGCATCTAGTTACTCTTCATGCCTAGGTTTGCATTTGCATGCTTATATCTTTTGTCATGCATACACTAGGTATTTCATATGGTAGGCTTGCTCGGTTACATTCTTATTCCTTGGAGCAATCCTACATGGTTTAAAATTGTTTAGAAGCACGGCACATAGCCTGTCTTACTATTGTTCATCTAATATGTGCCAAAGTCCAAATTGTAGATAATCTCTCCCGAATATCTATTTTGAAAATGATTCTCACATTTATGAGATGTCATCTTTCAAGTGGTATTTTTTATTCCAAAATCAATGTGCATGATTTCTACAAAGTATTCTACATTTGTGTGCACATATTTAGGGGAAGTATTTCTACAACTTGGATGCTTTGAGACTAACACTTTTTCAAATAGTATCAATTTTTCAAACTTATCACATGTGTAGTAGTCTCATTGTAAGGAAATTGGAGTCCCCGGAGTTAAGCATCATTCTTCAATTGGCATCATCATGTTGATTTCATTTCATATTTATATGATTTCTCCATGCATTATTTAGCTTAAACTCTCTTGTGCAATAAATTGCTAATTATGCATATGCTTTGCTTTCTACCATATGTATGCATACATTTAGGGGGGGCTTAGTCTATATAATGTGAGAGTCAAATTTTGTGATCCATTTCATTCTATACACAAAGGATCACGAAATTTGACCCTCCCTTGTGCTACTAATGTCTTCCTTTTTGGTGTTTGATGCCAAAGGGGGAGAATTTAAAGGACCAAAGGCAAGCATCAACTTGATGTCTACAAGTGGTAATGGTCCAAGAAAAGGAGGAAAGTGAATTATGGATTAGTCTAAGTAATGGAAGATTTTTTTAGAACACTAGGCTTTAATCCATAATATCACATGGGGACATTTGCAAGGGCAAGACAAGCTTTTAAGTAAAGTTTCAATTAGTATCTATCAAATTAGTATCATATAACCTTGCTCTTTGCATTGCAACCTAGCAAGTAGGTAGTTTTTAACTTCCAAATTCTAATTATTTGTTTGCTTTGGTTGTGTTGGCATCAATCATCAAAAAGGGGGAGATTATAAGGAAAATGGACCCTTGGCCCATTTACTTTGGATTTTGGTGTTTGATGACCAACACAACCAAATTGGACTAATGAATTTGCAAGTATTTGTTTTGTAGTCCAACATGGTGCAAGACGTGACTTAGACGAAGGCGACGTGATGATCTGATGATCAACACCTTAAGCAAGACCTTAGGAGCATAAGAAAAGACCCAAGAGATCAAGCAAAATCCAAACATGAAGATAGGAACCAAGCCGTATGCAAGATCACGAAGAAACGATCTCGCAGATGCAACCGGACGCAAGGACCGGACGCTGAAAGCGCGACCAGACGCTGGACCGGTGGCTCGACAGACAGGCGACCGGACGCGAGGACCGGACGCTGGCGGCAACCGACCGGACACAGGAACGCAGCGTCCGATCGAGTACAGAAATGTTTCAGAGCGGCATATCTGTGACCGGACGCGTCCGGTGGCAGGCGACCGGACGCTAGCCAGCGTCCGATCAGTGTTTTGCCGGCTCAACGGTCGGGACGACCGGACACGTCCGGTCAGGACGATTCAGCGTCCGGTCAGTAGCAGTTTTGCAGGAATTCGACCCCAACGGCTACTTTCTCAGTGGGGCTTATAAATAAACCCCCCAATCGGCCATTTGAGGTGTGTGGAGCTGAGGAAACATACCAAGGGTGTTGATACACCATTTTAGTGATCTCCACATGCATAGTGCTTAGTGTTTTATTAGGTGATTAGCATAAGTGCTTTGCGAAGTGCTTAGGTTGATTAGACCACTGCTTATGCGCTTGCTTTAGGTTTATGCCTAGTGTTTAGTGAGGTTTGCATACCTCTTGCCACCCCATGCTTGCGAGTACAAGTGTTGTACATCGGAGGGGCTTGAAGTCTTGCGAGATGACACCAACCGCGTTTGTGGTGTGGCCGCCACATGTACCGGAGGGAACAAGGCCCGCGGCGTTTTGGCCGGAAACTTGATAGTGAAGATGGCGGGGAGCATCCGAGAGAGGCTTGCTGGAAGGCACGTCGGAGACCCACTTGTGCGTGGGGAAGGCCCGAGGCTATTCACGGAGTTACCCGACCGGGAGCTTGGCCCTTGCGAGGAATTCCTTGCGATGGGCTCCAACGAGGACTAGGGGGAAGCTTACGCGCTTCTCGATACCTCGAAAAAATACCGGAGTCGTCGACGGGAGTTTGCATATCTCTACCTTGCTCTTTAGCTTCCGCATTTACATTGATTACTTTACTACGTTTGCGGTAGAGATAGCAACACTCTAGCAAAACCATAGTTGCACATCTAGATATGTTATCTATTGCATAGGTTTTGCTAGGGTTAGAAAAAGGGGCCATAGTTTAGAGTTAGAATTTTAAGTTGCCTAATTCACCCCTGCTCTTAGGCGTCACGGTCCCTTTATGTTGAAACTAAAAATGCTTTAGTTATGAACAATTGTTGTGTATATATAAAGGATTCTTTTTACTATGAGGGGTTGGTTGCAAGGTGACAAGGAGATCTAACACACATGAAGTAAAAAAGAGCGTGCCTCTTCTATTTTTACTACCAGTGTATCTAGTGCCACTCCGATATTACTATTGGTTGTGTCATAGGAGCCATTATTTAAACAGAAAACCATATGTAAAATTATTGAATTAGTATGAATATATTGACTTTTAAATACCATCGCATCCTATATGTCTCATGTATAAGGTATTCTTATTTATATATTTTTCTCTCTCGTGTCTAGAGAGATAGCTGGGCGCCTCCACGATGCAAAATTTTCATGTGGCTGCTGCTACAAAAATAAGCTCTGGACAACGGCTCGTCTGCAACTCCGGGAATGGAAAAATAACTACGCGCACTCTGCGAAAGGAATTTGGAAACGGCCACACATCTGTTCATTGAGTGCACCTACTCGCAGCAGGTCTGGGAACTAGTTGCAGCATGGTCTGACTGCCCAAATCTACATCACTCCCAGTGAACGGCTAAGCACGACATGGAGGAATGGTTCTATCAGTTGGCCACGGAAGGCACTAAAAGAGCACATACACTGGTAATCTTAACTCTCTGGTGCATTTGGAAGCAAAGAAATGCAGTGGTGTTCAGAGATCAAAGAAGACCGATGCAGGCACTGTTTGTTGAAATCAAAGACACATGCACGTTGTGGTTACTTGCAGGAGGGAAAGTCCTTGCCCAACCAGGTAGTTCATTAGTTAGCGAGTAATAAACCATTCTTGATTCTCCTCCTACGCAGTGCTACTGCGTTAGGCTGCGCTACTCGCGCATGTAATCGACGCTGCTACGCTTCTTCTTGCTTATCGATATATGCCGGGCAACCGGATCTTTCAAAAAAAAAAATTGTCTAGAGAGATAGAGGAGTTATGTCTCTCATGTATTATTATGCACAAAGAAATTGGCTCCTCTCTTCCTGCTTGGCTCAAGTTTTTGATGTCTCTCTCATCTACGAGGCATTAGTTGTATTTGAGGATAAATGAAATCCAAAGGTCCTTCTCTTTGTAGGTAGATGGAGTAGGTGAAATGTTTATCGACAGCAAGATATTTATACGCGTATAATAGTTTTGTCAATCTAATATTTCATCAAGAGATCAATAGGTGTGAATGTGTGTGCGCCCTAGGCCTTGTGTTAGTTAGATCCAGGATGTAAAGTTTTGGGATGTCACATTGGACGTTGCATGGGGGTGTAGCATGAGATGTTCGAACACTAATAAAAAATAAATTACAGAATTCGTCAGTAAACCGTGAAACGAATTTATTAAGTCTAATTAATCCATCATTATTGCATGTATTACTGTAGCACCACGTTGTCAAATCATGAACTAATTAGGCTCAAAAAATTCGTCTCGCAAAGTAGTCGTAATCTATGCAATTAATTATTTTTTAGTCTATATTTAATACTCTACGTATGTGTTCAAACATTCGATATAACATGTATAAAGGCAGGGTCCTAGTCTGCCTTTCGTAGATGTTTGTCAAAAAAAAAAATGGACGGGGAGAGGTACCGCTGGAGGAAACCACGAGCATGATGGAAAATTTGGTTTGTCCTTTATTGCTAGTTTATAGTGTATATACAGTACTAGTACTACCAGATTTACAAGAAATGGGCAAAGCAATCGACCTGTTCAGCTGATATTAAAATCGACTGATAAACTAACTAAAGTTGATTTATTGTAAAAAAATACTATAAATTTTAGTCGACAAGCCGGCTTGATAAGTTGAACCGAAGAGGCCCCGGGCCCGTGGCTCCATGGACATGAGCTTCCACACTCGGGCAGCCTAACATCTGCGTCAGCGTCACCGCCGTCACGCCATGTGTTCAGCGTCTGGCGTGTTCGTTGAAAGGAAAAGGAAAAAGAATCGGAAAAGACCCGAGGTGGCACGCATGGGCACTGCTGGGCTTCCCACTATGCACGACCCAAAATGGCTTCCCGTTGATGATGAGTTGAACGAAACAAGAAATGAAGAATGTCTCAGCTCTCAGCTTCAGAGGTTGGTATGGTACACGCCAAAGCTTCCAAGTTGCAAGTTCCAAGCCGTCCATTTTATTCGGCTCTTTCCGCTACGCAAAAGCCACAGCGTTTCAGGGGTGTTTTCGTCACTACTGGTGTAGATTCTTCTTCATTTTGTGTGTGTGTACTAATAATGTCATGAATTGGCAACCAAGAAGTAAATACGTGAAATAAAAAAACGCGTCTCACATAATAGACTGACAAATAAAATTGTCAAACTGACATCATGAGAGACTTTTGCCAACAAGATTCTAAGTGCAGCCTTGTCGCAGAAAGCACATTGGCCATGTGCCAACGGACGCATGACAGCGACTGCTGAGAACCTTGTGGGGTGGAGAATAGAACAAACATAACTGCAACAAGGTGCCAAAAAAACTTTCATGGAAGGACAAGGAGAACATGCATAAACATCTACTCCCTCTCTCTCCTAAAAAGAGTGACGTTTTTTACTTTGAGACATCGTGTTTGACCGTTCATCTTATTAAAAAATTTTATGTAAATTATAAAATAAATAAATCGTTATTAAATTATCTCTAATGATAAAATAAGTCATAACAAAATATATAATATTTATATAAAATTTTTGAATAAGACGGATGGTCAAACAAGATTTCTGAAAGTAAAAAACGACACTCTTTTTTGGACGGAGGGAGAACGTAGATCAGAGCTCTACTATGAACCACCCAACATGACATACTTTCCTTGCTCTCACCTTTAACCTGGCCGGCCCTGCACAACAGAAATAATGGCAGGATATATACAGTGTTATTTGCACTTGTGTATTTCAAATGTCCAAAAGCAAGTCAAACATACATGGCGGTTGCCAAAAGAATTTGGTAAAAAGAGTCTAAAAGATGCACTAGACTGCCAATGAAAACTTTTCAATTCAACAATGAAAGAGATGGAGTATGGTTGCTTGAATTCTCTGTTTGCGTTGGTCCTGAAGATCTGAAACCCTTCACATTGTTACTACACACAAGAAAAGGGGCTGCAACTTGCAAGAACACGGTGATTGCAGATTCATTACGGAACCACTACAAATAGTGCTGATCTGGTCAGAAAAAGAAAATAACTATACACCTGGCATTATTACGATGGAATATAAGGATCTTTGATGAAAGTTCATAGCAAGGACACATTTGATGCAAGCCAGTGTCAGTCCACACATACACCGATGATTAAAACTCAGCCACGATTCATGGCACAAAATGAGCAAATGACGCTTGAAGGAATTACTAATTGACTGCTGATTTGACACTGGTTTGCGTCAGCGCCGTAGCGGCGGCCCAGTGCGCCTGCATGGGCAGCACGCACGGCACCACCAACAGCCTCTGCGACATCGGCCGCCTCCAGCCTCCAGACCTCCAGCTCCAGTGCGCGTGCGCTGTATCGGCGGTCGTCGGAAGTCGGGAGGCGAGGCTGGACCGGCGCGACTTCCTCCCACTCCCAGAGATCCCCGACGGTGTCTTCGGGCTGCGGCCTTGTTCGGTTTGGGCCCGAGGCGACTGGCGAGGTGGCAGCCAGCCTGTTTGGAAGGACGGGCCGGCCTACTTTGGTGCGCGGCCTGTGAGCTAATCGAGTGGGGAACCCAGGTTGACACCGTCCTGGGCTGGGCTTGATAGATACTGTCATACCGAGTACCTTGGCTGGCCCAACCACAATAAAGTTAAGCTGACACTGGACGCAATAGGATGTTGGGCTTGGGTGCGTGCGAGCACGTTATGCTTGCCTGCTCACTCCAGTGATAAAAAGAGACAAAATGTTCTTTTTCAGATGGGACAGCAGTTGCGTTTTCTATTGTGAAGATAAAGTTTAATAATGTGACATTTGGTAGGGCCATGTATACCTACCACTGCACTGCCACATTAAAATTCAGATTAGACAGTCGATGGGATTGTTTTTGTACTATAATAATAAGAGCCAGTTTAGTTTCACTTCATTTTGCTAAATTTTTCAAGATTCTTCGTCACATCGAATCTTTAGACGCATGCATGAAGCATTAAATATAAATAAAAAATAAAACTAATTACACAGTTTAGACGAAATCCACGAGACGAATCTTTTAAGCCTAATTAGACTATGATTGAACACTAATTGTCAAATAACAACAAAAATGCTACAGTAGCATTTCGCCAAAAAATTTGCCAACCAAACTGGCCCTAACCAAAACTAGGATGTCCAGCCCTACCAATTACTGCTCTAGCTGCATTAGTAGGTGATATACGTACACAGCTCCAGCACTAGCAGTCATGTCCACCAAAGCTGACAGACAGTGCTCCTAGTACAATTCTACTAACATCGATCTGGGAATAATTCTGTGGTCTCCACGATGAAGATATAACACGAGCAACTTGGAGCTAGCAGAATAATAGTACACCACACACACACACATGAAAACTCCTCCTGCATGATTGCCCAAGTTGCCACCTTGGGCTGTACTGGGGCATCTCATCTCAATTCTCATCAAGCAGCAGCAGCTGGAACCTGTATAACAAACTATTCCTCGGCTTCGTGGATCGCGCTTGTGATGTGGTCGGGATTATCATCATCTGAATCTTTCGGCTGGCTTGGTCCAGATGATGATGGAGACTGCCTGGAGCTGTTGGCCCTGCTCGATCGCATCTGCTTTTTCTAGCTTTGCATGAAGTCATGAACATCTGAGCAGTGCTTGCAGCCGCATCGCTGCTACAGCAAAGACAGCCCCACGCATCACATCCCACTTGTCAGCCTAAAACAAACCCGGCCCGGCCCGAACGGTGTTTTTCCTTGACATGAAACACGCCGGCGAGTGGAAACGCCGTAGATCATGTCATATTGTCATGTCATGTTATTACCGCTGCGGCCGGCGGCGGTTTCCTCCGGTCGACACGTGCTTTCGACGGCGGCGATCGATCCAGCCGCCGTGGCCGTGTCCGTCTCCGTCCTGTGGCGCTGCTGCCTGCCTGCTTGCTTTGGGAATGGGAGCTACTGCTAGTGCCGCTACTACTCCGTAGTACGTGATGAAAGGGATCACTGGATCAGAACAGGTGACACCGACCGACCGAGCGAGCCTCGAGGCCGGCCGAATTTTTTATTTTTTAGCCATTTTGTTGAAAAATGTTCACATTTAGATTTTTGACGGTTTTAATTTTGTTTTTGACTGTGTGCTCGGTCGAGTCAGGCGTCGAGGTTGGATGCGCTGGCACTTGGCAGCCAAACTATTTGGGCCTTGTTTAAATTGCAAGTTTTTTACTCTCTCTTCATTACATCAAATCTTTGGACATATACATAGAGTATTAAATGTAGATAAAAAAATAACTAATTACACAGTTTGATTATAAATTATGAGACGAATCTTTTGAGTCTAGTTAGACCATAATTAGACAATAATTATCAAATACAAACAAAAGTGCTACAGTATCAAATACTGATTCCTAAACCCTAAACAAGGCCCTGATAAAGAGATGATGCGGTGCGCCGAGCTTGGCGCCGTGATGTTAGCGTGGAGCTCTGGCAACTGGCGCTACTTTTTTGTTTTCGCACCATCAACATCAACTGTGTTATACTATGGTGGCCTTGGGCCACGTTTAGTTGGTGCCTGATTCGGCGCCGCCCGAATTGGTGGAGGTAGATACAGTATATTTTTGTTTTTATTTGTTAATAATTATCTAAATATTGATTAATTAGACTCAAAACGTTCGTCTCGTAAAGTACAACCAAACTGTATAATTAGTTTTTGATTTCGTCAATATTTAGTACTCCATGCATGTACCACAAGTTTGATGTGACGGGAAATCTTCTTTTTACATAGTGCCAAAGTTAAGAATTTGGTGGAACTAAACAAATGTCTTATTTTCGCACCAAAACGTTCGTCACACTTTTTTGTTTTCGCACCATCAACATCAACTGTGTTATACTATGGTGGCCTTGGATGGTTACCTGACCCGATGTCTGAGTCTCTGAGCTGCTACTGGTACTAGCTGCTTTGGGGAACGAAATCCAATACTAGGGCCTTGTTTAGTTTCCATCAAAATTCCAAGTTTTTTCACTCTCTCTCCATCACATCAATTTTTGGACGCTTGCATGGAGTATTAAATATAGGTAAAAAAAATAACTAATTACACAGTTTAGTTGAAAATCACGAGATGAATCTTTTGAGCCTAGTTGGTCCACGATTGGACAATATTTGCCAAATAAAACGAAAGTGGTACTATTCATCAAGTTGAAAAAACTTTCGATCTAAACAAGGCCTAGAGCTACTCCACCAAGAGAGAGAGACGAGGCATGGCTGCAATGGAGTAATGGGGCATGCATGGAGTAAAAGGTGTGACGCCCACATTAACTAAATTAGCACAAAGTTACATAATGGTGAGAGATAACCACACATTGGCCTCATTCGGCTCGTTGAATTTTAGCCGAAACTGGCTGAAAATACTATTCTGACTAAATTATTATGAGAAAAAATACTGTTCCGATAAAAAAAAAGCCGAACAAGCCAATTTTAGGTAAGCCCGAACGTAGCCATTTACGTAACTCATGCATTAACTAAATCAGCACTAATAAATTTGTTGCTAGCTACGTACGAGGTTAAATTAGTACAAAGTTTAAATGTCGAATATTTTACATTTTTGAAAATAAGGATCTAGAATCAGATAAATAAAAATAATAGAAAATTAATTCATGTATGTCTATTTAGAAAATTAAATTTAGTAAGCTGGTGAAGAAGCCCCGCCAAACAGGCCTAAGCAACCGTTGATGCTGCAGCTGTGCTTTTTCACTCTCTGTACTGCAAATGCAGCAGCCGAACACCCCATTATAATCCATATTTATATTGATGTTAAAAAACGAATATTGAATCATTCAGATCTTTTAGGCCTCTTTGGAACCGCATGATTTGTTTCCCATTCTTCTATATATTTTTTGTAAAATTTCTACATTTCAAAGAGGTAGTACTCCCATAGAAGACAACAAAAACCAGGAAAAGGACCCCATGCGTAAAAATAAGGAACAGGGTACAAAAGAATGTATAATAAAACCATGATGTGAACTAGACACTGTGTTTGTGTTTGTATTATTTAGAATATTATTTAGAAATATTATTTTGATGAATTTGGAGATTGATAAATTATATTAATCAATTCTAAACTTATCATGCTTCCTAGTACTAAGTAGGACCGTAGGAGTGGTACGTACGATTAGTTTATTGTAATAATTTCGAGCCAGTTAGGTGTGGACATTAGCAGTATAGTAGCAGCAACTTTTCACGTTTTTTTTTTTTTGGAAAGAAGCAACTTTGACTGGGCACAATAGCTGTTGACGTTGATGGATGGAAAGGTTGATGGATACGAGGACCAAGACGCAGCCGTGTGCGGTAGGCGCCATCTCGGCACCGATGTTGGTGCCACATCAGTTGCAGATAAGATAGCTTAGCTGCCGACGCATCCAACCTCGGTGTCATCGCTCCTCGCGTGGAGGCGGGTTGCCTCGACGCCGTGCGTCAAAAAAACGAAATTAAAATCGTTAAAGTATAGATGTGAATATATTTTTTAAAAAGGATTAAAAAAATAAAAAATTCGGCCCCGCCGGCTCGGCGCGCAGGGGAGCCTCCGCAGCAGCTCTGCGATTCGTTTAATCCACACATGAAAATGCCAAGTTTTGTCCTACTCGATTCGACAGCTAGCAATCCCGTACTAAAAATTCAGGCAGTAGATAAGAAGTTTGAATTTTGAGAGCTCCAATTTCTTCGCAAACCCACAATAGGTATATATAGCATGTATATCATATTTTATACTGCTCCCTTCGTCCCAGAATACTTAATCTTATACTCTCTTTTCGTTTCAAATTATAAGTCACTTTAGACTTTTTTGGTAGATTAATTTTGCGATGTATCTAGAAATATGTTATGTCTAATATATACTAAAATAGATATTCCAAAAAAGTCAAAGCGACTTATAAAAGAGAACAGAGAAAGTATATTTTTTTCTAATACATCTCTATCTCTATTTCTATAGGTACTAAAAGGACTTTTACTTTAAGCAGGTATATCTATTGTACATCCAAAACGTCCACCATTATGGGAGTATCTCATAAATATGATTAGAAATACAGGATGACTAGCGCCCGGCCCGAGACCCACGTCCGAACGCTCGCGCTGCAATTTCCCGCGCTCGCACCAGCAATCCACGTCTGCGCTCACACAAAAAAAACACGCCCCCATCTACGCCTGGGTTTCACGTGCCCAAGCGGGGCCCGTGACGCCGGCGCCGCTAGACCGCACACAGGGACCGCTCGCGTCCTCTCCGCTTCTCACGAACATTGCAACATGTGCAACATCCAATCTACTTTTGAAACATCCAAATACAACACTTGCAATACACGTGAAGACAAACAAAACACTTGAAACATGCTTTTGAAACACTTGCAAAAACACATGAAAAACACTTGAAAAACCATTGCAAACATACGTAAGATAAAACACTTGTAGCATATGTGTGAAACGTATGCAACATCTAGATAAACACACTTAAAACAATACGTCCAAAAACACAGATGAAACATTGAGAACAGACCTTTGCAACATACATGTACAATCATTGCAACATATGCAATATTTTGATCTACTTTGGCAACATTCATCTGAAATAATTGCAAAATATCTCTGAAACATCCAAAACACTTGAAATAGACGCTTTCAACATGTGTTTTCAACACATCGCAACATCTTGCTGCTTGCAAAATGGAGACTCATCGGCGTGTGGAGTTCACCGGAGGTAGCCGTACCGTCGCCACCATCGACCAGATGGACTTCGCCTAGTATGAGGCCGGCGGGGACCCCTTCGTGACCACTGGTATCATGGGCTCGACATGTAGCCCCCTGCAGCCCCTGCAGTCGGCACCGCAGTCTCCACCACTATCAGATCTCTCGCCGCGCAGTGGATCTGGTGGAAGAAGCAGCAAGACAACATTATTTTCATTACGTAAAACCTACTGCAATTTTGGCAAACTAGGGTACTTTATTTATGCCAAACTTAATTAACATATGGTGATGATCAACTTTATTCTTTGTAACACCCTAAAATTTGCTTCTCTTCAAATAGAGCTAAAATGATTTAATTTTGTATTTTTTTGCTCATGAAAACATGGGAAAATAATAAATTTTCATCAGATTAAAATTTATCTTGAGGTAGAAACGTGTTTGTTGCATTCATGCCGGTCGCACCTTGTGTTTCTATATACAAAACGTGTGTTTTTAAATACGTTTAGGAGATGAATATCTATCTCTAGGAATTTTCCAGCTTCTTTCTAGAATTTAATTCCTACCTTCTTCCCCTTAATCTTTATGTTTTAAGTTCCCAACAATATTTTTATGAGCTCCGAATACTTTATTTGGGTTCATCATGTTCCAAAGTGTCTCTAGGAATTTTTCCCAAATTTTCAAAGATCTCGGAATATTTTTCGTGGCTTAAATACCAATTCTGGACTTTTCTAGAATTATTTTATTCACGAAATTAATTAATTTCGAAAATAAATAATATATCTCATTTTTCAACCAACTCTCAAATCCATGTGCAATAATCCTAATAAATCTCAGAGACCCATGCATTTATTTACTAATGAGCTTTAATGATTATTTAGGTCCATTAGTAAATGTGGAGGGTGCAACATCAATTAGTACCATATTGCCAGTTGATGTAGATGTGTGGAGTTTTTCTTCCTATAAATATGCACAAACCCCTTGAGCAAAGCACACTAAAATTACCGTAAGGAGAGCCCCTAGTTTGAAAAATCCCTCGTATAGTAAATTAGATTTTTCTCCTCTCGCCGTCGCCGCCACGTTGCCTAGCCCGGCCATCCTCTCCTTCGTGCAACAAGTCGAGCCCTCCCCTGCGCAGTTGCTGTTGCCATGACCGTGTGGTGGCTGTATGGGAGGCCAAAGGATGATGACGAGGTAATTACGAAATTACCACCAGTTCGTAATATCGTCGTCGTATATTCGTTTTAAGTCCATTTCGAGTCGTTCTAATTGCGTTAGATTCGTATCGATATGATCTACATGCTAGTGTCATCATTTTTCATGTCAAGTGACTTTTATATATATGTTTAAATATTAATTTGATTAATATGCATGCAACTAGTTTTTATAAATAAAAGTAACATAATTATATACAGTGCTCTTTTGTAAATAAGTTTTAACATGACTAGTTGCTAACATAAACATGTTTCTAAATTATAATATGTTTAGTCTAAACACACATATCAAATTTAATTAGATGTTCTCACATGTCAGTTTGTATTTGCAAGTTAAAGTTGAATTGGCATAAATGATATCAAAATATTTATAAATAAAATATGATTAGCTTCAACTCAGTTTTTAAGTATAAATATGATTTGTTTAATCTAAATTAATGCTACTCACATAGTTTTTCTTAATTAACATAAATCAAGCTTATAGTCATCTTTTTTTCTTTTATAATATAAAACCCTGTAGTCGTTTCTTTACAACCGTAGTTTCGATTAGCGTGCTTTTCGTGTCTGTGTGTTCGTAGCGATGTGTAGAACATCTTTAAAACCTTTTTACTTGTTGTTTCATATGTTTAGTGTATTGTTCTAATTTAGTTCTATTATTTGCTTCGTGTATGATTGCATGGATGCTTGTGTGGTGCTTTATGATCATGTCCAGTCGGTAAGCTTTATGTGTTGATCAAGAAGGGGTTCCATGGAAGGTTTGTAGTAGAAGAAGGATATGAGTTTAAGGCAAGTATAGCATGAGATCTTCCTTGTTGTCCTATTCACTTTAATAATTTAATCATATGCATGTGTCTACCTTGGCAACCGTAGTAAGTTTCCTAGTGAAAGGATCAAGATGCCCAATGGGGGTGAATTGGCCTAATTCTAAAATTCTTTGCAATAATTAAATCCTATAGTTAGCCCACTTCACCCCTTGTGCCTAGAAAGTGTTTCTATTATTCTACCGCATAAAAGTTTAGCAACCTAAGTTCTAATCCTACTCTAGCATGGCAATTCTATGAATGTAAAGATAAGTATTGAATTGCTCAAAGTAAAGAGAGAAGGAGGAACGCGGGGATATTTTGCCAAGGTATCAGAGAGTCGTCACTCCCCACTAGTCCTCGTTGAAGCACCCACGTAAGGGTGTAGCTCCCCCTTGATCCACGCAAGGACCAAGTGCTTTCTATGGGTTGATTCTTCGACACTCCATCGCGGTGAATCACCTACAACCGCTCACAACTTAAGTTGGGTCATCCATAAGCTCCGCCGAATGATCAGCAAGCTCCCAATCACCACCAAGCCGTCTAGGTGATGGCGATCACCAAGAGCAACAAGCACGAACTCTCACTTGACCACGATAAGCCTAATGAGAAGGGTGGATGCACACTTTGCTACTCTTGCTTTCACTAATGAGGCTTCTCTCTTAGATTCTCAAATCTCAATCACCTCACTAGGACCTTGCTCTTCTTGGCACTACCAAGGGTGTTTCTCAGCTGTTGGAATGAGCAAAAGTGATCCCTCACATGAATAGAGGAAGTATTTATACACCCTTGTTTAAAATGAACCATTATGTGCCTCTGCAGGGTGACCGGACGCTCCGGTCAATGTGACCGGATGCTCCGATCAGTTTACCCGCCACTGGCCAGCGTCCAGTCAGCACTGACCGGACGCGTCCGATCGCGAAAACTGCTCTCTGAAACCTTAACTAGACTCGACCGGATGATGGCACCCAACGTCCGGTCACTCATCTCTCAGCGTCCGGTCGCAACCAAACGACTTCACCTTGATCAAATGAACTGACCGGACTCTGCACTAGCGTCCAGTCACACCGAAACCAGCGTTTGGTCAACATTTAACCCTCCATTCACTTCCAACTCATAATCATATGTGAATGAAGTTTGCTCTAATTGATCTAAGGGCTATTTAGGAGCTACCTAATGCTAGTTTTGACAAGTGTGCACCACACCTCACCTACTAGATTCACCTAGGTCAAGCTACCCGTCCATACCCCTTTTAATAGTACGGCCAAAGGAAAAACAAAGTCCTAAACTACTCTAAGTGTCTCTTCAACACTAAACGACACTTAGAACTAGTCCATCCTTAACCTTGTTGTCCATCCTTTAAAAACTGAAATGATTTCCATCATAGGGGCATGCCAACCATGATTGTCCAATCAATTATCATTACTATGACCTAACTTAATTGTATCTGCAAAACACACATTAGTCACAATAATCTCGTATTGTCATTAATCACCAAAACCCAACTAGGGGCCTAGATGCTTTCAATCTCTCCTTTTTTGGTGATTGATGATAATACCACCTCGAGTATGTAAAAGAGATGAGGTTTTCAACATGCTTGGTTCATATAAGCTTTTGTCTATAAGAACAAAAGAGTTAGGCAAGCTTATATGACCCAAGCCAACATGATGTACTCAATAGATATGAAATAAGCATGAGTACAAGAAATAAAGCTCATTTGCATCGGAGTAAAACATGGAAGCAAAGCAAATGAGCATAATCCAAGTGATATGACATATATAAAGATCAAAGTAGAGAGCACATATGTCACATATCACATAAATATTATGATCACATTAATATCACGATTACGATCACACTTATGTAGTTCAATGCATAAAGGTAAACATGAATGCATAATAAGTATCACACATAAAACTCCAAATGTAATAGATAAGCTAAACTCCAAATGTAATAGATAAGCTAAAAGATTAAGCTCCCCCTAGATATATCGCTCCCCCTAAGTCTACCATACTCGATCCCTCTCCTCCTTTGGTGTCAAACACCAAAACCTAAGGGTCAGTTGGTGGGGCTGCAGCGGACGAGTTGGGCATTGAGGTGCGATGAGTGATCTGGAACTGTGTGCCATCATCATCTGCTCTAAGCAGTCCGACCTTCTGTGGCTAGAAGCAACGCTGAAGCAGTCTAGGTCGGATCAGCGACTGGTGCGTCCTGTGACTCTACAGGTATGACTATGGTAGGCGGCTCTGATGATACAACTGAGGAAGAGAGCATCTCTGTAGTCCTGATAATAGGAGCAACTATGGAAGGACCATGGACATATAGATATGGCGGAGTAGGCTGCCCTGTCAACTCACTGAAGGTAGTACCAAGGCTCCTAGAGACTGAGGTATCTGGCACAAGCAGCGAGGAAGTCTGAGCCGGTGTGAAGCCTATCTATAGAGGTGTGAATTGCGGGGCTCGCACTAGCGAGACAAACCACTAGGACACCTGCTCTGTAGGCGAAGGAAACTATGCCGCTGGATGTCCCTGACTCTGAAGCCCACTAGGCTATAAAGTTGGAGTCATAGAAGTGGTGGCAGGCTGGCCAATTTGGGGTGAAGGCTGTGGCGGTGGAGCCCCAATAGCAGTAACTACATGCTGCATAAATCTGAGTAACTGCTGCTACTGCTGCTGTATAGCCTACTGCTGCTGCTGGGTCGCCTGCTGGTGTCACTAGAACTTGTCCTACTGGGCCTGAAACTATGCAAATGTAGCTAGTCTCCGGGGCCTAGCGAGCCTGATCCTGCCTCATCCGCTCAAGAATAGGAAGTAAAGCGAGGTCTGTCTGCTGTGCAGGTGAAGCTAAGCTGGAGCTACCGGCCTCATGGTCATGATGCCGAGAAGGCATCTGAGGGATTCCTGATAGTCGTCATCTAAACTATCACTGGGGTCGCTCTCGACCATCCCCTCCTGCTGAGCATCCAACTGCTCCTCCTCTATAGTTGCAATGCCCCTGATAGTCTCATCCTACTGGGCTACAGTCTCTGGCACATCTAGACAACGACACGGCTGGCTGGGTGCCTGTGGCCTACTATGACGGAGCATCTGGGTCATGTTATATGCAGGGAACTTGGTAGTAGCACCAAAATACTCTACCAGCATCTCTAGAGGCCACAATGTGACTGCCCTATGAATCAGAAAAGTAATCTAGTGAGCATAGGTGTAAGGTCCTAATGGCTAGAGAGGGGAGGTGAATAGCCTATTAAAAAATTCTACAACAACACTTAACAAACCGGTTAGACAATTATGAGGCAAAGCAAGTGTTGCGCTAGCCTAAAAAAAGCAAGCCACCTACCACAATTCTAGTTTATATAGTTTCTATCCACACAATAGCTATGGCACTACACTAAGTTAGTGTGCTCTCGAAAGCTAACTAAAGAGCCACACTAACTAAACTAACAAGCTCTCACAACTAGCTACACTAAAGAGCTTGACAACAAGTTTGCGGTAATGTAAAGAGAGTGAGCAAAATGGTTATACTGCCGTGTCAATGAATGAGCCAATCAATCACAAGAATGAATAACAATGAAGACCAATCACCTCGGAATCAAATGATGACACAATGATTTTTTACCGACGTTCACTTGCTTGCCGGCAAGCTAGTCCTCGTTGCGGTGATTCACTCACTTGGAGGTTCACACGCTAATTGGCATCACTCGCCAAACCCTCAATAGGGTGCCGCACAACCAACACAAGATAAGGATCACACAAGCGATGAGCAATCCACTAGAGTACATTTTGGCTCTCCACCGGGGAAAGGTCAAGAACCCCTCACAATCATCAGGATCAGAGCAAAAGACAATCACCAACCTCCGCTCGATGATCCTCGCTGCTCCAAGCCGTCTAGGTGGCGGCAACCACCAAGAGTAACAAGCGAATCCCGCAGTGAAACACAAACACCAAGTGCCTCTAGATGCAAACACTTAAGCAATGCACTTGGATTCTCTCCCAATCTCACAAAGATGATGAATCAATGATGAAGATAAGTGGGAGGGCTTCAGCTAAGCTCACAAGGTTGCTATGTCAATGCAAATAGCCAAGAGAGTGAGCTTGAGCTGGCCATGGGGCTTAAATAGAAGCCCCCACAAAATAGAGCCATTGTACCCCTTCACTGGGCACAACACAGGGTGACTGGACGCTCTGATCAAGTTGACCGGACGCTGGACCTCAGCGTCCGGTCGTGCGATGCACGCCACATGTTCCCTCTCTTCAAATACTAAGCGCTCGATCCCAACGGTCAAGTGATGACCGGATGCGCTGCGGCGAAGTGACCGGGTGCTGGACCTTAGCGTCCGGTCATTTCTAGTAAGCATCTAGAAGCGAGAAATTATGACCAGACACACCCAACGTTAGGTCACACTATGTCTCCCCGGTGCGCCACCACATTAGCTGGACCAGACGCAACCCTCCAGCGTCCGGTCACTAAGTGACCCAGCGTCCGGTCAGAGATCGACGCCAGCGTCTTCATGCACCACCTGACCAGACGCGTCGGTCCTACCAAGACCAACGTGTCACTTATAGTGACCTCCATCTTTTCTGTCTAGGGCGCCGGTGGTACCATCGGACTGTCCACACTCTATGGGTGGACACTCCACCGGTGAAGTTCCTAACCCTTGCTCAAATGTGCCAACCACCAAGTGTGTCACCTTGTGCACATGTGTTAGCATATTTTTCACAAATATTTTCAAGGGTGTTAGCACTCCACTAGATCCTAAATGCATATGCAATGAGTTAGAGCATCTAGTGGCACTTTGATAACCACATTTCGATATGAGTTTCACCCCTCTTGATAGTACGGCTATCGATCCTATCGGGGAGCTAATACCGGGGTATCCAATGAGGTGGAATTGATGAACCATCGAACGATTGACACCCCCGATCAGACAAGAACGTTACTGCATCTCTTGTCCAAAACAATGAGAGACTGGTTCCACCTCGCCCGACCCCCGAGGGTAGACTTCGCCTTGCCCGACCCCCGAGGGCAGACTCTGCCTCGCCCGATGGCCGAGGGCAGACTCCGCCTTGCTCGACCCCCGAGGGCTAGGCTCCGCCTCGCTTGATGGCCAAGGGTAGACTCCGCCTCGCCCTACAAGTACACCATACTCCATCCTAAGGATGAGCACATGGTACGACTTGACACTCGAGTCAAACATAGCACCAAGGACCATGCCCTGCACCATGGTAGGAAAAGTACCGCCAAGGAACGACGGGATAGGTGCTTTGGACCATTCCGGCACTACAGAGTCCGAACAGTATTATCGATGCCGCCTTTAGCCCTCAGACACGGAAGCCAACATAGACATACGACAACCACTACGGTCTAGGGAGAGACTCGCGCCCTCTATATTGACGGATGTGCTGTCACCACGCTGTGGTCCCAAAGGAGCGGCGCCCGCTCCATGGCCCCTTGGGCCCACCAGATCGGAGCACTCGCTTTGGCCTCTGGACGCCCTCTCTGATTGGAAGGCCTTGCCCACTGCACTACATTAGACTTTGACCCCGCGTCCCTTCAACTGAGACTCGTAGGAACTAGAAGGCGTGTGGAGCAAGGCTGGGCAAGGCTCATAAGTCAAAACCACTGTACCAGAGTCCATACCCTACGTAGAGCAGTACTCTGTAGCCATCCTGACCTTCTACAGTGGCATCGACTGTGTTGTAGGCGCCTACCATTATCTGGTATCCACCGGTATGGGCAACAAGGCTTGGTAGACGTGGACAACAAGGCTCGGTAGCATATGCACCCTTTCCCTCTCACTTATAAAGCCGTCCCCTTCATCTATAAAAGGGCATGTTCTTCCTCCAACAAAGGGACCGGCTTTTGATGGACAACACAACACACATCACACACAGTCAAGCTGCTACCAGGCTCTTAGCATCCTTTTGACCCTTCCATCAGAGACCTAGGACCAGTCCCTCTCTCAACCATTTGTATCCCCTACTATGAACCATTTTTTGGTGCTAATAACACGAGCAGCAACAGACTGGACGTAGGGACATTCAACCCGAACCAGTATAAATCTTATGTCCTTTAGCGCACCATCCGGGCCTAACGCGCATAAATATAAATTTACTTGCTGGTGCTTGTTCGAAACACCGATAGTTGGCGCGCCAGGTAGGGGACTTTGCATGTTCCAAATTAGGCCTCGAATGGTTAACCACGCAATCAGTTGGGTCCTAGGCGCACATGTGCATTTCGGTGACCTGGATTTCATCGTCACACTAGGAGGAGAGTTGGCGCTGGCCTATGTGGCCATCTAGTCCCTCCCCTCCGTCAACTTTAGCTACCGGAGGCTTGAGGGCCAGCTCGGCGTCTCCCTTAGACCCCAGTCGTCCAGGGAGGCCCCACGCCGCATCACCCTCTCTCCAAAACGCTCCACACGGCATGCCTCGATGGCGTTTCTATTCGGCCTTCGCAACACCGCGGCGATCGTAAGCCACCTTGTGGCCCAACGCGCGATCCCATTTCCCGCGAACAACGAGTTTGTGGGAATGATCAAACACGACACAGAGTCTCTCCACAAGCTCCTCACATAGGAGCCGGGATCGTCCTCTAGCTCTGACTCCAGCAGGGGGAGCCATCACCCTTCCCAGGAATGCTTCATGGCGGAAACCCCAGAGGGGCATGTCGAAAGCGTCTCTAGGGAGGAGGCTACCCCAACAAGCAACCCTGACGCCAGGTCCGGAGGGGAGGCAGTGGCCCCATCTCTCTTGAGGATGGAGTAGCTGAGAGCTTGGAAGCTGGAGATCGATGAGGTCAGACAAGGGCTCGTGCTGGAGTACGTCGTGAGATTGAACGCCGTGAAAACGGTGGGCATGCGCACGCCATGGCGCACAATGTACACCAGAGGATCCTCACTGGCGACGGGACCCTCCCTCACTTCGCTTGGGTGAGCCAAAACATTGCTGCTGCGACGGCCTTGCTTCACGGCCTTCTAGAGGCCGCGACGTCTGAGGATCGCTGGGCCCACCAAGAAATTCGAACGTTGCTCGACAACCGCGACGTGTGTAGCACCATCGATGCCCGTAGGCGCACCCATGGTGATGCAAGGGAAGGAGCCTACCGTAGCTATCATCCTCAATGCGGTGGATGCTACGATAGCGGTGAGGACCGGAGCCCGAGCCTCGGCCTACCAGGCCCTCAGGCCTTCGGACGACACATCCTCAACGCTGCTTTCCCACCAAGGTACCGACCGCCTACCAATATCCCTAAATATTCTGTGGAAACAAACCCTAGGCTTTGGCTCGAAGACTATTGGCTTGCCTATCAAGCCGGTGGTGTGAGTGATGACGATTTCATTATTCGTAATCTCCCGCTATTCTTGGCCGATTCGGCATGAGCGTGGTTGGAGCACCTACCGACCAACGCCATTCAAAGTTGGGCAGATCTGAGGGAGATCTTTGTGGGGAACTTCCAGGGAATGTACAAACGCCCTGGAAACCCATGGGACCTCAAGAACTGCCACCAGAAGGCCGATGCAACCCTCTGTAGGTACATCCGGCACTTCTCCTGGTAGTGCAATGAGCTCCCTAACGTCGCCGACGCCGACGTGATAGGAGCCTTCCTATCCAGGACAACCCGTGAGTCTTTGGTTCACAAGCTGGGGCACAGGGGCCCATGGACCACCAAGGAACTCCTAGACATTGCCACCAGCCATGCCTCAGGAGAGGAGGCGGCCGGAGCCATCTTCGACCGTTCCGACGGTAAGGCGAGGCAGGACGAGGGCACTGGTAAAGGTGCCACCAACCATTCTGCCAAAAGAAAGAATAAGAAGCAATGGCGTGATGACTCACTCGTGGCCGCTGCCAACCGCAAGGGTGGCCAGAAGCACACGGAGGGCACTCCAAACCACTTCGAGAAAATGCTCGAGGGGCCATGCCCAAACCATGCTTTCCTAGCCAAGCATCTGTACAAGGATTGTGGCCTCATGCGCAAATTCTTGTCCGGAAGCTCCAACAAAGGGGAGCAGGGAAAGGATTCACCCCCTGCTATGGACGGTGCCGAGGAGAAAGATGACTCCTTCCTGATTTCGAATGGCGCCCTCATGATCTTCGGAGGATCAACGGCTTACGACTCCAAACGACGCCAGAAGATCGCATGCCGCGAGGTCTATATGACCGGACCGGCCACGCCTGTTTTCCTCCAGTGGTCATAATCCACCATAACCTTCAATAGGACCAACCATCTGGATGCCGTCCCACACCCAGGAAGGTACCCACTTGTCATCGACCCGATCGTTGGCCCAAAGCGACTCACGAAAGTACTGATGGACGGATGCAGCGGCCTCAACATCATATATGCCAAGATGCTCGACGAGATGGGCGTCGATCAAATGAACCTCCGCCCCATCCAAGCACCTTTCCATGGAGTCGTGCCTAGCAAACAGGCTGTACCACTAGGACAGATCGATCTGCCCGTCACTTTCAGGGATCAGTCCAATTATAGGACTGAGTCCCTCACCTTCGACGTGGTAGGGTTCCTCGAAACCTTCCACGCCATCCTAGGACGTCCATGCTATGCGAAGTCCATGGCCATCCCCAACTATACATACCTCAAGCTGAAGATGCTGGGTCCCCGTGGGGTCATCACCATCGGCACCTCCTTCTGCCGCTCTTACGAGTGCGAAGTCAAATGCTGTGGCCACGCGACAGCAGTTGTCGTCTCCGAAGAGCTCGCCACCCTCAGGGGGAGGTTGCCAAAGAAGCGCCCAATGTGAAGAAATCGACCGGGTCGTTCAAATCAGCAGAGGGCTCCAAGGAGGTCCTCGTGGACCCCAGTAGCTCTGAGGCTAAAAAGATACGCATTGGTACCATGCTCTCCTCCAAATAGGAAAGCGCGCTCATCGACTTCCTCTGCAATAACAAAGACATCTTTGCATGGAAACCCTCGGATATGCCAGGCATCCCGAGGGAGGTCGCCGAGCATACCTTGAAAATCCACCCAGGCTTTAAGCCGGTGAAGCAACGCCTGCGCTGCTTCGACGAGGAAAAGCGCAGGGCCATCAAAGAAGAGATAGCAAAACTGTTGGCCACTGGGTTCATCAGGGAAGTACACCACCTAGAGTGGTTAGCAAATCCCATTCTTGTGCGAAAGAAGAGCGGGAAATGGAGGATGTGTGTCGACTACATGGGCCTCAACAAGGCGTGCCCCAAGGACCTGTTTCCTTTGCCACGCATAGACCAAATAGTTGATTCTACCTCAGGGTGCAAAACCCTCTGCTTCCTTGACACATACTCCGGCTACCACCAGATCGCGATGAGAGAGTCTGACCAGCTCGCAACGTCTTTTATCACCCCCTTCGGATCGTTCTGCTACATTTCAATGCCGTTGGGTCTGAAGAACGCTGGGGCAACTTACCAGTGCTGTATGCTCAACGGCTTTGGGGACCTCATTGGGCGGACCGTTGATGCCTACATCAACGATATCGTAGTTAAGTCCAAACAGGCTGACCACCTTGTCACCGATCTTGAACAAACCTTTGCGAGACTCCGGGCAAATGGCATCAAACTCAATCCCAAAAAATGTGTTTTTGGGGTCCCGAGGGGCATGCTGCTCGGCTTCATAGTCTCCGAGTGCGGCATCGAAGCCAACCCAGAGAAAATCTCAGCCATCACAAGGATGGGCCCGATCTAGAACATAAAGGGGGTTCAGCGGATCGCTGGGTGCCTCGCCTCCCTCAGCCGATTCATTTCATGCCTCGGCGAACGAGGACTCCCCCTTTATCAACTCCTAAAGAAAGCCGACCGCTTCGAGTGGACAGCCAAGGCCTAGGAGGCGCTTGACATGGTCAAGCTACTTCTAACAAAACCTTCAGTCCTGGTCCCTCCAAGCGACAGAGAGTCCCTCCTGCTGTACATAGCGGCCACCACGTAGGTGGTCAGTGCCGCCTTAGTAGTAGAGCACGAAGAAGAGGGGCACGCCTTCAAGGTGCAGCGCCCTATGTATTTCATCAGCGAGGTACTATCTGACTCCAAAACCCACTACTCCCAAATCCAGAAACTCCTCTACACCATCCTCATCACCAAGAGGAAACTATGCCACTACTTTGAGTCACACCCTGTGATAGTCGTGACGTCGTTCCCCCTTAGCGAGGTCATCCATAGCTAGGACGCCATAGGAAGAACCGCAAAGTGGGCACTCGAACTGATGGATCAAGGCATTGCATATGCCCCCCAAACAGCGATCAAATCCTAGGTGCTGGCTGACTTCATCGCGGAGTGGACCAAGGTCCAGATGCCACTGGTGGTCGTCGACCAGGAGTGCTGGATGATGTATTTTGATGGGTCGCTGATGAAGAAGGGTGCCGGCGTAGGGCTAGTCTTCGTATCACCCCTCGGGGTCCGTATGAGGTATATGGTTTGGCTCCATTTTCCCTCATCAAATAATGTGGCTGAATATGAGGCACTCGTTAACGGCCTACGCATGGCCATCGAGCTGAGCATCCAATGCCTTGACATTCGGGGTGACTCTTAGCTAGTTGTTAACCAAGTCATGAAGGAGTCTAGCTGTCATGATACCAAGATGGCTGCATACTGCCAAGAAGTTCAATGGTTGGAGGACAAGTTCGACAGCCTCGAACTTAACCACGTCCCGAGGTGCCTCAACGAGGCGGCCGACACACTCACAAAGGCGGCGTCTGGTCAAGAGCCGGTGCCAATGGGCATCTTCGCCAGTGACCAACATAAACCCTCGGTGCGCTACGAAGAGTCGGATCAGGCCGAGGATGGTCCATCTGATCTGGCCCGAGGGCTGACCTACCGGCTATTCCGTCTGACCCCGAGGTCATGGAGCTTGAAGAGGATCCAACTATAGAGCCTGACCCCCTAGATGACTGGAGAACACCCTACCTCGACTACCTCCTCCACGACACACTGCCAACGGACAGGATGGAAGCTCAATAGCTCGCACATCGCGCTAAGTCCTTCGTTCTTGTAGAAGGAGAACTCTACAAATGGAGCCACACCGGGATCCTGTAGCTCTGCATCCCCAGCGAACAGGGAAGACTTCTGCTGAGCGACATCCATGGTGGGGTCTGCGATCACCATGTCGCGCCAAGGACCTTGGTTGGGAATGCATTCCGACAGAGCTTCTACTGGCCCATCGCAGTAGCCGATGCCGAGCAAATTGTACGCACCTATGAAGGGTGTCAGTACTACGCTCGGTAGACTCACCTCCCGACCCAGGCGCTCCAGATGATCCCCATCACGTGGCCCTTCATGGTCTGGGGGCTTGACCTGGTTGGACCACTCAAAAAGGCACCCAGGGGCTTCACCCACCTGCTTGTCACCATAGATAAGTTTACAAAATGGATCAAAGCTCGACCAATCTCCATAATCAAATCCGAGCAAGATGTGATGTTCTTCCTCGACATCATCCACTGCTTTGGAGTACCAAACTCCATCATCACAAACAATGGCATGCAGTTCACCGGTAGGAAATTCATTCGATTCTATGATGAACAACACATCCGAATCGATTGGGCGGCCGTCGCGCACCCTCGGACGAACGGGTAGGTCGAGCGTGCAAACGGCATGCTCCTGTAGGGCCTCAAGCCCAGGATCTTCAACCGGCTGAACAAGTTTGGCATGCACTGGGTTGCCGAGCTCCCAGCGGTGCTCTGGAGCCTAAGGACAACTCTCAGCCAGGCCACCGGCTACACACCTTTCTTTATGGTCTATGGTTCCGAGGCCGTTCTCCCAATGGACCTTGACTATGGAGCGCCAAGAATCAGAGCATACGACGAATAGGGGGCCAAGGCATCCTACCAAGATGCCATGGACCAGCTAGACGAAGCCCGCGACATCGCCCTCCTCTGTTCGGCCAAGTACCAGCAGGTGTTGCGATAGTACCATAGCCGACGGGTGTGGGACGGAGCCTTCAACATCGGGGACCTTGTCCTCCGCCTCGTGTAGAGCAACAAGGACCGCCACAAGCTCTCTCCACCCTAGGAGGGGCCGTATGTCATCGCGGAAGTACTCCGCCCAGGCGCCTACAAGTTGAAAACCATCAACGGCGAGGTCTTCACCAACGCCTGGAACATTGAGCAGCTACGTCATTTTTACCCTTAAATAAACACATGTTTTTTCTTATCAGTTTTTGTCTTTACAAATCCCCGATCTTTAGTGACATCCAACCCCTGCAAATCGCGAGGGGCCGGACCTCACTCGGGGGCTGATACAAATAATACAAGTACGTTTATCTTGCAAACACTTCCTGTGTTACCTTTGCAAACTTTCTCTAAGTTTTCTGTTCTTCTCATAACAAGTCCTAAGGACTAAGATTTCAGGAACAAATTCTGAGTACAACTGGTAGGACTACAGGAGACCCACGCCCTAGCGGCTACAACCTCTTTGCTCACTAGCATAATCAGAACTAGTTCACCCGCACTCCTAGTTTTTTGCAACTTGAGCCATGGGAAGGAATCAAAACCTCTTCTACAAAAAGAGGAAGCTGAAAAGCTGTTTGTTGTAACAAAAGATGGAAAATTTGTTCATTTTTTTTGCACAAATTCACCACTTACAAAGTGATTTAATCACGCAAAGGACTAATGTACTCCTAAAATTCAAAGGACTGTTCACTCGGGGGCTCCCCCACAAACTTATTCAATTATAGTCTCTGCTTAGCTTTACTACAAGTCCTACTGCGGTCGCCGCGCCATGCTCTCCATCAGCAACGTCCGGGCATGTACACAGGCCAGTTCGTCTACTGCGGCCGCTGCACCATGCTCTCCATTGGCGATGTCCCACCACTCCATGGGATCTTCAAAGGCACCGTCATCTGCAACGTTGAGCACCACGCCGACGAATGCGGTGCCCCTCCACTGGGGCATTCAGGGACTATGCTATCGTCATTAGCTCCAACCCCGACAACAGCATCTAGGCAGGGGGCGCTTCCCACCAAAGGAAGGCCGCAACGAACGATAGCAAGGTCGACGACGCTCGGCACCCTCTAGTGCCCCTCTTCCATCGGCGGTGGTGGTCCCTCCACAGCAAGGGTGGCTTGCACCATCTCATCTACGTTGGATGACCTCTAGCTCGACATCATGCTCTAGATTCACTAGCATATCTATGAGTTGTTCTCTCCCTCGCATCACCCTCTCTTACTTAGGAACCACCGCATTCGGTGGAAAGGAAGGAGAAGTGGTAGCGGCTCAGAGGCTGGCTAGGGAATGGGATGAGAACTCCTCTCCCCCTCCCTATTTAAAGGAGGGGCACAGTAGCGGAGGAAAGGTGAAAGGTTGGGACAAAAAACTCTCTGCCTTCCCCTATTCAATATAAATGTGAAATCAATGCTGACAGAAATCTGAGGGGATGCGTTGGAAATGACAGGACGTGCTCTGGTCAACGGGACGTCGCCTGGCAAGATCATGGAACAACCCAACGACGGAACCCCCCTCCAGGGGGAGCCCAATGAGCCTCCTAGGTCGATCGGTGGCCCAGGCAAAACAATGAATGAACGACCAATTGAAAGATAAGCATCCCTGTTTACTTGCTTTGAGTGTTAAATTCTTTATCGAGCCTCCAACCCTAGCAATGGTAGGGGCACGAACATCGCTCGGGGGCTGCCTAGGGTGCCTGTTTGTTTAAAACACCCTCTTAGCTCGACCCCTCCTTACGTTTGAGAAACCAAAAGCACAACGTGTGAGAATAAAACGTTGAATACAACTGGATGAACCACCAGACCCTATGCCCCAATGGCTATGGTGTTTTTTGTTCACCAGCATAATCACATTCACAGTTCCTCACATCACTAGCCTTAGCTCCCGCCTTCCCAAAACGAGTTTGGAGGGGTCCACCTGCAGAACCCCCTTTAGGGGGAAGCTGACAGATCGCTTAAAAGTCAATCGTACGGCTCAGATTGCTGCCAAGGAACAAGAACAAAAATAGCGACTCTTATGCAGGTTACGCCAACCTCGTCGCAAACATCGGGTCCAAAACCTCGCATGGACACAGATGGTTGGAGCTTCCCATCGCTCGTGTCACTAAGGTAACGTAACCAAACCCCACTTTCATTTCAATTAAGTAATACATTGAAACCATACATCCAAGCATTGCATATGCAAATCTCTGCATCTCAACGCTTCGTGTTGCGTCACGAGGTGGCAGCCGCCTCATTCAATATGAGCGGTGACCGACCGAGGTTCGAAGGCTGGCCCACAAAGGGCTCAAGGCTGCCTTGCATCAAACAGAGCTAGGGGAGAAAAACAGAGATGAGCCCCAGCGGCCTTGCTCGACCCCACTCAGAGGCGGACAGGGACGTCTCGACCTTTCTCATTCGATTCTAACCCCAAGCCAAACCCACAGAATCTCCGTCGAGGAGAGGCCAGTGGGCCACCTAAGCCTATCGAACGGCTCAGGCATCTGCCAGGAGGCGGGTTAAGAAGTAGTGAAATGCCACATGAGGGCTCTACCGATCCCGTCAGCAAATGATGGACCCGGATTTCACACGAACATACCCGATAGCGAGCTCATTGAGTGTGACACTTGAGCCATCGAGGCAAGTGTCATCAACTCAGCCCCTCCGATTGTGGAAACCAAGGACGGGGTAACATGCGAAAACATGGCCGACCCCCATCAGACCATAAAGGGCTCGGGGGCTCAAGCCGGATCGAGAGATCGAGGTTCAAAGGCTAACCCATGAAAGGTCCGGAGCCGCCCCGCATCGAACAATAGCCAGGGGAGAAAACACAGATGAGCCTCGATGGCCTCTGCCCAACCCGCATTGAGGTGGGTACGGTCATCTCAACCTTCTAGTTCAATCCAGCCCCTAGTCGAGCCCATAGAAACCCCATTGAGCGGGAATCTGTTGGAAGGCGGGGCAAGGAGCAACGGAATACCACCCAAAGGCTTTGCCAACTCTGTCATAAAGCATTGGGATCAGATTCAGCCCGAACATCCCCGTTAACAAGCTCATGAAGCACGTCACTCGAGCCATTCAGGCAAGTAACGTCGCTTCCCTCGCTTCGGTCTCCAATAACATCTGACCCCAACAACCACAGGGGGTTGGATCTCACTCGGGGGCTAATAAAGGCGTATGTACCTCCTTTCTTTTTTCAAAAAAAGTGTTTATAATAGACCTCTTCCTCACACCAAGACTGGCGGCAAAGTTTAGGGGAACATATTAGTAAGACTGCAAAAATCCCACGCCTAGACGGCTACAGTAATTTTGCTCAACTAGTACAATCAAAATTTCCCCTAAACACCATGGGCCCTACGGTCTAAACAAACGAAAGGGTTGGATCGCGTAAATCTTTTCTCATTACAAAATGGGAAGAAGGTAAGACCAAACAAACGAAACCAAATTGCAAAACAAAAGCCATGAATCCATTTTCGGACACAAAAGTACTAACACTTGTTCACATATTACAGATAAAGTGTTTATCAAACTTATTCAGCTAACTACTTCCACGAAAGGAGAACCTCTTTTTTCAGTCTATTCGCCATGTTTCATGCGAGGGGAACCACCGCCTTCTCCATCTCGTCCAGCTCAGCATCTTCATACACAGGCACGAAGCCTTGACTCATTACCTCCAAGTTGATCTCCCGATCATAATGGGAATGAGCGACGGCGAAGGCCTGGGTGATCCCAGCGTGAAAGGCGTCCTCCTCAAGTTGGCCTACCCACACCGTGATTCCCATGGCACGAGCTGCAAGCGAGCTGGTTCCTTCTGGCTATGCCACCCTCAGGGCGTTAGTGACCACCCCAATAGTGGCTTGCAGAAGGTCATGTTTGTCGCTCTCGATCCGAAGGATCCCTTGCACTTTAGTAAGCTCCTTGTCTAGCTTGGCAGCGACGCTCTCAACTTCCAACCTTCAGTTCACCGTGGCTTCAAGATCCGCCCGGAGGGACTTGACCACACGACGCTCCTTGTCGCACTCTCGGATGGCTCGGTCGTGGTCCTCACAGGCTGTGCCACGCTTCGAGCAAAGTCTTTCCTTGGTCCGGCATAGCTCGTCTCGCTCCTTGCGCAACCGGGCGATCACCTCGGTGTCCTGGTCCGCCCTCTGCTGCAACACCACGAACCTTTTCTTAGCCTTTAGCTTGAGGTCCTACTCCATCTCCAGCTCCGCCAGAAGCTCGATGGCCTGCTCACTGGCCACAGCGTCCTTCTAGAGTAGCTCATCCCGCTCCTTTCGGATCCTGGCAGCCTCCTCCTCATCCAACTTCACCTTCGCCGATAGGTCCTCAAACATCCCATGAATCTCCTTCGCATCCTGATGTGCCTCGGCCTCCTGTTGCAGGGAGGTAGCCAGCTGTGCTCCCACATCTCCTCGCAGCCGGGCCTCCTCGGTGAAAGCTCTAGTTTGGTTTTGGTTAATTGATGAAACCCTAAGTGCTAACCTAGTTTATCAAAGTGATTATAAGATAGGTAGCACTACTCCAAGTGATGAAACAATGGCGAAGATCATGACGATGGTGATGGCATGGTGATGATCAAATGCTTGAACTTGGAAAAGAAGAAAGAGAAAAACAAAAGGCTTAAGGCAAAGGTATAAATAGTAGGAGCCATTTTGTTTTGGTGATCAAGACACTTAGCGAGTGTGATCACATTTAGGTTAGATAGCCGTACAATTAAGAGGGGTGAAACTCGTATTGAAATACGGTTATCAAAGTGCCACTAGATGCTCTAACTCATTGCATATGCATTTAGGATCTAGTGGAGTGCTAACACCCTTGAAAATGTTTGTGAAAATACGCTAACACATGTGCACAAGGTGATACACTTGGTGGTTGGCACATTTGAGCAAGGGTTAGAAACTTCACCGGCGGAGTGTCCGTGCGTAGAGTGTGGACAGTCCGATGGTGCCACCAGTGCCCTAGACAGAAAAGACAGGGGTTCACAGAGTGACCGGACGCTGGTGGTGTAGTGACCGGACGCTGGGTTCAGAGTCCGGTCAGTAGCAGCAGTGAGCACACATCTCGGTCTTGTGACCGGACGCTGGCGCGAAGAGTGACCGGACGCTGGCAGGGTGCGTCCGGTCAGTGCTGACGTACGCTGACGTGTGGTGCACAGTGGAGACATTGAGTGACCGAACGCTGGGTGAGTCCGGTCAAGCATGATCGGATGTGTCCGGTCATGAAAATTCGCGTTTGGAACCTTACTGGAAACGACCGGACGCTGAGGTCCAGCATCTGGTCACTTTCTAACTGACGCGTCTGGTCATCAATTGACCGTTGTAATCGGGCGATCGGCATTTGAAGCCGATGACACATGGCGCACATCACATGACCGGATGTTGAGGTCCAGCGTCCGGTCAATCTGACTAGAGCGTTCGGTCGGCCCATGTTTAGTGCAGTGAGTAGCCCAACGGCTCTATTTCGTGGAGGCTTCTATTTAAGCCCCATGGCCAGCTCAAGCTCACTATCTTGGCCATTTACATTGACATTGCAACCTTATGAGCTTAGCCAAAGCCCTCCCACTCATCTCCATCATTGATTCATCATCTTTGTGAGATTGGGAGAGAATCCAAGTGCATTGCTTGAGTGATTGCATCTAGAGGCACTTGGCATTCGTGTTTCACTATGGGATTCACTTGTTACTCTTGGTGGTTGCCGCCACCTAGATGGCTTGGAGCAGCGAGGATCATTGAGTGGAGGTTGGTGATTGTCTCCGGCTTCGATCGTGGTGATTGTGAGGGGTCTTGTGCCTTCCCCGGCGGAGAGCCAAAAGGTAACTCTAGTGGATTGCTCGTGTCATTGAGTTACCTCACTTGTGGGTAGGTTCTTGTGGTGTCCAATTGTGTGGATGAGGTTCATGCAACACCTCTTAGCCGCCGAACCACCAAGTGTTGGTCGACACAACGGGGACTAGCGTGCTGGCAAGCACGTGAACCTCGGGAGAAAAATTGGTTGTCTCTTGCCCTTTGGTATTCTCCCGGTGATTGATTTAGTATTCATCTTGTGATTGGTTCACTCCTCTACATGGCGGTATAATCATCCTACTCACTCATTTATATTCTTGCAAACTAGTTGTGGCAAGCTCTTTAGTGTAATTCGAATTGAGAGCTTGCTTTGATATTTTAAGTTCATCTAGTGGAGCTCTTTAGTGTAGCAAGATTGAGAGCTCTTAGTGAGTAGTATCATAGCAAGTTGTGTGTCTAGTAATCATTGCAACTAGAATTGTTGGATAGGTGGCTTACAACCCTCATAGAGCTAAAGCAAGTTTGCATTACGCTATTTGTCTTACTAATCAAATTGCTCTAGTTGATTTGTAGACTTTTAAATAGGCTATTCACCCCCCCTCTAGCCATATTAGGACCTTTCACTCGGTGAGGTGGTCCCATTCCACCTTTTGCTCATGGAGGAACCAGGACTTGTTTCGGCTATGAGCAACAATATTCTGAAAAGAAGACCGATATCAAAAAACACGAAAACACAGAAATGCGTGAAGAAAGAAGAAAACAAGGGAGAAGATCAAGCAGATACCCGGCTAGAAGGAACGAGGATTTCACGCAAGGCACCACTGGCCTACCTCAAGGCACCCATCACCGCCGAGAGCCTGGCGTCAAGATTCTCCCGCTCCAAGCTCTCGGCAGCATCGTCAAGTGAAAAAAGAACCGACGCTGGGTCCTAGGCGGCCATCCACTGGACTAGCGGCTTGCCTTGCGTGGGGGAGCGGCTGCCTCCTGACAATAGGGCCAAAGGTGGCTCCCTTCTGGTCCTCCCCACCGCCGTAACAATGCCCAAAGACCCTCCAACCATGTCCTCCTCCATCAGGCCCACCTCGGGCGCTGTGGCCTGGGCCACCGGTGGCGCGGATTGCGCCGCTCCCTCGAGCGCCGCCATGGCAACATCCGGTCCCGCCGGGCTTGCTGCGGTCGTGAGCACCACCGCCTGGGTCTCTGGTGGCATGGACTGCGCTGCTCCCATGGACACCATCGCAACTGCATCCGGATGCGCCTGGCTCATCAGGGTTGGGGACCGCCCGTCCATGTCCCTCTCTGTCCTGCCCACGTCAAACACCGTTGTTTGAGCCACCTGAGACACGGACTGCGTCGGCCCCTCGAATGCCACCATGGCTACATCTGGCGGCTCCTGGCTAGGCACGGTCACGACCACATCCACCAGCGATACCGAACTCCCGATTGGTGGGATCATGCCTACCATGGAAGACACCGCCTGCTCGGCAACCACCAAGGGCGCAGGCACCACCGAACTGGCCGATGAGGCCACAGCGTCAGCGCCACTCCTGCTCGAAACAAGGGTGACAACAGGCAGCGAGGTCCGTCCTGCCTAGAGGGCAAGGCTCTTCTTAGGCGCTAGCCCTAGAGAGTGGCCCGTCCACAAGAATCTACATGAAGGTGAAGGGCATAAGGTCAAAACAGAAAAATAAAAAGGAGGAAAACAGGGGAATCAGTGGCTTACTTTGATGCCTTCGGGCGGCAGGAACATTTTGGGGACTAACCCCTAGACCCCCCGACTCGCCTAGGTGGGCCTGTTTCGAGCCGGCCCCCTATTCCCGGGCAGGGGAGCTCGTCTCCCTTATCTCCAAGGGTGCGGCAATAGAGCCGCCCCTCTCCGTCAATGCCTCAGGTAGGGCGGCGGCACTACCCGCCTCCGTCATCTCAGGGGCATGGCAACATAGCCGCCTCCCTCCATCAACACCTCGGGGGCAGCAACAGGTTTGCCTTCCCCCATCCACCAATCCTCCGCTAGCACCCCGCGCGAAGCGGCGGACTCTCCAGCTCCCGCCGGCCCCGAGGACGGGCTGGAGGTTTGGCCCACCTCGGCTGACCTCACTGACTCGCTTCCCTCCGTGTGGAACAGGAAGGGCCCCTGCATGGATGGGTGGTCACTTGTCAGCGTGTCCTCGCCCACCAGGATGTCCCAATCCACGTCGGCAGCTACCTCATCATCGCCATTGTCGTCATCGTCGTCATCATCATCATCTTCACTACTAGTCTCCTCTCCTCGATCTCGAGCTTGCTGCCTCCGTATCGCCTTTTTCTTCATGAGCTCCCTCATCCTCTTGTCCCAACCAGCCATGGCGCAGTTCATTGCCGTTCGGGTTGGGTCCTTTGGCAGTGGAGCTGGGCTGTCATTGAAGAACAGTCCCCCCGGCTGGTCCCATAATCTCGAGGCCAGCATCAAGAGACCGGAAATTCAAATGAAAAGAAAAGCAAGGGGAAAGGAAACTTACGAATTCAACAAACCCTGGTTCCGGCCGCATTGGGGGATGCCCCGGCACCGGATACATGAAGTCAAGGACAGCGCCGATGGAGTCCTTCGTGGGCTCCATCACCTCCTTAATGCGCTGCGCCACTTTAGAGGGAGGAAGCGCTTCGTCGGAAAGCAACGTCCCTTCGAACGATGCTCCGGGCACCATCTGATACAGGGGAAGCACGCACGCCATCAGCGGCACAACCCTCCTCACGTGGTAGGCACTGATGATCTCTGATCCCTTCACGCCCCTCTCCTTCAGAGTTTGGAGGGCGACAAGAAGGTCGTTAAGGTGCTTCTTCTCCTTGCCCATGACACCCCACCCCTATGACCCTAGGGTCTCCACGATGTAGCACCTGGTGAAGGTTGGCAAGGGGGCGGTGGCATCATTCTTGACATAGAACCATTGCGAATGCCACCCTTTGTTGGAGGTAGACAGACGCATTAGCGGGTACACTCCTGCCCGGTTGCTGCAGAGGTGAATGCCGGCGCACCCCACCGGCGCGTCCAGCTCTTGCTTCCTAGCCCGCCTCTTCAGAAGATTGATGGCAAAGAGATACCGCCATAGATCAAAGTGGGGACTGATCCCCAAGAACCCTTCGTACAGGGCGGCGAACGCCACAATGTGCTGGATCCCATTTGGGGTAAGGTGTTGAAGCTCCACCTAGTAATAGTCCATCAGTCCCCGAAGGAACTGATGGGCGGGCATGGCGAATCCCCGCTCGTGGAAGTGGGTGAAAGACACGACGTACCCTTTAGGTGGCTCCAGCTCCTCCTCTTCACCGGGCAAACGCCACTCCTCAGCGGCGGTCAACGGGCGAAGGAGGCCTCGTCGAACGAGGCCTTCTAAGCACTAAGGGGAGATGTTGGATTTGTACCCCGGGTCCATCATGACGGCGGGAGCAGCATGGGGAAGAAGGTGGCGGCGAGTTTAATGGCAGGAGCAGTGCACACGTCAGAGGCTCTAGCGATTGACGACGGAGGTTGGCGATGCGAAGGCGAAAAGGCGAAGTACGGAACCCTGGGGGTAGACCCCATGGTTTTATAGGGGCGACGGATGCGAGAAGCGCAACCGTCCGCCTTGATCTCTGGACCTGCCATGCGCACCGCTGCGTCACCTCGTGGGATACGCGCCCACGATCCTTATCCTTTCCCACTAAAATTGCGGTGGATGGTTCACCTTCCCAAGTAGATCAGACTCCTTTCCCATAGATGGAACATGGGTCAGAATGCTTCTTCTCTAGCCCACGTAGGCCTGGAACGTCTAGGGATCGGCCCAACGGTCTCAACGACCAACCCAACAGAAGATGGGCCCACAAGCAACCAGAACCCAGGTACACGAACATCAACCGGGCCTCGATCCAAAGTCGTGCCCCAGCTAGGTTAACCCTAGACAAAATCCCTGTAAATGGGACACCAGGGTTCCCTTAAAGCTTTCCAATTGATGAAACCAAACCTCATAGCCTTACCCATGAAGGGTCCAAAGCACCCCCAGGCGATTCTGCCCAAATCACCCAGGGGCTACACCCATCGGGTGCGCTCGCGCACACCCTCTGGCAGATCAAAATACCCCTCGGGCGATTCTGCTCGAATCACCCAGGGGCTTGGGGGCTACTGCTGGGACCTAATACTGGGGTATCCAATGAGGTGGAATTGATGAACCATCGAACGATTGACACTCCCGATCAGACGAGAATGTTACTACATCTCTTGTCCGAAATAATGAGAGACTGGTTCCGCCTCGTCCGACCCCCGAGGGTAGACTCTGCCTCGCCTGACCCCCGAGGGTAGACTCCACCTCGCTCGATGGCCGAGGGCGGACTCCACCTCTCCCGACCCCCGAGGGCTAGGCTCCGCCTCACCCAACCCCCGAGGGCTAGTCTCTACCTCGCCCGACGGCTGAGGGCAGACTCCACCTCACCCTACAAGTACACCCTACTCCATCCTAAGGATGAGCACAGGGTACGACTTGACACTTGACTCAAACACAGCACCAAGGACCATGCCTTGTGCCGTGGCAGGAAAAGTACCACCAGGGAACGACAGGATAGGTGCTTTGGACCATTCTGGCACTACAGAGTCCGAACAGTATTGTAGGCGCCACCTTCAGCCCTTAGACACGGAACCCGACATAGACATATGACAACCACTACGGTCTAGGGAGAGACTCGCGCCCTCTACAATGACGGATGTGCTGTCACCATGCTGTGGTCCCAAAGGAGCGGTGCCCACTCCATGGCCCCTCGGGCCCACTAGATCGGAGCACTCGCTTCGACCTCCGGACACCCTCTCCGATCAGAAGGCCTTGCCCACAGTGCTACATCAGACTCTAACCCCGCGTCCCTTCAAACGGGACTCGTAGGAACCAGAAGGTGTGCGGAGCAAGGCTGGGCAAGGCTCATAAGTCAAAACCACTGTACCGGAGTCCATACCCTACGTGGAGCAGTACTCTGTAGCCATCCTTACCTTCTATAGTGGCATCGATAGTGTTGTAGGCGCCTACCATTATCTGGTATCCGCTAGTATGGGCAACAAGGCTTGGTAGACGTGGACAACAAGGCTCAGTAGCATACGCACCCTTTCCCTCTCACTTGTAAAGCCGTCCCCTTCATCTATAAAAGGGGATGTGCTTCCTCCAACAAAGGGACCGACTTTTGACGGACAACACAATGCACATCACACACAATCAAGCTGCTACCAGGCTCTTGGCATCCTTTTGACCCTTCCATCAGAGACCTAGGACCAGTCCCTCTCTCGACCGTTTGTATCCCCTACTATGAACCATTTTTCGGTGCTAATAACACGAGCAGCAACAGACTGGACGTAGGGACATTCAGCCTGAACCAGTATAAATCTTGTGTTCTTTAGCGCACCATCCGGGCCCAACGTGCATAAATATAAATTTACTTGTTGGTGCTTGTTCGAAACACCAACAGATCCTAAATGTGATCACACTCACTAAGTGTCTCGATCACCAAAACAAAATGGCTCCTACTATTTTTACCTTTGCCTTGAGCCTATTATTTTTCTCTTTCTTCTTTTCAAGTCCAAGCACTTGATCATCACCATCATCATGTCATGGTCTTCATTTTCTTCATCACTTGGAATGTGCTACCTATCTCATGATCACTTGATAAATTAGGTTAGCACTTAGGGTTTCATCAATTCACCAAAACCAAACTAGAGCTTTCAATCTCCCCCTTTTTGGTAATTAATGACAACCCTTTCACAAAGATATGAATTAAAATTGAATTGAATCCATGTTGCTTGCCCAAGCATATTTACCATGTGTAAGAGGATATGGACAAGTTTCATGAACCCTAAATGGCAACAATTGCTCTCCCTATATATGTGCTAAGAGTTTGGATTGTAGCTTGCACATATGCTTAGATAGGAAATATAGGAGACAATGTCTACCCAATGATGCTAAGGTATAAAAGATGGACCTTTGAAGCGTGATACCAATCGGAGTGCACCATTATACCATCCTTAGCATCATGGTTAGCTCGATACCACTTGGAAACACTTGGAAATGAAATCACTAGATAACCTATGCATGCTATATTTTCATTTCATCATTCAAACCTACAATTGGCATACACCACACAAGCATGAATATTGAAATTTAAAACTTGTGCCATGCAAGCAAACATATGAAATGCACATTCAAATGCACCATACAAGTTCATGAGCTTGCCCCCCCTACTTGTGTGCTCAAAATTTTAATTGATCCCTTTCCTTTGTCATATCTCTGCCCCTATGTCAAATTCTTCCCTTTGTTGTCTTTTCACCATCTTAGTACACTAATGTCTTTGTTTTTTATGTACTAATATCTTTGTTTTTCTCTCCCTTTGTCATCAATGACCACAAAGGTTCAAAATGTAGATAGGTTGAGATTATCAATGTCAATCAATGGGGCGAGGATCATTTTTCCAAATTTGGTTCAATCTAGATCATTTACCAAAGATATTTAACTCGGTTTGATCCAAGGATAAGCTTCTTCACATCTCCAAATAAAGGTTATCTTGTACCGTGTTGAGTTAAACACTTAGAGCTCATTTTCTAGATCAAACACTAGGTTTACAAGCCCACAAACATGTCATATGCTACCACTAGATCAAGTCAAGCATAGAAGCAATAGTGGTACCATATAATCATCAAATTTATTTGATTTTCATGAATGAGCCTATCAAATGTGAAAGATGTCTAGATGCCCTAAACATGTCCTTAGCAAGGATGTATGCCATGCCAATCTACTTTTACCTTGGATTGCTCAAATTAGAGGCATGTCATATAAGTGGGGGTGCATCAACACATATTTGAGAAATCAAATATGTTCAACTCATTCCTTAGCTTGCAAAACCTTTTCTCATCCAATGGCTTGGTGAATATATCGGCAAGTTGATCTTTGGTGCCTACACTCTTAATGCAAATGTCCCCCTTTTGTTGGTGATCTCTTATGAACTGGTGGTGGACATCAATGTGCTTTGTTCTTGCATGTTGAACTGGATTGTTTGTCAACTTGATTGCACTCTCATTGTCACATAGCAATGGCACTTTCTTGAACTTGATTCCAAAGTCACTCAAAGTGACCTTCATCCAAAGTACTTGTGCACAACAACTACCGACGGATATGTATTCGGCTTCGGTGGATGATAATGCAACACTATTTTGCTTCTTTGATGACCATGAAACAAGTGATCTTCCCAACAATTGACATGTGCCCAAGGTGCTCTTCCTTTCAACCTTGCATCCCAGATAATCTGAGTCGGAGTAACCAACTAGCTTAAACTTTGCTCCTTTGAAATACCACAAACCAACATTTGGTGTATGCTTCAAGTACCTCAATATTCTTTTTGTAGCCTTCAAATGACTTTCTCTTGGTGAGGCTTGAAATCTTGCACACATGCATACACTAAACATGACATTCGGCCTTGATGTGGTCACATAGAGTAGGCTTCCAATTATAGACCGATATAATTTTTGATCCACCATGTTGCCACTTGCATCACTATCCAAGTTATTATTTGTTCCCATTGGTGTGCTAATGACTTTACTATCATTCATGCTAAACTTCTTGATCATGTCCTTAATATACTTGCCTTGACTCACAAATGTACCATTCTTCAATTGCTTGATTTGAAGACCAAGGAAGTAACTTAACTCTCTAATCATGGACATCTCAAACCCATTAGCCATTATCCTTCCAAACTCATCACAAAAGTCTTGATTGGTTGATCCAAATATGATGTCATCAACATAGATTTGCAATACAAACAAATCTTTTCCAATCTTCTTGATGAAAAGAGTGGTGTCAACCTTGCCCATCATGAACCCTTTAGAGAGTAGAAAATCCCTCAATCTCTCATACCATGCTCTAGGTGCTTGCTTCAAGCCATACAATGCCTTCTTCAACTTGTACACATGGTCGGGCTTCTTGTTATCTTCAAAATCGGGAGGTTGCTCAACATATACTTCTTCATTGATGTAACCATTGATAAATGCACTCTTGATATCCATTTGATAGAGCTTGATGTTGTGGGCACAAGCATAGGCTAGCAAGGTTCTAATTCCTTCCAATCTAGCAACCGAGGCATATGTTTCTCCAAAGTCAAGACCTTCAACTTGTGTGTATCCTTGTGCTACCAATCTTGCTTTGTTCCTTACTACTATCCCATCTTGATCTTTCTTGTTTCTAAAGACCCATTTGGTTCCAATCACATTGTGTTCTTTTGGTCTCTCTACTAATTCCCATACTTGATTTTTTGTGAAGTTATTTAATTCTTCATGTATAGCATTCACCCAATCAACATCATTCAATACTTCATCTATCTTCTTTGGTTCGATGGATGTCACAAATGAGAAGTGCTCACAAAATGAAGCCAATCTTGATCTAGTTTGCACACCTTTTGAAATATCACTAATGATAGTGTCCAATGGATGATTTCTTGCAATATTGGTTGGTTGGAGAATTGGAACTTGATTGCTTGCACTTACTTGATCATTAGGTTGAGATGATGTGCTAGCCACTTAATCTTGTTCATTGTCATGAGAACCACTTGTGCTAACTTGATTTGTATCATCTTGCACATTTGAGTTAGAGAGCACTTGCACTTGATCATCTTCAACATCATTCACTTGCCTAGGCCTCAATTCACCAACATCTATGTTCTTCATGGCATTTGAAAGTTGAATGCCTCTAATTTCTTCCAAGTTCTCATTCTCTTCTTGTGAACCCTTGGTTTCATCAAATTCAACATCATGAACTTCCTCAAGAGTACCACTATCCAAATTCCAAACTCTATATACTTTGCAAGTGGTTGAGTATCCAAGTAGGAATCTTTCATCATATTTCTTGTCAAACTTGCCCAATCTAGTGCCTTTCTTCAAGGTATAACATTTGCAACCAATGACCCGAAAATATGCAATGTTGGGCTTTCTACCATTCAATAGCTCATATGGTGTCTTCTCTTTCAATGGGTGACAATAGAGGCGGTTGCTACAATAGCAAGCCGTGTTGATAGCTTCGGCCCAAAAAGATTGACTCACATTGTACTCACTAAGCATAGACCTTGCTATATCAATGAGTGTTCTATTCTTCCTTTCAACAAGCCCATTTGATTGTGGGGTGTACTTGGCCGAGAATTGATGTCTAATTCCAAATTCATCACACAACTCATAAATCTTAGTGTTCTTGAACTCACTACCATTGTCACTTCTAACTCTCTTGATGGTTGTTTCAAACTCATTGTGAATGCCCTTGACAAATGATTTGAATGTTGCAAACATATCACTTTTGTCCTCTAGAAAGAATACCCATGTGTATCTAGTATAATCAGTCACTATCACAAAGCCATATTTGTTACCACCAATGCTAGTGTATTGTGTTGTTCCAAACAAATCCATGTGCAATAACTCAAATGTTTTACTAGTGCTCATCATGCTTTTCTTAGGATGGGTGTTTTCAACTTATTTGTCGGCTTGACAAGAGCTACAAAGCTTATCTTTTTCAAACACATCTTTCAAGCCTCTAACCAAGTCATGCTTAACAAATCTATTCAATTGTTTCATTCCAACATGACCAATCCTTCTATGCCATAACCAACCCATGCTAGACTTAGTGAACAAGCATGTAGATAATTTACCAGCATTAAAATCAACCAAGTATAGATTCTCATATCTAAAGCCTTTGAAGATCAAATTAGAGCCATCTACACTTATGATCTCTACATCATCTACCCCAAATATGCATTTGAATCCAAGATCACATAATTGAGCCACAGATAGTAAATTGAAGTTCAAACTCTCTACTAGCAACATATTAGAAATGCTCATGTCATTGGATATTGCAATCTTACAAAGCCCTTTGACCGTGCCTTTGCCATTATCACCAAATGTGATGCTATCATAACCATCATTGCCATTGGTGTTGATTGACTTGAACATTCTTGCATCATCGGTCATGTGTTGAGTGCGCCCACTATCAAGAACCCAATGCCTTCCTCTGGCTTTGAGTTTGACCTATAAAAGAAGATCAATTCTTTTTTAGGTACCCAAACTTGCTTGGGTCCTTGAAGGTTAGTCACTAAGCTCTTTGGTACCAAAATGGCTTTCTTCTTTGAGCCCATCCATGGTTTACCAATGAACTTAGCCTTTACACCAATTTGTGAGAGGAAAACACTATTCTAGATGAAAAAAGAAGTGGATCAAGCCGGGTTTAAGGGCACGCGAATGGTGCATTCACGTGCCCTTAAACCCAGCTTGATCCGCTTCTTTTTTCATCTAGAACAGTGTTTTCCTCTCACAAATTCCTCTAGATTCATCCAGATTCCTCCGGATTCCTCCAAAATTCCTCTAAGCGAACGGGGCTATATGACCTTGTGACTTCTTGTTCATGCACTTTTGCTCTGTACGACCAACTTACTTGCAACTAGTGCAAAACCAACTATTGTTCTTCACAAAACTAGTCTTGTGAGGAGCAAAGGCCGCCTTGCCTTTCTTGGGGATATAGCCCAATCCCTCTTTATAGAGAGAAGCTCTTTGGCTACCCAAGCACATAAGCAAGCGGTCCTCACCACCATAGGCCTTAGCCAAGGTGTGAGTGAGCTTATTGACCTCCTTCTTGAGGTTCTCATTCTCAACCATTAGTGAGGCATCACAAGTGAGACCATCACTACTAGATGAGGTGGAAGTAGAAGTACTACAAGAAGGGTTAGCGGGAGCAACAATGATAGGCATAGATAATGATTCATCAATTATATCGCAAGTTAATCCTACATTATAAGTTTCAACATGCTTCTTTTTATTTTGCTCATCAAGCAAAGAGGAATGAGCCTTTACAAGCTTTTTGTGAGCCTTGCCAAGCTTCTCATGGGCTTCCTCTAGCTCTCATGAGAAGCATTGAGCTCATCAAAGGCTTGCTTAAGGGCTTTTAGTTCCTTATGCAAGCTTTTGCATTTCCTTCTCTTGATGTCAAAGTGTTCTTTAGCATCTTCTAGCATATCAAATAGTTCATCCTTAGTAGGTTCATCATCATCACTATCACTTTCATTTTCTTTTTCATTATCATGTTCCTCATCACTTACATCATCACAAATTTGTACCTTAGTGGCCTTAGCCATGAAGCATGATGGAGTGTTGAAGAGAGAAGGCTTCTCATTGCCTTCTTCTTGATGGTCTTGTCATCATCACTATCATCATCATTACTTGAGGAAGCAACACTATCCTAAGTGAACACATATGAACCACCCTTCTTCTTCTTGAAGGTCATCTTGTCCTTCTTCTCTTTCTTTTCCTTATTGTCCTTCTTCTTTTTCTTCTTATTGTCATCATCATTGTCGCTATTGTATGGACATTGAGCAACAAGATGATCTTTGCTTCCACATTTGAAGCACCTTCTTGACTCTTCCTTGTTCTTGGATGAAGATTTCTTTCTTCTAGCACGGTACCCTTTCTTCATCATGAACTTGCCAAATTTCTTGACAAAGAGAGCCATCTTCTCATCATCATCATCATCCCATGAGCCATCATCTTCACTTGATGTATCTTGCTTTGCCTTGCCCTTGGATGATGTGGCCTTGAAAGTCACGCTCTTCTTCTTCTCATCCTTCTTCTCATCTTTCTTTTCCTTCTTTTGTTCCTTCTCATCATCATCTCTATATGTATCATCGGTCATTATATCTCCCAACACTTGGTTTGGTGTTATGGTGTCTAAACCACTCCTCACTAGAATAGTGACCAATATGCCAAATCTTGAAGGCAAGCATCTCAAGAACTTGTGGGAGAAGTCCTTGTCCTTCACCTCTTCTCCAAGTGCTTTGAGATCATTGACAAGCACTTGAAGCCTATGAAACATCTCCGGCACACTCTCATCCTCCTTCATCTTGAAGCTTGCAAACTTCTCTTTGAGAATGTAACCCTTCATGGCTTGAGTGCCCTCAAATGATTCTTCCAACTTCATCTAAACTGTCACTGGGGTTGCTCTCGACCATCCCCTCCTACTGAGCATCTAACTGCTCCTCCTCTATAGCTGCAATGCCCCTGATAGTCTCATCCTGCTAGGCTGTAGTCTCTGGCACCTCTAGATGACGGTGTGGCTGGGTGGGTGCCTGTGGCTTGCTATGACGGAGCATCTGGGTCATGTTATATGCAAGGAACTCGGTAGTAGCACCAAAATACTCTGCTAGCATCTCTGGAGGCCACACTGTGACTGCCCTATGAATCAGAAAAGTAATCCAGTGAGCATAGGTGTAAGGTCCTAATGGCTAGAGGGGGGTGAATAGCCTATTAAAAAATTCTACAACAACACTTAACAAACTGGTTAGACAATTATGAGGTGAAGCAAGTGTTGCGCTAGCCTAAAAAAAGCAAGCCACCTACCACAATTCTAGTTTATATAGTTTCTATCCACACAATAGCTATGGCACTACACTAAGTTAGTGTGCTCTCAAAAGCTAACTAAAGATCCACACTAACCAAACTAACAAGCTCTCACAACTAGCTACACTAAAGAGCTTGACAACTAGTTTGCGGTAATGTAAAGAGAGTGAGCAAGATGGTTATACCGCCGTGTCGATGAATGAGCCAATCAATCACAAAAATGAATAACAATGAAGACCAATCACCTCGGAATCAAATGATGACACAATGATTTTTTACCGACGTTCACTTGCTTGCTGGCAAGCTAGTCCTCATTGTGGTGATTCACTCACTTGGAGGTTCATGCGCTAATTGGCATCACACGCCAAACCCTCAATAGGGTGCCGCACAACCAACACAAGATAAGGATCACACAAGCCATGAGCAATCCACTAGAGCACCTTTTGGCTCTCCACCGGAGAAAGGTCAAGAACCCCTCACAATCACCATGATCGGAGCCAGAGACAATCACCAACCTCCACTCGACAATCCTCACTGCTCCAAGCCGTCTAGGTGGCGGCAACCACCAAGAGTAACAAGCAAATCCCACAGCGAAATATGAACACCAAGTGCCTCTAGATGCAAACACTTAAGCAATGCACTTGGATTCTCTCCCTCCTGAGTCTGCTTTGCTGGCTGTGGCTCCCCCTAAGGCTGAGGCTCCTCCAAAGCAACACGGCATCCCTCAAGCATGACAGTCCTAGCTAGACTACCATGACGACGCTCAACTTGCTCAATAACTACCCTCTGGGCTGGTGAAAGCTGATCTGCAATTTGGACTCCACTCCTAGCACCTCCTCTCTCAGCACGATCTGTGGCGGCTACAACTGCTGCTGCTCTCTCTATGTCAGCATCTACATACTTCCTCTTCTTTGTCTTCAGCTTCTTCATCGCCTTGCCTTTCATATCAGTAGGCAAGCGAGGCAGAGGCCTCGGATCCTCATCACCTGGACCACCTCTGGCGTTCTTGACACGAGCCATCTGGAACGATCTGCTACCTCTGACAAGAAACAACTATCAACTGTCACTTCTGAGGCTTAGCCTCGATCTGTACTCATGACTTGGACCCGAGTTAACTGACAACTACCAAAGTGACCTTAGAAACACCGACTCGCTACGCGTTAAAATAGATCGGATATATGAGTAATTTCAATATACATCTAGAAATATGAAACCCTAAGAAGAAAGCATTAGATACGAAATTGGAAAAGGGGCTTGCTACCTGACGAACCGGTGAACCGAAGAACAAGGAATGGATCACAGAGAACCACCTGGTCGGCACTATGAAGCTAGGGTTAGGGTTGGCACTGCGCGGTGAATCGACCGTTGAGATGTAGCTAGTGTTCCAGCGAGGCTCTGGTGGCGCTATTGCGGCAAAGTAGGCGCAAGAGGTGGCTCTGGTGGCGCTGAGGGCGGCGCTAGCACCGATGTCGGGAATAGCATAGGCACAGTGGCGTGGGATACAACGGCGGTGCTGCCGTGGTTGTGCGGGAGCGGCACAGGCGCAAGAAGCAGAGTGGTGCGGGTGCGGTGGTGCAGCACGGCGGCATAAAACAGCAGCGCTAGAGCATGGTCGCGACGGTGTGTGACAGCGGCATTACAGGTGGCGAGAAAGACGACTAGGGCATGGATGCGGTGATGTTAGCATGGGCACGGGCGAATTTGGTCATGGCGGTACGGTGGTTGGGTTATATGGGGTCCCCATGACGGAATAGAAAAGGAAACAGAGAAGAATCTGGATCTTGCATGATTACTATTGACCGGACGCTCTGGTGGCAACGACCAAACGCTGCCACTCAGAGTCCGATCGACTCTAGAGAGGTCCAAAACCCCTCGAGTCACGACCGGATGCGTCCGATCCCAACTGACTGGACGCAGCCAGAGTTCGGTCAATCCTGTCTTCGTCTTCTTCGCTTGATCGGATGTAGGATCACCTTCTGACCGGACGCAGGGAGAACACTGTTCCAACGTCCGGTCATTCCTTCGCAGCAGCGGTTCACCTCCTATGAACTGATCGGACGCTGGACATCAGAGTCCGGTGCAGCGGCCGATCACTCTTTTCCAGCAAATCTTCAAAGTTTCTTCGTGCTGCCTGTTCCCAATCAAGTCCCAACTTCAATACGACCCAAATAAATATTAATTAGGACTGATATGAGTGACCTCTCTCAAACCCTCATATTTTTCAAAATATTTTGCCTTAGGCTATAATTCTTTTTAAGAAAATAGGCAATAAAAGGGTGATTGAAGTGAAATGACAAAACAACATTCATGCATATGCAATGCAGTACTTGAAATTAATTCTATTTGCGTGTCAAGTTTGATCCAAGGTTAAGCTTCTTCACACGCTTTACGACGGTTATCTTAACCATGTTAGACAAGCCCTAAGTGTATTACCATAGAGTAAACATGTTGTATATTATAATGCAATGCAAGGGACAGCACAAACTCATTTTCTAGTGAAGTTGCTAAAATCAAGAACATTGAGCTCATTCCACAATTGACAAAAAGTCACCTCATCTAGCGATTTAGTGAAGATATCCACAAATTGATCCTTGGTCCTTACACCTTCTAGTGAAATATCATTCTTAGCAACATGATCTTTGAGAAAGTGATGGCGGATATCTATGTGCTTGGTGCGAGAGTGTTGAACCAAATTATTAGCAAGTTTTACCGCACTCTCATTATCACACAAAAGATGTACTTTTTCTAGAACTACACCATAGTCTAGCAAAGTTTGCTTCAAGTAAAGAATTTGTGCACAACAAGCACCCGCGACAATGTATTCCGCTTCGGTGGTGGACAAAGCCACACTATTTTGCTTCTTAGAGGACCAAGACACAAGTGATCTACCAAGCAAATGACACCCTCCGGATGTGCTTTTCCTATCAACTTTACAACTGGCATAATCCGAATCGGAATAGCCAATTAATTCAAATCTAGCTCCTTTAGGATACCAAAGGCCAATGCTTGGTGTGTGCTTAAGGTACCTAAGGATTCTTCTAATGGCACTTAAATGAGTTTCCTTAGGATTAGCTTGAAATCTAGCACACATACACACACTAAACATGATGTCGGGCCTAGATGCGGTTAAATATAACAAGCTACCAATCATAAAGCGGTAGAGAGTTTGATCAACCATTTTACCTCCCTCATCTAGGTCGAGATGTCCATTAGATGGTATTAGTCTCTTGATTAGCTTACATTCATCCATATTGAACCTCTTGAGAAGATCCTGGGTATACTTCTCTTGAGAGATGAAAATCCCTTCTCTCATTTGCTTGACTTGAAAACCAAGAAGGAATGTAAGCTCTCCAATCATTGACATCTTGAACTCATTCGACATCAATTCACCAAACTCTTTGCAAGAATCTTTATTTGATGATCCAAAGATGATATCATCAACATACACTTGACAAATGAAGATATATCCATCAAGCTTCTTGGTGAATAGTATGGTGTTGACCTTCCCAATAGTGAAGCCCTTCTCAATGAGGAAGTCCCGAAGGCGCTCATACCAAGCTCTTGGGGCTTGCTTAAGCCCATATAACGCCTTGGACAACCTATAAACATGATTAGGATATCTAGGGTCTTCAAACCTAGGAGGTTGATCAACATAGACTAGTTCATTAATAAAGCCATTTGAAAATACACTTTTCATATCCATTTGATATAGTTTCATTTCATGATGTGATGCATATGCAAGGAAGATACGAATGGCTTCTAGTCTTGCTACTAGTGCAAAGGTCTCTCCAAAATCCAATCCTTCAACTTGAGAGAATGTCTTTGCAACTAGTCTTGCCTTGTTCCTCACAACAATGCCTTGATCATCTTGCTTGTTGCGGAACACCCACTTTATTCCAATGACTCTTGCACCTTGTGATCGCTCTTCAAGAGTCCAAACTTCATTGTGGGTGAAGTTGTTCAACTCTTCATGCATGGCATTTATCCAATCCAGATCTTGAAGAGCTTCTTCTACCTTGGTAGGCTTAAAACAAGAGACAAAAGAGTGATCTTCAATAAACAAAGCAAGTTTTTGAGATCGAGTCATTACACCCTTTGATGGACTCCCTATGATGAGATCTTGTGGATGAGCTTATAGTAGAGGTGAGTTTCTTCTATCAACCACTTGAGGGGGAGGTTGTGGAGCATCAACATCTTGTGCTTGTACCACCATTTGATCATGGGAGACATGAGTGTCTTTATTTTCTACTTTCCCATCTTTATCACCATCTTGTGGCACACTTGATGAAGAAGGTGGATTGATCACTTGTACAATATTTTCATCATCTTGAGGCTTGATGTCTCCAACCAGAATATTCTTCATAGCCTTCCTCAATGGTTCATCACCTACATCATCAAGATTCTCATGTGCTCCTTGGGAGCCATTAGATTCATCAAATTCCACATCATATATTTCTTCAACCAAGCCGGTGGCATGATTAAATACTCTATATGCTTTAGACTTTGATAAGTAACCAACAAAAAAACCAATATCACAACGTCTTTGAAACTTCCCTAGGTGTTGTCGCTTCTTATAGATGTAGCATTTGCAACCAAACACCCTAAAGAAGGAGACATCTGGCTTCTTCCCATTGAGCAACTCATAAGGTGTCTTACTAAGAAACTTTTAAAGGAATAGGTGATTGGATGCATAGCATGCGGTGTTGATAGCTTCTGTCCATAGAGCTTTGGGAGTGTTGTACTCATCTAGCATTGTTCTTGCAAGAGTGATCAATGTCCAGTTCTTTCTCTCAACTACACCATTTTGTTGAGGAGTATATATTGCGGAGACCTCATGCTTGATCCCAACTTCATCACAATAGGCTTCTATGTTTGTGTTGTCAAATTCTTTGCCATTGTCACTTCTAATCTTCTTGAGCTTCACTTCAAATTCATTTTGTGCTCTCTTGGCAAACTTCTTGAAGCATGATGCAACTTCGGATTTGTCATGAAGGAAGAACACCCATGTGTATCTTAAGTAGTCATCAACAATCACAAGACAATAAAGATTTCCTCCCAAACTCTTGTATGTTGTTGGTCTAAATAAATCCATGTGGAGGAGGTCTAGCACTCTTGTGGTTGACATGAAAGCTTTTGTAGGATGAGTATTTGCAACTTGCTTGCCGGCTTAACATGCACTACAAAGCTTGTCCTTCTCAAACTTCACATCCTTCAACCCTCTCACCAAATCATTCTTCATTAGCTTCTTGAGTGAGCTCATCCCAACATGAGCAAGTCTTCTATGCCATAGCCACCCAAGTGTTGTTTTGGTGAATAGGTAAGTCTTCAAATTAGCATCTTCGAAGGTGAAGTCCACTAGATATAGGTTGTTGTATCTAAATCCCTTGAATATCACTTTATCATCATCTTTCTTGGATACAACCACTTCCTTCTTGATAAATAGGCATTGAAAGCCAAGATACCACAATTGTCCAATGGATAGCAAGTTGAAGCTCAATGAAGCAACATATAGAACATTTGAGATTGAATGATCATTTGGTATTGCCACTTTGCCCAATCCTTTAACTTTGCCCTTTGAATTATCTCCAAATGTGATTCTTTCTTGTCCATATACTTCTTCATCTAGGGAGGTGAACATACGAGGATCACTGGTCATATGTTGTGTGCAACAACTATCAATTACCCAATGACTTCCACCGGTCTTATAGTTCACCTACGCACAAGAGATCAAGCTTTAGGAACCCAAACTTGTTGAGGGCCCTTGACTTTCTCAACAAGTGACTTTGCAACCCAAATTTTCTTAGGCCTATTCTTGTTGGGAGGTCCTAAGAACATAACTTTCATCTTTCCACTAGAGTCCTTTCTAAGCATGTAATGAGCATTGAAAGCAAAGGGTCTAGCATGCTTGGGCAAGAGTTGTGGTGGTGGAGTTTGACACTCATGGGCAAAGTGGCCTTCTTGTCCACACTCAAAACACCTCTTTGGCTTTATCTTTGACTTTTGTTGTTGTTGTTGTTGAGCTTGAGTCTTCTTCTCTTGGTTTGCTAAATACCCAATGCCACTTCTATCCATCTTCATGACGGTGTTCATTAGTAGCTCACTTTGAAGATGCTTGCCTCATGTGAACTTGCTCAATCCAATCTTGAGATGCTCTTTCTCCAACTTGAGCTTCTTGTTCTCTTCCTTGAGTGCATCATTATTCTTTTCTTCCTTGAGTTTCTTGTTCTCTTCTTTGAGCTTCTCATTCTCAAGAATCAAATCACCATCATGATCAAAAGTTTCTAGCACTATAGTGTTGGTGGTTTTGAGCTCTTCAAGATCTTTCTTGAGCTTTTCATTATCATGCTTGAGCTTGACATACTTATCATAGTTGTCGGTTTCAACCACTTACTTGCCTTTGCTACTAGATCCTTGCTCAATGCTCTCAACAATTAAATCATCACATGATGTAGTTATATCAATCTTAACAACATCGTTAGTAGCATCATGTGGCTCATTGGATAAAAATTCTTGAGCAATGACAAGATTATCATGATTGATCTTGAAAGTTGTATATTTTTCTTTTAGCATGTTGTGGCTAGTGATGAGCTCATTATGTATCCTCTCAAGTTTATCATATTTATCTTTAAGCTCTTTCTTAGAAGATTTGAGCTCCTTGAGTTTGGATGACATAGCATCATTTGTTTCTCTAAGCTCAACACTAGCCTTTTCGCTATATCACATTTAGCTAAAAGATAATCATTCTTAGCTTCTAGCTTGTCATTCTTAGCTCTAGTCTTTCTAATGATCTTAGTGTATTGATTTAGCAATTTAATAAGATCATCATATGAAGGTGATTCAAATTCATCATCATCATTATCACTATCACTATCATCATTATTAGCATGATCAAGCATGAGTACATTTTATTAGCACTCTCTTTAGGAAGCATATCAAAAGAATTAAGCTTTTTCATAATGAGATGATAGCATTCCTCATGCTCGCTCTTAGTTTCCTCATGGAGCGCACAAATATCCGACCATAGTGCATGGGCGTCCTGGTGGTTCCTCACCTGGTTAAAGATGGTGTTTCGAGCATTTGCATTCCATTTCTCATAGTTTACTTCATCGCCTTGAAGGTGCATAGGATCCCAAGGTTTTGGGAATCCTTGTGAGGTGGCTCTAAGTATTCCAACATCTAGAGCTTCTAAATACGTCTCCATGTGGATTTCCAATAAGGAAAATCATCCCCCTCAAAGATCGGAGGAGGACCATCCTCGTGAGACATCTTTCTCTAGACGGTTAAGTCTAAAAATATGAGCACGAGGCTCTGATACCAATTGAAAGGATCAAGATGGCCAAGAGGGGGGTGAATTGGGTTAATTCTAAAATTCTTTGCAATAATTAAACCCTATGGTTAGCCCACTTCACCCCTTGTGCCTAGAAAGTGTTTCTATTATCCTACCGCACAAAAGTTTAGCAATCTATGTTCCAATCCTACTCTAGCATGGCAATTGTATGAATGTAAAGACAAGTATTGAATTGCTCAAAGTAAAGAGAGAAGGAGGAACACGATGATGTTTTGCCGAGGTATCAGAGAGTCGCCACTCCCCACTAGTCCTTGTTGGAGCAACCGCGCAAGGGTGTAGCTCCCCCTTAATCCATGCAAGGATCAAGTGCTCTCTACGGGTTGATTCTTCGACACTCCATCGTGGTGAATCACCAACAACAGGTCACAACTTGAGTTGGGTCATCCACAAGCTCCGCCAGATGATCACCAAGCTCCAATCACCACCAAGCCGTCTAGGTGATGGCGATCACCAAGAGTAACAAGCATGAACTCTCACTTGACCATGACAAGCCTAATGAGGTTGGATGCACACTTTGCTACTCTTGCTTTCACTAATGAGGCTTCTCTCTTGGATTCTCAAATCTCAATCACCTCACTAGGACCTTGCTCTTCTTGGCACTCACAAACGTGTTTCTCAGCTGTTGAAATGAGCAAAAGTGACCCCTCACATGAATAGAGGAAGTATTTATACACCCTTGTTCAAAATGAATCATTATGTGCCTTTGCAGGGTGACCGGACGCTCCGGTCAAGGTGATCGGATGCTCCGATCAGTTCACCCACTACTGCGCAGTTTAAGTTGTGACTGGACACTGGCCAGCATTCGGTCAGCACTGACCAGACGCGTCCGGTCATGAAAACTGCTCTCTGGAACCTTACTGGAGTCGACCGGACGCTGGCACCCAGCGTTCGGTCACTCACCTCTCAGCGTCCGATCACAACCATATGACTTCACCTTGATCAAATGAACTGACTGGATTCTGCGCTAGCGTCTGGTCACACCAAAACCAGCGTCCGGTTTTGACCCTCCATTCACTTCCAACTCGCAATCATATGTGAATGAAGTTTGCTCCAATTGATCTAAGGGCTATTTAGGAGTTACCTAGTGCTAGTTTTGACAAGTGTGCACCACACCTAACTGAAAGCTCTAGTTTAGTTTTGGTGAATTGATGAAACCCTAAGTGCTAACTTAGTTTATCAAGTGATCATGAGATAGGTAGCACATTCCATGTGGTGAAGTAAAAGAAGATCATGACATGAAGATGGCGACGCCATGGTGATGATCAAGTGCTCGGACTTGGAAAGAAGAAAGAGAAAAATAAAAAGCTCAAGGCAAAGGTATAAACCATAGGAGCTATTTTGTTTTGGTGATCAAGACACTTAGTGAGTGTGATCACATTTAGGTTTGATAGCCGTACTATTAAGAGAGGTGAAACTCGTATCGGAATGCGGTTATCAAAGTGCCACTAGATGCTCTAACTCATTGCATATGCATCTAGGATCTAGTGGAATGCTAACACCCTTGAAAATGTTTGTGAAAATATGCTAGCACATGTACACAAGGTGATACACTTGGTGGTTGGCACATTTGAGCAAGGGTGAAGAAGTTAGAGGAGAAAAGGAGTTAGTCTCGCTGGTCACAAGGTGACCGAACGCTGGTCTCTGAGGAACCGGCGCGTCTAGTCAGTTGTAACAGCGAAGATGCTGGCATCGGTCAATTGACCGGACGCTGGGTCATGGAGTGACCGGACGCTGAGGTCCAAGGTCCAGTCCTATTGTCAGACAGCGTAGAAGGAAGTCACTGAGTGATCGGACGCTGTTAGGGTCCGATCGAAGAAAATCATTTTTGGAACCTGACTGGAAATGACCGGACGCTGGAGGCTGAGCGTCCGGTCAGTTTGTCCGCTATGTTGGGTCAACAGATGACCGTTGAAATCTGATGAACAGTATTTGAAGCAGGGACACATGGCGTGAATCACGTGACCGGACATTGAGGGCCAGCGTTCGATCGATCAGACCGGAGCGTCCTGTCACCCCGTGTTGTGCCCAGTGAAGGGGTACAACGGCTTTATTTCATGGGGGCTTCTATTTAAGCCCCATGGCCGGTTGAAGCTCACACCTTTGGCCATTTTCATTGACATAGCAACCTTGTGAGCTTAGCCAAAGCCCTCCCACTCATCTCCATCATTGATTCATCATCTTTGTGAGATTGGGAGAGAATCCAAGTGCATTGCTTGAGTGATTGCATCTAGAGGCACTTGGTGTTCGTGTTTCGTTGTGGGTTTCGCTTGTTACTCTTGGTGGTTGCTGCCACCTAGATGGCTTGGAGCAGCGAGGATCATTGAGCGGAGGGTGGTGATTGTCTCCGACTCTGATCGTGGTGATTGTGAGGGGTTCTTGACCTTTCCCTGGTGGAGAACCAAAAGGTACTCTAGTGGATTGCTCGTGGCTTGTGTGATCCTTATCTTGTGTTGATTGTGCGGCACCCTATTGAGGGTTTGGCATGTGAAGCCAATTAGCGCGTGAACCTCCAAGTGAGTGAATCACCACAACGAGGACTAGCTTGCCGGCAAGCAAGTGAACCTCGGTAAAAAATCATTGTGTTCATCATTGATTCTGAGGTGATTGGTCTTTATTGTTATTCATCCTTGTGATTGATTGGTTCCTTCATCCACATGGCGGTATAATCTTCTTGATCACTCTCTTTACATTACCGCAAACTAGTTGTCAAGCTCTTTAGTATAGCTAGTTGTGAGAGCTTGGTTGGTTGGTTGGTGTGGCTCTTTAGTTAGCCTTTGAGAGCACACTAACATAGGGTAATGTCATAGCTATTGTGTGAATAGATACTATCTAAACTAGAATTGTGGTAGGTGGCTTACATTTTGAGTAGGCTAGCGCAACACTTGCTTCGCCTTATAATTGTCTAACCATTTTGTTAAGTGTTGTTGTAGAAATTTTTATTAGGCTATTCATCCCCCTCTAGCCATTAGGACCTTTCAAGTGGTATCGGAGCCAAGGTCACCGTAATTTGAGGCTTAACAACCTTCGGTGTAAAAATAGCTCAAATCAACAACACCAAGAAGCCACCCCATTTTGATGGCATAAATTATCCTTATTGGAAGTCAAAGATGACCACACACATCAAGTCAATCAATAGGAAGGTGTGGAAGATGGTAGAAACCAAAATTAAGATTGGTGATCCAAAGAATCCCACCACGGCTGAAGAAGTGTTTCTCCAAAACAATGACATTGCTCTAAGTGATATTCATGATGCAATTGATGAGAGAACATTTGAGCAAATCAAGAATATTGAGATGGCTCATGAGGCTTGGAAGAAGTTGGAAGAATCATTTGAGGGCACTCAAGCCGTGAAGGGTGCAAAGGCTTACATTCTCAAGGAGAAGTTTGCAAGCTTCAAGATGAAGGAGGATGAGAGTGTGCCGGAGATGTTTCATAGGCTTCAAGTGCTTATCAATGATCTCAAAGCACTTAGAGAAGAAGTGAAGGACAAGGACTTCTCCCACAAGTTCTTGAGATGCTTACCTTCAAGATTTGACACATTGATTACTATTCTAGTAAGGAGTGGTTTGGACACCATGACACCAAACCAAGTGTTGGGAGACATCATGACCGATGATACATATAGAGATGAAGATGAGAAGGAAGAAAAGAAGGAGAAGAAAGATGAGAAGAAGTATGAGAAGAAGAAGAGTGTGGCATTCGAGGCCACATCATCCAAGGGCAAAGCTAAGCAAGAAACATCAAGTGAAGAAGATAAATCTTGGGATGATGATGATGATGAGAAGATGGCCCTCTTTGTGAAGAGATTTGGCAAGTTCATGGTGAAGAAGGGCTACTGTGCTAGAAGAAAGAAGTCTTCATTCAAGAACAAAGAAGAGTCAAGAAGGTGCTTCAAGTGTGGAAGCAAAGATCATCTTGTTGCTCAATGCCCATACAATAGTGACAATGATGATGACAACAAGAAGAACAAGAAGAAGGACAAGAAGGAAAAGAGAGAGAAGAAGGACAAAATGGCATTCAAGAAGAAGAAGGGTGGTTCATATGTAGTCACTTGGGATAGTAATGCTTCCTCAAGTGATGATGATGATGATAGTGATGATAACAAGACCACAAAGAAGAAGGTTCTTGCAAGCATTGCTATCAATGAGAAGCCTTCTCTCTTCGAATCTTCATCATGCTTCATGGCTAAGACCACTAAGGTACAAACTAGTGATGATGAAAGCGATGAGGAACACGATCATGAAAATGAAAATGAAAATAACCATGATAGTGATAGTGATGATGATGAACCCACAAAAGATGAATTATTTGACATGCTAGAGGATGCTAGAGAACACTTTGACATTAAGAGAAGGGAATGCAAAAGCTTACGTAAGAAACTAAAATCCCTTAAGCAAGCCTTTGATGAGCTCAATGTATCTCATGAGAGGCTAGAGGAAGCCAATGAGAAGCTTGGCAAAGCTCACAAAAAGCTTGAAAAGGCTCATTCCTCTTTGCTTGATGAGCAAAATAAAAAGAAGCATATTGAAACTTGCAATGTAGGTTTAACTTGTGATATAATTGATGAATCACTATCTATGCCTATCATTGTTGCTCCTACTAACCCTTCTTGTAGCACTTCCACTTCAACCTCATCTAGTAGTGATGGTCTCACTTGTGATGCCTCACTAGTGGTTGAGAATGAGAACCTCAAGAAGGAGGTCAATAAGCTCACTCACACCTTGGCTAAGGCTTATGGTGGTGAGGACCGCTTGCTTATGTGCTTGGGTAGCCAAAGAGCTTCTCTCTACAAAGAGGGATTAGGCTATACCCCCAAGAAAGGCAAGGCGGCCTTTGCTCCTCACAAGACTAGTTTTGTGAAGAACAACGGTCGGTTTTGCACTAGTTGCAAGCAAGTGGGTCATAAAGAGCAAGAATACAACAAAAGAGCAAAAATGCTAATGTATCCTTCATAAAGCTTGATTCATGCTATATGCTTACTAAGGGTACAAATGGTGTGAAGGCTAAGTTCATTGGTAAACCATGGATGGGCTAAAAGAAGAAAGCCATTTGGGTACCAAAGAGCTTAGTGACTAACCTTCAAGGACCCAAGCAAGTTTGGGTACCTAAAAAGAATTGATTTTCTTTTGTAGGTCAATTACAAAGCCAGAGAAAGGCATTGAGTTCTTGATAGTGGGTGCAATCAACACATGACTGGTGATGCAAGAATGTTCAGCTCAATCAACACCAATGGCAATGATGGTTATGATAGTATCACATTTGGTGACAATGGCAAAGGTAAAGTCAAAGGGCTCGATAAGATTGCAATATCCAATGACATGAGCATATCAAATGTGTTGCTAGTAGAGAGCTTGAACTTCAACTTGCTATCCGTAGCTCAATTGTGTGATCTTAGATTCAAATGCATATTTGGGGTAGATGATGTAGAGATCATAAGTGTAGATGGCTCTAACTTGATCTTCAAAGGCTTTAGATATAAGAATCTATACTTGGTTGATTTCAATGCTAGTGAAACTAGATTATCTACATGCTTGTTCACTAAGTCTAGCATAGGTTGGTTATGGCATAGAAGGCTTGGTCATGTTGGAATGAAACAATTGAATAGATTGGTTAAGCATGACTTAGTTAAAGGCTTGAAAGATGTGTTTGAAAAGGATAAGCTTTGTAACTCTTGTCAAGCCGGCAAACAAGTTGGAAACACCCATCCTAAGAAAAGCATGATGAGCACTAGTAAAGCATTTGAGTTATTGCACATGGATTTGTTTGGGCCAACACGATACACTAGTATCGGTGGTAACAAATATGGCTTTGTGATAGTGGATGACTACACTAGATACACATGGGTATTCTTTCTAGTGGATAAAAGTGATGTATTAGCAACATTCAAATCATTTGTCAAAGGCATTCACAATGAGTTTGAAACAACCATCAAGAGAGTTAGAAGTGACAATGGTAGTGAGTTCAAGAATACTAGAATTGATGAGTTATGTGATGAATTTGGAATTAGACATCAATTTTCGGCCAAGTACACACCTCAATCAAATGGCCTTATTGAGAGAAAGAATAGAACACTCATTGATATGTCAAGGTCTATGCTTAGTGAGTACAATGTGAGTCAATCTTTTTGGGCCGAAGCTATCAACACGGCTTGCTATTGTAGCAACCGCCTCTATTGTCATGGATTGAAAGAGAAAACACCATATGAGCTCTTGAATGGTAGAAAGCCCAACATTGCATATTTTTGGGTCTTTGGTTGCAAATGCTATATCTTGAAAAAAGGCACAAGATTGGGCAAGTTTGACAAAAAATATGATGAAGGATTCCTACTTGGCTATTCCACTACAAGCAAAGCATATAGAGTTTGGAATTTAGATAGTGGTACTCTTGAGGAAGTTCATGATGTTGAATTTGATGAAACCAATGGTTCACAAGTAGAGAATGAGAACTTAGAAGATGTTAGAGGCATTCAACTTTCAAATGCCATGGAGAACATGGATATTGGTGAATTGAGGCCTAGGCAAGTGAATGATGATGAATATGATCAAGTGTAAGTGCTCTCTAACTCAAATGTGCAAGATGATACAAATCAAGTTAGTACAAGTGGCTCTCATGATAATGAACAAGACCAAGTGGCTAGTACATCATCTCAACCCAATGATCAAGCAAGTGCAAGTAATCAAGTTCCAATCCTCCAGCCAACCAATGTTGCAAGAGATTGTCCATTGGACACTATCATAGGTGACATTTCTAGAGGTGTACAAACAAGATCAAGATTGGCATCATTTTGTGAACACTTCTCATTTGTGTCATCCATTGAACCAAAGAAGATAGAAGAAGCATTAAAGGACATTGATTGGGTGAATGCTATGCATGAAGAATTGAATAATTTCACAAGATATCAAGTATGGGAGTTGGTAGAAAGACCAAAGGGACACAATGTGATTGGAACCAAATGGGTCTTTAGAAACAAGCAAGATCAAGATGGGATAGTTGTAAGGAACAAAGCAAGGTTGGTAGCACAAGGATATACACAAGTTGAAGGTCTTGAGTTTGGAGAAACATATGCCCCGGTTGCTAGATTGGAAGCAATTAGAATCTTGCTAGTCTATGCTTGTGCTCATAACATCAAGCTCTATCAAATGGATGTTAAGAGTGCATTTCTCAATGGCTACATCAATGAAGAAGTATATGTTGAGCAACCTCCTGGTTTTGAAGATAACAAGAAGCCCAACCATGTATACAAGTTGAAGAAAGTTTTGTATGGCTTGAAGCAAGCACCTAGAGCATGGTATGAGAGATTGAGGGATTTTCTACTCTCTAAGGGTTCACAATGGGCAAGGTTGAAACCACTCTTTTCATCAAGAAGATTGGAAAAGATATATTTGTATTGCAAATCTATGTTGATGACATCATATTTGGATCAACCAATCAAGATTTTTATGACGAGTTTGGAAAGATGATGACTAATGAGTTTGAGATGTCCATGATTGGAGAGTTGAGTTACTTCCTTGGTATTCAAATCAAGCAATTGAAGAATGATACATTTGTGAGTCAAGGCAAGTACATCAAGGACATGATCAAGAAGTTTGGCATGAGTGATAGCAAAGTCATTAGCACACCAATGGGAACAAATGGCAACTTGGATAGTGATGCAAGTGGCAATATGGTGAATCAAAAATTGTATCGGTCTATGATTGGAAGCCTACTCTATGTGACCGCATCAAGGCCGGATGTCATGTTTAGTGTATGCATGTGTGCAAGATTTCAAGCCTCACCTAGAGAAAGTTATTTGAAGGCTACAAAGAGAATATTGAGGTACTTGAAGCATACACCAAATGTTGGTTTGTGGTATCCCAAAGGAGCAAAGTTTGAGCTAGTTGGTTACTCCGACTCGGATTATGCGGGATGCAAGGTTGAAAGGAATAGCACCTCGGGCACATGTCAATTGTTGGGAAGATCACTTATTTTATGGTCATCAAAGAAACAAAATAGTGTTGTATTATCAACCGCCGAAGCCGAATATATATCCGCCAGTAGTTATTGTGCACAAGTACTTTGGATGAAGGCCACTTTGAGTGATTTTGGAATCAAGTTCAAGAAAGTGCCATTGCTATGTGACAATGAGAGTGCAATCAAGTTGACCAACAATCCGGTTCAACATGCAAGAATAAAGCACATTGATGTCCGCCACCATTTCATAAGAGACCACCAACAAAAAGGGGACATTTGCATTGAGAGTGTAGGCACCGAAGATCAACTTACCGATATATTCACCAATCCATTGGATGAATAAAGGTTTTGCAAGCTAAGGAATGAGTTGAACATATTGGATTTCTCAAATATGTGTTGATGCACCCCCCACTTATATGACATGCCTCTCCTTCGAACAATCCAAGGTAAAAATTGATTGGCATGGCATACATCCTTGCTAAGGACATGTTTAGTGTATATAGTTATTTCTCCATTTTATTAGGCTCATTCATGAAAATCAAATGAATTTGATGTTTATATGGTATCACTATTGCTTCTATGCTTGACTTAATCTAGTGGTAGCATATGACATGTTTATGGGCTTGTAAACCTAGTGTTTGATCTAGAAAATGAACTCTAAGTGTTTAACTCAACATGGTACAAGATAACCCTTATTTGGAGGTGTGAAGAAGCTTGTCCTTGGATCAAACCGAGTTAAATATCTTTGATAAATGATCTAGATTGGACCAAATTTGGGAAAATTATCCTCACCTCATTGATTGACATTGATAATATTAACCTATCTATTTTTTGAACCTTTGTGGTCATTGATGACAAAGGGGAAGAGAAACAAAGATATAAGTGATAGGGGAAGAAACAACAAAGATATTAGCACATGGGGAGAAAAGACAAAAGATATATTAGTGTACTAAGATGGTGAAAAGACATCAAAGGGGGAGAGATATGACAAAGGAAAGGAATGGATTAAAATTTTGAGCACACAAGTAGGGGGAGCAAGCTCATGAACTTGTATGGTGCATTTGAATGTGCATCTCATATGTTTGCTTGCATGACATAAATTTTGAATTTCAACTTCCATGCTTGTGTGGTGTATGATAGTTGTAAGGTTGAATGATGAAATGAAATCACTAGATAACTTTTATTTCCAAGTGAGTCTTTACAAGTGGTATCTTTTCAAAGTATGTTTCCAAGTGGTATAGAACTAACCATGGTGCTAAGGATGGCATAATGGTGCACTCCGATTGGTATCACGCTTTAAAGGTCCATCTTTTATACTTTAGCATCATTTGGTAGACATTGTCTCCTATATTTCCTATCTAAGCATATGTGCAAGCTACAATCCAAAACTCTTAGCACATATGTAGGGGGAGCAATTGCTACCATATGGAGTTCATGAAACTTGTCCATATTCTTTTACACATGGTAAAAATGCTTGGGCAAGCAACATGGATTCAATTGAATTTCAATTCATATCTTTGTGAAAGGGTTGTCATCAATTACCAAAAAGGAGGAGATTGAAAGCTCTAGTTTCATTTTGGTGAATTGATGAAACCCTAAGTGCTAACCTAGTTTATCAAGTGATCATGAGATAGGTAGCACATTCCAAGTGGTGAAGCAAAAGAAGATCATGACATGAAGATGGCGACGCCATGGTGACGATCAAGTGCTTGGACTTGAAAAGAAGAAAGAGAAAAACAAAAAGCTCAAGGCAAAGGTATAAACCATAGGAGCTATTTTGTTTTGGTGATCAAGACACTTAGTGAGCGTGATCACATTTAGGTTTGATAGCCGTACTAATGCGGTTATCAAAGTGCCACTAGATGCTCTAACTCATTGCATATGCATCTAGGATCTAGTGGAATGCTAACACCCTTAAAAATGTTTGTGAAAATATGCTAACACATGTACACAAGGTGATACACTTGGTGGTTGGCACATTTGAGCAAGGGTGAAGAAGTTAGAGGTAAAAAGGAGTTAGTCTCGCTGGTCATAAGGTGACCGGACGCTGGTCTCTGAGGAACCGGCGCGTCCGGTCAGTTGTAACAGCGAAGACGCTGGCATTGGTCAATCGACCGGACGCTGGGTCATGGACTGACCGGACGCTGAGGTCCAAGGTCTGGTCCTATTGTCGGACAACATAGAAGGAAGTCACTGAGTGACCGGACGTTGTTAGGGTCCGGTCGAAGAAAATCATTTTTGGAACCTGACTGGAAATGATCGGACGCTGGAGGCTGAGCGTTCGGTCAGTTTGTCCGCTATGTCGGGTCAACAGATGACCGTTGAAATCTGATGAACAGTATTTGAAGCAGGGACACATGGCGTGAATCACGTGACCGAACGTTGAGGGCCATCGTCCGGTCAATCGGACCGGAGCGTCCGGTCACCCCGCGTTGTGCCCAGTGAAGGGGCACAACGGCTCTATTTCGTGGGGGCTTCTATTTAAGCCCCATGGCCAGTTGAAGCTCACACCTTTGGCCATTTTCATTGACATAGCAACCTTGTGAGCTTAGCCAAAGCCCTCCTACTCATCTCCATCATTGATTCATCATCTTTGTGAGATTGGGAGAGAATCCAAGTGCATTGCTTGAGTGATTGCATCTAGAAGCACTTGGTGTTCGTGTTTCGCTGTGGGTTTCGCTTGTTACTCTTGGTGGTTGCTGCCACCTAGATGGCTTGGAGCAGCGAGGATCATTGAGCAGAGGGTGGTGATTGTCTCTGACTCCGATCATGGTGATTGTGAGGGGTTCTTGACCTTTCCCTAGTGGAGAGCCAAAAGGTACTCTAGTGGATTGCTCGTGGCTTGTGTGATCCTCATCTTGTATTAGTTGTGCGGCACCCTATTGAGGGTTTGGCGTGTGAAGCCAATTAGCGCGTGAACCTCCAAGTGAGTGAATCGCCACAACGAGGACTAGCTTGCCAGGAAGCAAGTGAACCTCGATAAAAAATCATTGTGTTCATCATTGATTCCGAGGTGATTGGTCTTCATTGTTATTCATCCTTGTGATTGATTGGTTCCTTCATCCACACGGTAGTATAATCTTCCTGATCACTCTCTTTACATTACCGCAAACTAGTTGTCAAGCTCTTTAGTGTAGCTAGTTATGAGAGCTTGCTTGGTTGGTTGGTGTGGCTCTTTAGTTAGCCTTTGAGAGCACACTAATATAGGGTAGTGTCATAGCTATTGTGTGAATAGATACTATCTAAACTAGAATTGTGGTAGGTGGCTTGCATTTTGAGTAGGCTAGCGCAACACTTGCTTCGTCTCATAATTGTCTAACCATTTTATTGTAGAAATGTTTATTAGGCTATTCACCCCCCTCTAGCCATTATGACCTTTCACTAACCCACTAGACTCACCTAGGTTAAGCTACCCATCCATACCCTCCTTAATAGTACGGCCAAAGGAAAAACAAAGTCCTAAACTACTCTAAGTGTCTATTCAACATCAAACGACACTTAGAACTAGTCCATCTTTAACATTGTCGTCCATCCTTTGAAAACCGAAATGATTTCCATCGTAGGGGCATGACAACCATGATTGCCCAATCAATTGTCATTACCATGACCTAACTTAATTACATCTGCAAAACACACGTTAGTCACAGTAATCTCATATTGTTATTAATCACCGAAACTCAACTAGGGGCCTAGATGCTTTCACCTAGCTATTTAATATCCTGGATTCCTTGTTATCTATGGGTTATTGCATTTGGTAGTATGATGCTAGTGCTCAACTAAAGCCATGATCTTATAACTTGACTAATGGTATATGCAATAAACACTAAAAGATGCTTGTTAGCAACATGGAATCAGGGAGCTAGAGCATTGGGCTATTATATGGTGCTCTAAATTCCTCTCCCTAAGGACTAATCTGTAAGCAAACATCCGGGACTTACAGTACAACTATGAGGGCTGCATGACTCTAGCTTTAGCTCAGTATGAGAACCTTTTCTAGCTTGTTAGTGGTTACCTTTATTGGTGGAAGAATGACTTGATAAATCAGGTATAGTGCGGCCTCTGTCCCCTTATGTATAGGCTGCGTATCATTGTGCCATTGGGAAGGGAGGCTCTATATCTGTTTGCCGAGTGAATCTAATGGCCCTAACTTGTTAAACGAACCTTTGAAAGGCTTCATAGTGAACCCTGCTGACCTTTCTAGGTAGTGGGTTAAGAGGCTGATCACCTCGGGCGAAAGGATAAATCACGACTCATAGTAAAAGTATACAACCTCTGTAGAGTGTAAAACTGGTATACCAGCCATGTTCACGGTCACGAGCGGCCTTGGAACCCTTACGGAATAGATGATGAACACTGATGATACGGATGATAAAAATACTTATTAATGGTTAATTGTTTATACTATTCATTATTCATATTTACCTGATCATGTATTTACATGGGCTTATGATAAACTTGTTGATACTCAATTGCTAAAATCATGACTCATTAAAAGGTAATTGCAGTTAAACCAGTGTCAGCCTTTTGAGCCTCATGAACCCCATGTTATATTTGTTGAGTACGACATGTATTTACGCTTGCTTTACTTTTCAATTATTTGGAAAAATCTCGGATGGGTACCAGATTGCTAGACTGGAGGAGTTAGGCTTGTGATCAACCAGTCAGTTGTCCCTATAGATTGGAGTCTTCACCCGAAGATCGGAGTTGTCTTTTCGCTGTTTGTTGTCTAAGGTTATATTCTTTATACTAAGTACGTTATATATTAAGCATTGTCTTTTGATATTACCCTTATTTGTAGCTATATGTGAAATTTGACTTCCTAGGTTTACATATGGTGTGTATCTGGTTTTGTTCTTAAAACTTGGTGCTACATTCTACTTGATCGTAATGAAGCAGCGCCACATCCCAGAGTGTCTTCCCTTGACATGAAACACGCCGGCCAGCGGGTGGCGATGCTGGCGGCGGGACCGACTGGGCTACCCGTGGATCATGTCATGTCATGTTATTACAGCTACAGGCCAGCGACGGTTGCTCCTCCGGTCGACACGTGTGCTTTCGACGGTGGCGACCCAGCTGTCGCGGCCGTGTGCATCTCCGTCCTCGTGATGCGGGCGAGCGGCCACCCCGCCGGGGGGCTGCGCCACACTGCTGGGGCACTGCCGGGCCGGTCGTGCGTAGCACGCAGGGGTGGCTACGCTTTGCGCCACATCAAGAGAGAGAGGGAGAGAGAGAGAAAGGATGGGGACGGCGGAGACGGGGATGGTGCGGAGCCAGCGGCGTCGACTAGTGGGGGTGGGAGCGGCGGTGTTGCCTGCGGCAGCAGTGGGTACGGAGCAGTCAATTTATTTCCTTTTTTGGGATGCGGGCGAGCGGCGCGAGCGGATGGAGCGGGGTGGTCCGCCCCGGAGGACGCATGGGTCTAATCATTGTCGTTAGAAATAAGATCGAAGAGAATAAAAGATATCTGTTTTGACGCTAAAATATATTTCTTACTTCATTTTTTTATTTGCAACTTGGGTATTTTTATGGATATTTTTTGTTACTTTTTAGGAAGGAAAACTCCTTTTTTAAAGGCCACTCGCCCGTCTTTGTTTATCCTTTCAAATACAAATGTTGATAATGTTTTCAATAATACATATTCATAATAAAATTTTTAGTGATACAAATGTTGATATACTATTTTCAATACTTCCTCCTTAAAAGTATAAATCTCGATTTCCGAAGAGTCAAACATTCCTAGATTTGACCAAAGATTTATAAAAAAAATATTACTAATAATTATTAAGCATCACTAGATTAAACATGAAATATATTTTTATAATAAACCTATTTAAAGATATAAATGTTGATAATATTTTTTATGGATATAGTCTAACTTAAAATTGTTTGACTCTTTTGTTATTAACAGAGAAAATATATCTAGTTAATTAAACTTGACGGCTCACGGCTGGCCGGGTCTGCCGTCTCTGTTCGTTCGTGCAGCCTGCAGCCAGCGGCGCCAGCGAGAAGTGGTTCGGATGGACGGACGCCATGGATCACTCTGGGTGCACGCATTGCAACTGCAACCACTCCAACTTGGGCTGTTGGGCAGTGGAGAGGGACGACGAGTCGGTGACGATGCGTGCTGTGCACCAAGCCAGCTGCATGCCTGATTTTGTTGAGTTCGCGACGTGCATGGACCAATGCATCGCATCGCAGCCATCGTTGCATGCATCCCTCCTCCGCATGAGCATGCACGCAAGTCTTGGATTGGCATCCAGTTAGCTCCTCTGCGGAGGTTTGGCAGCGCCTAGATTTGATATCGATGTATTACTTCCCCTGTCCCGAAATAAGTCCTTGTCTCAATCGCGACTTTGATCGAATATTTAAAAAAAAACTAATGTTTATGATACGATAAATATCATTAAATTAATTATGTCATCTATTTTCGTAGCAAACCTATTTAGAGATATAATTTTTTTACGAGCATTAGAGATACGGTTTTTGATACTATTTTCTATAAATTTAATCAAAGTTGAGATTGATTAACTCCTCAAAATATGACGTGGGGACTTATTTTGCTACGGATGGAGTATATGTTGTGTGTTCAGGTATGGTCTACAGTGTGGCTACTGCCCGCAATTCTCGTGAAGTCTAATATTTTTAAGTTTTTTAATTATAGATAGAATACATTCACATTAAAATTATGTGAGACATAAATATTAATATTATTTTCACTAAAATTTTAGCTTGTCCTAAATTTTAAATTGTTTTTTCCCGGGATGGAGTGAGCAGACATAAGCATGGAATTCTGTTTGGAGGTAAACATGCATTCCGGGTAATGAAAATAGCGTGTACTGCCGCGACTGTGTGCATGTTTACACGGCTGGCGCACGTAGCAGTTCAGGTGTGTTCGAGAAGAGCTTTTTTCAAGTATCCATGGAGCTTCCTCTTAATGCAAGAAAACGTGCAGTCCAGGATCTTCTTCGATGTTGAAGGGAACAACACCAACTGTCCTTGGAGATATTAATTTCAAGTACTGCAAACGACCCTCTTAATTTCACTTGTTGCCAAAAGATTCACGCGATTTAGATATTTTTAGTGGTTGCATGGTGAAGTACAGCTCATACCAAAAGTTTCTTTTTAGCAACCAGAGTTCAAATTTCTTGCAAACGTCAGTAGTGGTTTGGAACTTTGGATCTCGTAGGAATTATAGGAATATGCTAAAAAAAATCTCACAGGATCCAATTCTTCATATCCTTGTGTACTCCCACGGTCCAAAACTAGAAAAAAAATCTCATTTTTTAATGAGTCAACAATCCTAAGTTTCAATAATTTTGTAGGAAATAGTATCTATATTTATATCTTCAAATAATTTTATTGTGAAAATGTATTCCATAATTAATCTAGTGATACTTATTAAATTTAGTTTTTTAACTCTTTGAGAAAGTGTGACTTTCATTCTTTTTTGGGATGGAGGGGGTAGATTATTTTGGGCATATTTTTGGTTTGTTGCATTAGCATGTGTCTAGACTTGTGCAATGCACTTTAGTTTTGTTTATTAGTCCCAAAGCTCTTATATATATAGTTTAGCTCTTATATGTGTAGACTTGCATGGTGCTCAAACCAAGTCCAATACAATGTTAACTAGTACGTTAGTTTTCGTCGTGTTAGGCAAGGTATATTTACACATGCTAATGGGGCATACCACAAACAATGAAATATTCTCACCTCTTCCACCGCTCCTAGAACATTGGACGTCTACTCGAACATGCGTGAAGGTGACTACATGTAACACATCGCAAGCAACCAAACACAAACTTACCCAACACAACTTCTCTGTGCAGCCCAACCAAACAATAAGATATTGCGTACGTTTAAATTGTTTTGAATGGTACTGCATAAGATATAACGCGGCTAAAACTAATGCAAAGCGACCAATCATACCTTATTAGATCCAACCATCTATATTCCTGTTTTACGAACTTGACCAACCAAACATCTTACAATCTAGGGGGCATTTACATATTTACCATTATTACGGATGACATTTTACACTGTATCACTAACACATAAGTCACTGACATGGTATTAAAATAATATACCGGGTGGGGAGCAATCCCCCCTAAGACATTAAAAGAAAAAACAACCCAACATTATAGGTGTAAAGGGCCAACCCAACATCCCCCTAAGATTCTATAGTGGCTGTGTAAAGGGCCTATTTGGATTACTTTTGGATTATTAGAATCTGGAGTAATAATTTGGGCTGTTTAGATCCCTAAATTATAGGTGTTGGATTATTGTCCATCCATCTACCCTATTAGTAGATTTGAGATGGATTATAGGATTGCAATAATATGTTGGTGGTATTTTAATCTAACCCATAATATAGAATGTCTGAATCACCTAGACATTATTTTATTTGATTACTACAATCAAATAGACCCTAAATTCTTACAATCATCCAAAGTGGCCTTACTCTGTCAGGACACGTTCTTGCACAAGTTGGAGACCGAGGCAACCTCACTTTGGTATCTCTACACAATCTAACAGTCGTTTGAACCAAACGGCATAGGACGGTGGCATTTCCATTAATGAATGGCCACTTCTTCTACAATATAACAGTTAGCATGTCTGACTTTGCTCTGCCAAGACTAGATATATCAGTTTCACGTATACAGAAGCATGTGAGATTTTTTCCCCAAGACCAGCCATTTGCATTGTGTTCGGAAAGTAATAATAATAATAAGTAAATTGGTGAAAGGTCAAATACAGGTGCAAACAGGTTTTGAGACAAGACACTTCGAAAAAGGGGAGGACATATCCAAACTCCTTAAGGCCTCGTACATTTCGCATGGAATGGCCACCTGCAAAAATTCCAGGCCAAATTTGTATAAGATTCTTCAGTTAGAGTAATTCCTGGGCTGATTGTACTGTAACTGAACGGGCCCTAATTAGTCTCAAACTGCCCCTGATTTGTGTTCAACCAACAAGAAAAGAATCTCGCAATCCAGCTACCTGGGTGTGCTGGCAAATGTATACGATTTGGTTTTCTATTTCTATTCTACGGTTCTACCAGGATAGTATTAGTATGGGAGGGAGCAGTATTCTCATGTCAATCAGGATCAGGTAATGCAGTTGCAGCTATCATATTACTGCTAAAAAATTAGCTCATGCAGCGATCGATCTACCGCCATGTTCGTTTGGACTTGTTTGGCTGATAAGTCATGACTAAAAGTACTGTTGACTAATTTGGTTTGAAAGAAAAATACTATTCGTTGACTGAAAAAATATAGCTTATAAGCCAAACAAGCCCAAACAAACAGGGCGTAAGGCATGCACAATTGTTGACGAGGTTCACATCAAAGTCAACTTGAGATTGGTAATTCAAATCTTTTTGCTACCTCAAAATCAAGGAGGTGGCACACATACATGACACAACAAAAGTTTACAATACGGTAACAACAATATTACCTCATGATCAAACCGTAATATAAACTGCAGCAAACTCAATTAACTGGGATTGAGCACTGCTAGCCAGTAGTGGTAAGTATATATATGCAGTAACAACAGTACAGGGTAAAAAGCCAGCACCAACAAGCTCGCTCATACACACACTGGTCACAGAGGTCACGACTGATACAGTACAGCTCAGAAGCACCAGAAAGTCGGCGCCGGTGCCGGCCGCGCCTTCTTGGGCGGCGGCGGCTGCGGGAACTCCGGCACCGCGAACACGTCGCTGTCGCTGTCGGAGTTCCAGCTCCTCTCCCTCACGCACCCCTGCTGCTGCTTGGCCGCCGTCGGAAGGACCACGACGGAGGCCGGCACCTTGTCGAAGCACAGCGGTCCGCCGCCGGACCACGCGCCTCCGCGCTTCCCCGGCCGTCCGCCGGACACCACGTCGAAGAGGTCGGCGTCCAGGGACGGCACCTGCTCGTGGTCGTCGTCGCTGTAGCCGGCCTTCTGCTTCCAAGAACGAACCACCGCGAGGTCGATCTGTTAGCTAGCGTCATCCGGCTGCGGATAGAATAGAACAGAGCGCGGCGACGATGGCTGGGCACGTACCGATGCCGCTGAGAACGCGGGGTCGTCGAAGAGGAGGTCGTCGACGCGCCAGCCGGGGCAGATGTTGGTGAGGTAGTCGGAGATGCTGCTGCCGCCGCCTACGCCGCCGGACTCAAGAGCCGAGGCCTTGGCCGCGCAGGAGCCCTGCGCGCCGAGGACGGGCACAGCGTCGGGCTCGCAGGCGGCGCCGTTGCCGCGGCCGCAGTCGTCGTCGTCAGGGGAGGGGGGCACCTGGTCGACGAGCGCGGCGGAGAGCTTGGCCCCGACGAGGAGGAAGCGGGTGTGCTTGGCGGTGAGGTCGTTGGCGCTGTGGATGGGGTCGTCGCAGTCGGGGCACAGGATGGCGCGGTCTTCCACGCAGAACACGAGGCCCCTCCGCTCCTGCAAGGCGCACCAACCATGTCAGCAGCAGCAGCAGCTCCGAATCCGATCCTCTCCGTCTCCGACCGAAGCATGCACCGGACCTTGCAGACGTCGCAGAGCGGCGCGGCGGCGTTTGCGGCAGCGTCAGAGTCGTCGTTGCCGGAGGCGGGTTGGAGGAGCGGTATGCGGCGGTGCTTGTGGGCGAGCTTGTTGGCGCGGTGGACGCGGCGGTCGCAGGCGGAGCAGAGCGCGGCCTCGTCGGCGCAGCAGAGCACGGCGGCAGGCGCGGCGCCGCAGACGTCGCAGCGCACCTGCATGGCTAGCCTATCGGAGACCAGCTAGCGCTCAGCCGCTAAGGAGGAGGAGAATCTGGTAGGCACTAAGCTTGCTCTCAAGCTACAGCGTCAAAGGTTGAAAAAAGGAGGCTGGAGAGAGACAGGGGAGAGGACATGGCGGGATGGGTACAGCGAGGAGGAAGCAATAATAAAACAGAGCACGAGGGGTAGTGAGGTTAAATTAAATTATCCGCCATGACAGGGAGAGGCGAGATCTTGTTTGGGAAAGAGAGGGGAGGAGATAAGGGCCAAGCCAAGTTGGCCACCTGGTTTTGTGCTTCTTTGGATTCAATTCACGGCTTACTGCATGGCTCCTCTCTCAAAAGCTAGATTAAGGTCTATTTGATATTTTGAGCTCACGGTCTAACATATCGAAGCCAAAAATTAGCTCTACTCCATTCAAACAGAAAGGCTAACGATCAAACACAACTAGCTAACAAAAGCCAAACTAATAGTTCATTGCTAGAGATGTATGTAAATTTTTACGAGGAATACAAATATACAACGGTTAATAATCAACTATTTTTTAGCTATGACAAACAATTAGTCTTAGTCGGTCCAAACAGACTCTGAGTAATTAGCCATAAATAAGACCTACATAGAATCAACCAGATAGATTTTGCCCAACTTTACTTGATAGCTTTGCTTACTTTATTACATGCATATGCCTGCAAGATATTTGTACTTTTTGCAATGCAAGTGGTTGATGGTTATTGTTGTTGTTCCTTCCAACATTTTTGTAAAAGTTGCGATGAGTTTCTAAAGTCCAATTGGGTATCCATTTAGGTGAAACAAATGATAGCCTCCACTTGGCAATAATCAGCCTGTTCGGGAGGCCGTATCGTATCGTGGATTATTTACTGCTGGCTGGTTTGGTGTGAGAGAAAAACACTGTTTCTGGCTGGAAATTTACGATCGTTTACGAGCAAGCGAACAGGCTGAATATTAGTTCTATTCACATGCATAGGAGGCATATATAAGACTATAAGAGCCATGTACATCTTTGTGTAGTTGGATTATTGTAATTTTTACTATATAGATGTAGTATTGATCCTTGATCTATCTCCTGAGTACAATTTTGACTAGTGTTAAGACATTTTGGCATGAGACAAGGGATCACGACTCCCAACACAAACATGATAGGCCACTTATGGAATCTTAGCATTCACTCAAGAATATGCTAGAGGCTAAGCAACCTCCTACATACGGTCGCCCAATTAGCTTCCTTGATGTGGAACTTGCTGAGTCAAATTGGAGTCTAAGTAAATATGTACACTAATATTATATTAAATAAATAATGATCAAGATTATGAGCAATAAAACACTACCAACAGGAACAAGTATGTCCAAATAACTCTAAATTAACCACCAATAGATATTGTTTGTAGAAAAATGGTACAACATTTGTATTTTATTGAAACTAAATTAGTTATATGTTTTAGAGATGTAAACATATTTTTATATTTTTTTGAAAATACATATGTAGGCAAAACCAATTTTAAAACTAGTTGAGGGCTAAAGTTGTCTAGTTTAGTAGTTAAATGGCCAAAGTAGTTTGATTGTCATTGGACCTTGACGGCCACAATCAGACTCAAAACAATAACTTGATTGTAAAAAATAAACTTCTTCCTTATTCTTCGAGGGTTAAAAGTGAGTTTAGCTATCGTGACCATATACCGGTAATTTTTCAATCTCAAACCTACCAGCAAAGTCTCTCACAAATGTTTATGAGTTAGAACTTTTTTTTTTTGCGAACAAATTTATGAGTTAGAACTTGCATACGTTCATTCATAAAAGTAAGTATGGGTACAAGTATGCAAGCATTTGCATCTATAATAATATGCCCTACATTAGTTGCTATTATTGTGCAAAAGTTACTTCCTCCTTCCTGAAATATAGGGCCTGTTCGGCGGGACTGAAAAATAAGCCAAAATACTGTTCCGGCTGATGGTTGTGAGAGAAAAATACTGTTCTATCTGGACGTAAACAGTATTTCTGTGAGTGAGCTGGCTAGCCAGGCTCAGCCCAGCCAGCTAGCCGAACGAAGCTATAAGGGGCCCAAGTTTGTCCTAAGTCAAACTACGCTAAATTTGACCAAATTTATAAAGAAGAATATCAACATCTATAACTTCAAAGAGGTATATTATAGATATATATTTTATAATGTGTTTAATTAAGCTAATTCGAAGTTCTCTATATTTTTTAATAAACTTAGTCAAAGTTACTACTATAGTTTGACTAAGGATAAACTGAATCATTTATATTTTAGGACAGGACAAAGAGAGTATACCATTGATAGAAGGCTACAACATCATAATAAAAAATATTTCTAACATTTACAAAAAATGAGTAAAATCCCGTTACAGGATATAATCCCATCTACATGCATGCCAATGCCATAGATAAATTTTTTTTAGACGAAAGAAGAATTATATTAGATCAGAGCTGAGTACATCATCACGTTACAAGCACACTGGAATACACTAGTTATCCAGATCATCTAAATTGTACCCACGCTTTGCATAACCCAAAATCTCAACTCTAAACCTGTATGATGATTCAGATAGACGACCGCACAGTCAAACACTTGGTAAAAGCCCTGAGAACATATGCCCAACGAACGACAGCCAACATTCTTGCAGGCGAAGTGGAGAAACATCTTCTTTCTTGTGTCTTCCTTCTTCTTTCTACCGCCAAAGAATAAGAAAGACTGATCTGAAACTTATTCTCTCTAGTCATTCGTTGTGGTCAGATCTAACCACAATAAAACAGAGAAGAGACCGGAGAAAATTATTCCATGACGGTGACATCATCTCCGCCTTGATGTCGCCATCCGGAAAGCCAAGTCTCCATGTCGTCGAGCCGATAAAGTTGCTGACGCTGATGTCGCCCTCATCTTCAACAGAGCCGCCATGGAGAAAACGAATCCACACTGCCCCTCGCCGTCGCCAGAGAGGAGGAGGAGAAGATAAATTCCCAGTACCAAGAAACTTGGCATGAAGAGACTATAACCCTAGATGACTCGATCTACTAGAAAACTTATAAAAAACGATGGATCCCCACTCCCTTTGACCTCCGACGAGATATCGGAGGGAGAAAGGAGAGAGACCAACGGTGGTGGATGCGGAGGCGATGGCGGCGGCGGCGCTGGGACGAGCGACTCGCTAGTCGCGGAAATTTCCCCTTGAGAGGCACTCAAAAAATCTCTCTCCCTGCACTGTACTGCACACACAGTGTGTAAACTGGGCCTAGCAAAGTCAATGCTGCACGCCTCGGATCACGACTTGCTGGCACTATAAACCTCTGTGAGTGGCATGGTCCATGTGACAAAAAAAAATACGCATGTCATGTTCTGGATGTGTACGTACGTACGGGGCCCAATTAATGGACGCGTGGACCACCACTGTACGTGGCACTCTGTGTAGCGTGCTTAATCTGCGTGATGAGCGCGTTAGTTGTTCATCGATCGTTTCATTATTTCTTCTCCCATCGATCTCAAGTCTCAACTGTTGCTAATCCGGCCGGCCGGGCCGGCTTATTATTGTTGCTCCCATTGGTCAACCAAGAGTACTTACCTACAAGTAAGCTAAGTAACAATTAACCAACAAGCACAGCGATGTGGTTGCCATGGCGACGACCTCTTCTTGCTCCTCTTAAACATATGTGTCGACCATGGATCGATCGCCCAGCTACTACTTTTTTTTTTTCGAAAGCGTGCGCTGCACGTGCTTCATTAAGAGAAGAAAGAGTTTTCGTTACACCATGGTTGCACACCACGGCGAGTTGCCATGATATATAAACCACGCACACTAACAAGGATCGCCGGTTTTAACGGCGGTGTTAAACCGTTGTACTAGCCTCGTTTTTTTTTTGCTTCAGCTCCACGAACAGTTCTACCGGTGGAGCTGAAGCGGTTTTGGTAAACCGTTTGGCAAAATGGCTTCCCTGTGAGAGCATGTTTTTAGGGGTCTGGAGGAAGAGCCGGGAGAAGCCACTTTTTTTTTTTTTGCTCCATCTCACCCTAAATCACTGTGAGAGCATGTTTTTAGGGGCTTCACAAGTGAAGCTATTTTACTTTACTCCGTTTGGTAGAAAACGGCTCCAAACGGCTTCTGAAGCCGGTGAAGAAGCCCTGCCACGTTTAAACAAATGTTGCGACCGAAGGAGGTGGGTGCGCGCTGTAACCGCCAGCCATGAAGAACGACGCCAGACACCTGTACCCGGCGCCGATGTAGGCGTCCAGCTCTTCGGTGACCACGGCGAGCACCTGTGTCGTCGTCATGGCAACGTTGCTAAAGGTCCTGTTGTTCCGTTCTTTCCAGATGATCCAGGCGACTAGGAGGACGAGTGAGCCGAAGGCCCGTCTGAAGGTTCCCGGGACTTCGTCGCGTGTCAGCAGCCACCAGTCGGCGAGTGTGGAGTCGTTGCCCGGTGCAAGGTGCTGGTGCCCCGCCGAGGCGAGCAGGCGTGCCCAGACCTCGCGCGTGAACGGGCAAGAGGCCAGCAGGTGGTCGGTCGTCTCGCCATCTTGATCACAGAGCGCGCACGTAGCTTCCGGCTGCAGTCCATGTCGTTTGCGACGGTCCGCTGTCCAGAGGCGGCCATGCAGAGCGAGCCAGAAAAAGAACTTGACCTTTGGCGGCATGGCCGCCCTCCAAACGAACTTGGCGCCTAGCAGAGAAGTCATACCGATGAAAAACGCCCTGTACGCCGACGACGCGGTGTAGGTGCCGCTGGCAGTCCACTTCCAGATGAAGCGGTCGGAGGTGTGCGGTGATAGCTGGAACGTCTCCAGGGTGTCCCAAAGATGGATATACTCGCAGAGTACCGCAGCGGTGGGCGCGCCAGTGATGTCCCTGGTCCATTGCCGGCCGTCGAGGGCGTCCTTGACGGTGCGGTTGCGACGGCGGCATGCTACTGCCCTGAAAAGGTTTGGGGCCGAGCGGCAGATAGGCCCGTTCGGCAGCCAAGAGTCCGTCCAGAAACGGGCCGAGGCGCCGTCGCCGACCTAGACGGACACCGAGGCCCGGAACATATGGTCGACCTTGCGTTCCGGCTTCGACGGCAACAGCGACCAAACCGCGTCCGGCTGGGATCGACGCAGCCACTCCCAGCGAAGCCGCAGAGCAAAGCTGAGCACCCTCAGGTCCGGCAGGCCCAGGCCGCCGAGGTCCTACCAATCAATCTGTATGTAGCTGCAAGCATTATTGAAGTATACTGAACTTTAAGTCGCTTGCATGCTTACCCTTTTGAGGTCACTGGTACCTCAGTTAGTTAGACACTTAAACCTGATGGAATATTGGACATTCGGACCTGATGATTTTTTTTAGCAACACCTGTTTATTAATATCAGACCAGGAAAAATTATCGGGCCAAAAATTTTAGTTCACGCCCACCTGACCGATGTGATGGACCAGGCCAGGTTATTTTATTTCTCTCTTTTTTAAAAGTTATTTTTCGTATAGGTCGGTTTTTTTTTGGGTTAGGTTGAAAATTTTGAGCCCATCTGATGCATTGTTCGGATCGAGTCAAGTTAAGTCAGATTTTTATAGACAGGTCAGGTCGGGATGCCTGTGTCAACGATATTCATCCTTAATCCATCAGTCCGTCGTCGCCCTGTCAGAAAAGATCAAATTTGGTTATCTCTGAATGAAATCCGACAACAGGGAGTAGGAAACGATGGTAAGGGTAAAGGAAAATGCTGATCGCAACCACGAGGCCTGGCTACCAGAACGGCGTTCTGGAAAGGGCCACGCTGAGGCAGGTCCACCATACCCCACCGCCAGGATGGTGGAGGTGATGTTGGGATTATTGCTAGAGATCGTAATGGATTAGTGATTTTTGCGTACAGTCTGGTGTCGATCGGGGACCGATGGTTGCCGCCGAGTCGATCAGACATTCAGGGCCTCTTTGGCACGGCTTATGCCGGCTTCGACTTTATCTATTTTGCGCAAATTGAGGCATTGTAGCGTGAAGCCGTTTTGTAAGCCGGGGTTAAAATGAACTAGAAGCCGGAAAAAACCAGTTTTTCTGGCTTCACCGGCTTTAGCTTCACTGATGAAACCGTTTTAGATGAGCCGTGCCAAAAGGGCCTCGGACTGCTCCAGAGCAGTTTCAGCAATGCATGCAGAGCACCGGGAAGGATACCTCAGAGCATAGCTTCGCTGTCCAAGAAGCCAAAGAGTACGCTCAGAGAAGCAAAAAGAGGATCACAGTACAGAACGAGTTGGTTGGAAACGCACATCGTGTGGCTTGGGCGATGAAGTGACTAGTGAAACCTCGGTAGTCAGGTGTCAGGTCGATCAGATCTGATCAGGTAGCTATTCAGCTCGGATATATGTCGCGCGTACTCCGTACGTCCTGATCGCTTTGGTTGCCGTCGATCAGCTAGCTACCTATATGTGTGTATATGTATCCATCACCTCCATCCAGGAGTACGGTAGGTCAGAAAAAATAGTGTTTCAGATGGAGCACCTTTAATTTTGCCCTCTAGATTCACATGTTCTTTTAAGTAGGAGTTTATGGAGCTAGCTGAGGCTGATGAGTTGTTTGACTTTAAAAAGGTTTGGGAGAGGAGATCTACGCTACGCAGCAGCCATCGGTGACGATTCCGAGGGAGAGTTGTTTTGTTTCCATCTCCACGGTTTTTTTTTTCGCGACCACGTACCGGATCCCGAGAGATCCCACAGTGTAGGTTACAGAACCTAGGTTACAGAACCACAGAAAAAGTGATAAGGAAACCCACAGAAAAAGTGGTAAGGAAACCGAACGACAATAGAACAGCAAGAAAGGCGACAAGGAGAGACCCTCCACCACAAATCTAACTGCAAGGAAAAATACATCAACGCAAGGTTGTAACACCCCTGGTGTTATGAGCTTGCTTAGCACCGAGATTTAGGCACGAAAGGGATTAGCCAAGTAAGTTTTCGGGTTTTAAAAAAATTATAACACATGTGAAATGATAAACAAATTCTATGTGACTCACTTTTGTGGTTGGAAAAAAAATCAAAATAAATAGTGTTAACTAGTGCTCTTGGGAGCTCAAAAATCAAATTTGACGTAAGATAAGCTCTTTTCGTTAAGTCAGCAGACACTTGAACTATTGTTTAAAATACCATTTTTGACGAATTATATTGAGCAAAATAATTAAATGGTGCTTAAATATTTTGCTCCTATGGGTTAGTATAAGGTATGGACTATTGCATGAAATATTTGTCGGTAGCTGTTAATATGGTTTAGGCCTTTTAAAAATTATAACAAAAGTGTTAATGCCTGTTAGTTCGAACTGAAATCCTTAGCTTTTCTAAGTATGGAAGGGTAGTAGACAATGTCATTTTGGCATTTAAATTTTAACTAAAATGTTTAAACACTAGTTTCATGTTTTTGTACTGTTAGTTGCTTCTAAGTAAGCACTTGAGCATGGTGTAGGTCGAAGTTGTGTTGTACGTCGCGTTGCCTCCTTTAAAATTGCTCTAACGTCGTTAAAACGCGTGAAATCATGTTGTGGGCGCTCTGTTCATGAACTGGCGATCAACGCGACGAGCTCATACTGGCATCCATCTATCTCCTTCCCTGGTTGCCCTCTGGTCATGGCGATGGCGTTGCTAGGTCGTTGGCGATGTGGACTTTACGATTGGGAAGTTAGTTGAACCTCAACTGTGATCATTAGTAACTTTTGCTACGCTTTAAAACACATGCATGTCACCTAGGGCAGCCGTTCGGACTGTGTTCGCGGTCACCGCGGGCACAGCGCGGTTGGCGTCGGGATCACGTTGCAACCAAGCCACGGCCGCCGGCCCATGCGTGCGCTAGGCCAATGCCACGCTGCGCCCAGGCCTTGCTTGGCCCGACCCAGCTGACGGTCGTTTGGTCCCACTGCCGCGGCCTGCGTGCGCCAACGTTCAGCCACCGAGCCATGCGCGGGGTCATGGCGCTCGCCCCACCCTTTGTCCTACCTACCACGTCGAACCTCTGGGCATGTGGCATTGCCGCCGCGTCTAGGTCGACGACCCCGGTCACCATGGTGATGAGACGTTGCCCTGTCCCGCCCCGCTAGCCGACGCTGGTGCGACCAACTCGGGTCCGGCCACTCCAATTCAAGTGCGTCGCGCCAGCCCTCCCCGATCTCATCACCTGTGTGCACGTGGTCATACTACAGCTATCGGTCGAAGCCGTCGTCTTAATCCACTCGTGCTCACTCATGTGCCTCTCCACGACATGACCACAGCGGGAGCATCGCGCGCTCTGCCTCTTGATTTGCTTAGCTCGGAGCTTCGCCGTTCAATTCCTTGCACCAGCAAGTGGACCACGGAGTCGACTAGCCAGGTGACCCCTATCGAGGCTTTGCCGTGCCTCGGCATGGACGAATTTAGTGTTTCCGCGGCCGCCGGTCATCATGCCTCCGAAACAGAGCATGACTTGGGGGTAAGGCCCTACCCCTCGGTAGGGGTTCAACTAGTTGTTCCTATGAGCTCACCTTGGTCCCCTCGTGTTGTTGCTCATCTTCGTTCGACCAAGAACGACGCGAGTGAGGACCTGACGCGTCGGTGTCAACCTTGGAGCGCCGCCGATATCACTGCGCGCACGTGGTCGGGCCACCTTGGCACTCCTTTGCCTCAACCGCCACCGCAGCGCGAATCCCGATGAGCTACTGGTGCTTACCTGCTATCTCTACCACCTCGATAGTGCCTTAGGCCACCGAAACACTTGCGTCGCCGCACGGTTCTACCCGTCGTCAAGGCTAGGCTTCGATAGTGCACCATTAAGCTCCCAACCGCCGTCCATCCTTGCGTGTTTAGTCGTAGATGGCGACCGACTCGCTGAATGGGTCCGCGCAGGCCTCTGGTGGCCGGCGTGGATGCCTAGTGCCACCGCTCGCCGCGCCGCCATGCATAGGATGGCCAGGGGTGCGTGCGGAGAAATTTGGAAAAATCTAGGGGGTTAAGTGAATTCGTCAGAGAAAGGAAGAAATAGTATTAGGATCTAGTCGTGGTTCGGGAAAAATACGATGGCTCATTTGCTAAAGTGCCAACGCGGGCTACCCGTCGTGGGCCATCTCACGTGTGGGCCGCGTCCCACGCTGGGCCACCGGGTCTGCTAGGCCGAATGCTTGCCGCCAGTCCTTTTTGTTTTCTAAAGCATTTTCTAATTTAGTTTCTAAGGTAAACTTATAAATTCAATATAAAATTGTGTAGTTAACAAAAAAATATGAAATCAATTTTGTTAGGTTCCTAAAATCATGATCTATCTGTTAGTATATTTTGTTCATATAGTTTTATAATATTTTTAGGAGTTTTCTAATTAATTTAAGATGCTTAATATTATAAGATATAAATTTGTAGGAATTATTGTGATAAATTGGTGATAGTGTTGGCTCTAAAACTTTTACAGTAAATTTCTAACATTATTAGGTGCTCACTGTAATTTTTGTAGCTCTATAATAATTAGTTTTCTAGGGTAGCTAAATGAGCTCTTGTTCGAATATATAAATTTAATCAATAAGAAGCCAAAACACCTAGGAATTGTAGGACTAAAATATTTTTCTAGAGACAAAGCCTTACTTCACAATGTGATACGTAGGCTAGTACGTTAGTCATTAAAGCTAGATCGTTGGCTTATGGAGCGTAATCGTATTTTAGAGTTGCAGTTGCCGTTGATTATTTATGTCTCTGCGTTGCATCCACGTACATCATAATAGGAACAATGATGGATCATGGAGTTGACCGAAGTAGCGGAAAAGATGGTGCCTGATGATTGTGTCGCCATGATGGAATGCTAACTTTTAGTTATATCTTACCCAGGCAAGCCCCGATGCATAACCTCTAATATTCTACACTTTATATTATGCATGTGCATTAAGTTTTAATGAGTTGAATAAAATCAACTTGCATATATATATATATATATATATATATATATATCCTTATCCTATGAGTCATATTAGTATGTCAGGATCGTGTAGATTGCTATACTATAGGATCCGGTAGAAGTCAAGTGATTACTTATCACTCGCGAGAGATATAAAAGATATTATTGTTGTTATTATATTACTATCACATGGAATATATATGGAGGATAATTGAAGACCGGGTGGGACTGTGCTTTAGATTTGGACTTTGTTAGGCAATCGAGCGAGGCTCGGATTGCATTTGTTTCGCCTGTGTCGATTGAGGACCGTCCGTTGCTGTGGATGGTAGTCAGGTCATAGACTTATTATCCTGAGCACATACTTGTTTATAGGAGTGGGAAGGCTCGCTACGCTCTTATCGTGGGTTTCGGCACTTTTCGGACCGACTGATTGAAGGCAGGGAAAGGTGGAGGTCTAAGCACCATGTTGAGATCAGGTCTTAAGTGTGGAAGCTTGGAGTCCAAGTTTGGATGTGGACCTGGACCCCTCGATAGGAGTGGAATGGGTTGGTCTTATTTGTGCCTGGGGTACAAACGGGGCATGTGTTTCGAGGTATCCAGCTGGGATACATTGATTCTCGAATCGCCGTTTCTGTGAGACGGTACGACTTGACTATGGTCTAGCACCGTAGTAAGAACTAAAATATTAAAGATGGTAAAATAGTTCTAATTGCTCACCACCTGCTTGAAAGTAGCCTAGGAGCTTACATAGAATGTATAGTTAATGAACTAATGATGACTGCTAATAAAATTTAATATAAGGACGCACGTTTAGTAATGCTTCCGCAGAGGCAATAACCCACAAGCCAAATAAGCCTTTCATATCCTTAGAGTCTTTTATTTTTCTCTTGTCGGGTAAGTCTTGCTGAGTATAATCGAGTACTCAGGTTTTTATTTCCCCTGTTGCAGATGATCAAAGGATGCTTAGATCTGACCCTTGTATGTGGAAACCTCCTGGTGGGCTCAGAGAGGATTTCTTTCACGCTACGACCGTAGTGTTTATTTATAATCCTCACTAAATGTTTTTATAAAAAAAGATGTAAAATCTGCTAGCATCTCTTGTATAAAAATATCCACTATGTTAATGCTCAACCATGTCATTAAATTAATCTTTGCTTCCTCTGTAACTCTGATAACATTGTTATATTCCACTGTTATAACCAATTGAGGTAATATTCGGTTACTGTAATAAAGTGATGTAAGAAATGGCTTAAGAATGTTGTAAGCTTTACTCTCTCATTTATGTTCCTGGTGAAAAATGTGAATTTTCGAGTTCTCCCTGTGCTCGACGGAACTGTATAATTTAGTGTCCTTTCTTGAGTACTTAACGTCTAATGAAAGATAAGTACTTCTGAGAGGCATTAGATTAGGCGCTTCTGCCATAAAGGCTGCCAACGTAGGAGATGAAGCCGCGATGGTAAAGCATCCACCGAGAAGAGATGAGAGTATGGCGGCAAAGCATCCGCCTAAGACAACGCGGCTGAAGGGGACCGTGACGCCTAAGAGGGGGATGAATTAGGCAACTTAAAATTCTAACTCTAAATTATGGCCTCCTTTTCTAACCCTAGCAAAACCTATGCAATAGATAAACTATCTAAATGTGCAACTACAGTTTTGCTAGTGTATTGCTATCTCTACCACAAAAGGAGTAATGTAATCAATGTAAATGCGGAAGCTAAAGAGCAAGGTAGAGATATGCAAACTCGTATTGACGACTTCGGTATTTTTACCGATGTATCGAGAAGCGCGCAAGCTTCCCCCTAGTCCTCGTTGGAGCCCCTCGCAAGGAATCCCTCGCAAGGGCCAAGCTCCTGGTCAGGTAACTCCGTGGATAGCCTCGGGCCTTCCCCACGCGCAAGTGGGTCTCCGACGTGTCTTCCGACAAGCCTTTCCCAGATGCTCCCCGCCGTCTTTACTATCAAGCTTCTGACCGAAACGTGCGGGCCTTGTTCCCTCTAGTACACGGTGGCGGCCACACCACAAACGCGGTTAGTGTGATCTCGCAAGACTACAAGCCCCTCTAATGTACAACAATGGTGTGCGCAAGCACCAAGTAGTAAGAGGTATACAAACCTCACTAAACATTAGGCTTAAACCTAGAGCAAGCGCATAAGCGGTGGTCTAATTAACCTAAGCACTTCGTAAAACACCTACGCTAATCACCTAATAAAACACTAAGCACTATGCAAGTGGAGATCACTAAAATGGTGTATCAACACCCTTGATATGTTTTCTCAGCTCCACTTAACTCATTTGGCCGGTTGAGGGATCTATTTATAAGCCCTATTGAGAAAATAGCCGTTGGGGACGAAATCTTGCTTTTCTGCTACTGACCAGACGCTGGAGTCGTCCTGATCGGACGCGTCCGATCGTCCCGACCGTTGGAGCCGCGAACAACTAATCGGACGCTACCAGCGTCCGGTCACTTGCCACCGGACGCGTCCGGTCGCAAGTTCGCCGCTCTAGGACCTCTCTGTACTCGATCGGACGCTGCTGTCCTGCGTCTGGTCGGTTTGCCGCCAGCGTCCGGTCACTTGCTGATTGTGTTGTCGGGCTGACGAATAGTGCCATCGGTGTGTCCGGTCGATTCACTTGTTCAGCGTCCGGTTGCTGCTGCTGACTCCTGCTGTTGCCGAGCCACTGATCGGAGCGTCCGGTCACATTCTTCCGGCATCTAGTCACTTCTATGAGCTCGTTTCTTCGTGATCTTGCGTACGGCTTGGTTCCTATCTTCATGCTTGGACTTTGCTTGATATCTTGGGTCTTCTCTTGTGCTCCTAAGGTCTTGCTTGAGGTGTTGATCATCAGATCATTACATCGCCTTTGCCCAAGTCACGTCTTACATCCTATTGAACTACAAAACAATCACTTGCAAATTTATTAGTCCAATTTGGTTGTGTTGGTCATCAAACACCAAAATTCAAAGTAAATGTGCGTAGGGTCCATTTTCCTTACAGCGGCAAAGTATCCGCAAGAGGGGGCGGTCCAACACACACTCAGCAACATCTGCATGAGAGGGGAGCCCAAAGCGACAATGACGGCAAAGTATCCGCCCGAGCGCAAGCGGCAAAGTATCCGCTGCGAAGAACCAAACGACTGCGGCAACACCAATCACCAGGCTGGACAGATCGAAGCGAAGATAAGCTGAAGCACACACAGATACAGCACAACGAGGAGCAACTCCGGCGAGAGTAGCGAAGCGACAACAAAAGTGCCCTAATGAAGCCTCCAAGGAGAGGATGACATCCACACACGCCAACGACTTTGGAAGGAACGCACTAGATGAACTTTCGTCCTAGAGCCGCCGCCAACAGCACACGCAGCGAATAAAACCTTCGACGACGCCACCAAGAAGGTAGATGGCATACGGTTGGCCACCGCCGCCGACCCGATGCAAGACGTCGAGCAGGGTTTTCACCTAGAGAATGTTTGACCGCCGCCGCAATGGCCGCCGCGGGCAGGCTCCAGACATGGCCCCGCCCACTATCCACCGTGTGGGCAAACGCGTGGCCAGCAAGACCGCCAGCCGCAAGCCACCGTCCGACAGGAGCTGGCCATGGCCATGGCCACGGACCGCCTGTGGCCGGCTACCATCCGCCCAGACCTGCCCACCACCGACCGAGGCAGGAAGTCGCTTGCGGGCAGCAGACGCCAGATCTGGCCTTTGGTGGCACGGATTCGGCCAGCCAGCCGCCCTACGTCACCGGAGCCGAAGAGGGTGGAGGGTGTCTGCGGACGGAGCCCTCCTTTTGGGACCGCCGCAGGCCGCCGCCGCCACACGCCGGAGAGCGGCGACAGCCGCCGAAGGGGGAGGCGGGGTGGGGGATGCCCTGCGGCTCCGGCGAGGTCGCCCCCGAGTCGCCCTTCAGGAGCGCTCAGGGAAGAACGGGAGTTACCACCAACCAACTGTGAGAATGGACGTATCTCCACGGTTCGCGTGCAGTCGTTCTCAGCAGTGCTCGCTCTTTCAGCGAAGCCACCTTTGGCTCTTGAATTCCCGATGGATTGGATGGATGGCGTCCCGCCCGCCCGTCCGTCCGTCCGTCCTTGCGCGCATGGGTTTTCCTGGGTGCCATTAACTCCCCGACGTTGATAGAGATCATATACGTACATACTACTAATATATACGAGTATACTTATATAGTAGTACTAGTACATATATACTATACTTACAACTTGACAGCCAGCCTAATAACAGTGTAGCTAGCAGCACATACTTACAGTTACAGCTAGCTTGCTATACTCTAATTCGTTTGCATTAGGTTAGGTAGAGATACGATGAGATCTAGAGCAGCCAGGCATCGATGATGGTGCTATATATATATATACTAGCAGGTAACCCCGCGCAGTAAACGGTAAAGCGCGGGCAACAGTAAACGGTGGGACAAAAAAAAGAGGGTTGGTATTGTTCCTTATCAGGTCGGATATCATTCATCGCGGATCTGTTACTGTTCATCAGCGCACCTGGGTACCCGGTACTGCTGATGTACAGTAATATGAGTCTTGCGGCGCGTTGGGGAAACAGTAATCATGATGTGACACCCCTGAAATTTAAAGTTCTTACTAGCGTGGGCGCCCACGTTTTGCGTGGGAAGAGGTCGGGGGGAGATGAAACGGGTGCGTACTGTTTCAAAATGGGTATGTACTGTTCTTTATTGGGTTTATACTGTTTCTTATCGGGGTTTTATACTGTTGAGCACTGTTCGTCGCGGATCCGGGCCGTACTGCTGATCTACATTGACCTGAGTCGGGAGGCGGGATGAACAGTAAGGTGAACAGAGAAATACCTCACATTTAAAGTTTTATACTAGCAGGTACAGTGACGAAAAAAAAGGAGCGTGGGAAACAGTGAACGCCAAAAAAAAGGGTTGGTACCGTTCCTTTGCGGGTCGGGACTGTTCATCGTGATTCGTTACTGTTTATCTACAGGGGCTGGGTTCGTTTACGCGTTGGATGAACAGTGATTCGCGATGTGCCCCTCAAATTTATAGTCTTTTATAGATATATATGTATAAGGCAGCCTATGTATAATATACTAGCGTGGCTCGCTCAGCTCGCCTCAAAAAGGCGTTGGCATCGGGCGGGCATGCATGGGCAGGTGATGGAGGAACGCACACACAGCCCGCGGCGAACCCACGTGCCTCCGTGCGTGTCGGCAAGTCGATCGATCGACGCGCGGTCGTTCGCTGCCCGCGGGACCAGCGGGCAGCGGTGGTATGCATGCATGTGGGACACTGGAAGTGGGAGAGAGATCGAGGCCAGCCCCGGCCGGCCGGGCGGCGCGCGCGGCGTCGGCGTGTTTCATGGGAGAGGGGCGGCGGGCCGCCGCCCGCGGTCGATGCATGCATGCACGCCGCCATCGCTTTCGTTCCCTCTTTCGTCGCGGGAGACGGAGATCGAATGATCGATGGACTAGCTGCATTATTGGATGGATGATGATCGGGGTCGGGTCGGGGCAATGCATCATGGCCGGGACTCGATCGGGAGTAGTGTCGTTGGCAGGGCTGGTCCTGAGTTTATGTGGACTAGAACGAAACTAAAATTTTGAATCCTTTTATATAAACATGATAATACTACTAAGTACTATTTATATATTGCTAGTATATATATACACATATACGGAATGTTACTATTTATATGAAATAATTTGTATATACATATTAAAATACCTAAAAAATTTCTTCTAACATTCCTCGATGCGAAATCATCAGTGATGATGTCAATATCAATCTCATCCAACAAATGCTTCTCAATGCATAATATTATCAATCCATTTAACCTCTCTTATGACATTGTAGATCTCAAATAGTTCTATAGTAATTTTAGTTTTGAGAAACAATTAGTAAATGCAATTTCAAATAATATCAATACTCTAGCAAAAAAAATCACAAAGATTAAACAATTATACACTACCTTAGGGAGTCAAGTGCCTGACACATTGAATATTTGAATACTCTAGCGTTGGTCGTACATGGTTAGGGATGACAGAGATTCATACGTGATTTGTTGGTTGCTGCTGCCTGCCAGCTGAAAGCATGGCTGCCTGGAATACGTCGTCGCCCTATGCGGATCACCGTGCAGACGTGCTCCGCCGGCGACTCGCTGCCTGGCGGCGTGATAATAGAGACGTGGATACAGACATGCTGTGTTGATTTATCTGCCGTATGTTTACTAGGCTCAAATGTTGATACTAATCTATGTGTATCTGGGGAGGGCCCATCGGCTCCATGGACCTGGGACGGCAGCCCCTCTCGCCCCGCCCCAGGGCCGGGCCTCGTTGGGCGTTGGCCCACGTACGTACTCCTCCATCCATCCCTCGCCGGCTCGCTCGCTGCACATTCCTGGCGTAGCTAGCTAGAGACATCCATCAGGACATGGGCACTAAGGATGGCAACGGGTCGGGTTCGGATCGGGTGGAGTCTCCGTGCATCCAAAACTGAAACCCGAAATCGAAACCCGAATCCGCCCCGAAAACTGATTCGGGTGGAAATCCATCACCAAAACCAAACCCGCGGATATCCGAAACCCGAACGGATACCCGAAACCCGCGGATATATATACACATATTCACATGTATAAACAAGAGGCAACAAATAATAAATATTTTCATGAGTCAACTTTAAATAAATTTAATAATCTAAGTAAACAAATTATTATTAGTATATTATAAAACATGAGTTTTAATTCCAAATGATTTATTTCGGATATCCATTGGATATCTACGGGTGGAAAACCAAACCCGATTGGTTTCGGGGCCCCGAACCCAAAAACCGTGGGTGAAAAACCATCTCCAAACCCAAACCCGCCGAACCCAAAACCCGCGTATATCTGCCGCAAACCCGATCCGTTGCCCTCCTTAATGGGCACCGACCGGCAACGTCTGTACTACCCACAACTACGCGTCCATCCATCACGGCCATACATGCATAATGCCATGTCATGCCATGCTCCGTCGTCTCTAGCTAGACTTGCCGAGAACCTGCGAGACGCATTCGTACGATCGATACGTCGTCGTCCCGCCGGCCAGCTTCATCTATCATACTGTAGGTTTTATTTCCAGCAAATACTTTTTTTATATACTTACACCAAACTAGCTAAACCGCTGCAAAAGCCAAATTAAAGAACTCAAGAAGCCAAACTAAGCCAAACTTGCTAAACAGCAGCTGCGTACGTGTTTGTTTCCGTCCTGGCTTAGAACTTATCAGCGCTTATTAACCATTAAACTGTATTTTTCTCTAACTTGCTTGTGTGGCCCAATAACATTACTACAGAAACGTTTTTTTAGGGGCGGCTCATAACTCTTTGTAGAGGCGGTTCCCAGGTCACCTCTATAAATCAATTTGTATGGGCGGCTGTAATACCTGTTTGTAGGGGCGGTTCAATCTAGAACCGTTCCTACAGTACGTTTTTCCACTAAAAAAATTCAAATTCGACCAGAACAATGTTTGTTTCCACGTGTATTCCATTCAGCGTTCGCGTTGCCGAACGCCCCACGACCAATGTTTCGAACCCCTTAGACTACGAGCACAAGAGTATTATACAAACTACAATTACAAGTCCAATTTACAAGAATATATACAATCCATCATTAAATATACAAATTCCATACACATTGTTATTAACGTCCTAGAGTTAGCCTTTCAGTCTCACGAAGGTGTTGGTAGGTGTTGGTACTGAGGATTTCTACCTAAGTCAGACTCTCGGTCATGGTAGGCGCCTTTGACGTGTACAATCTGGTCCAATATGAAGTTGCAAAGGTCGTCGACGAGCTCAAAGAGTTGGCCATCCTTGTATGGGTCTCTTTTCATTCATTTCTCTTCTTTCCATTACAAGAGAACAAGTTTCGGTTTAGTATTTCATACCATGTACGCAATTTTTATACTAGGGGTGAAGAGGTTCAAACTTATCCTTAAGGGGTGTCTCCTGTAGGCACTGGTGTTACTCATCATAGAACATATATAGTATCCATAATGTACACTCATAGGCTTCTGCTTGGGGCACTGTGTGTTTTGCATATGAAAATGTTAAGTAATGCTTTTAACAGCCATGTAATAGAGTACTGAAGAAGTAAGTTACACTTACCGCACATAGTATTTTTATAGCCAGCTTTTCCTTCCTTGTTGGATCATGCCTTCCGTGATGTGTAGTGACATAGAACTTAAATGCCCTGTTCGAATTATTTTAGCAAATACAACTTGTTAGTATCCAAAAGTAAACGTTACAAGTATGTATACAAACATATAAGCTAATGAGGATTGTTGATATGTATACGTCTCGAGAATCGATATGAAGTCTTTGTATGTCACCGGGTCCCTATCTATGGAATTGTCCTCTTAATTCCTTCGACTCAAGGATCTCCCCTGCTGGCCCGACCTCCGTTATTACATAGCATGCCTTATCTGGATATAGATTTCCTTTTCTATCCCCTCGTTTCCTCTTAGGCTGGGTAGTCGTGGTTGTCTCTTGAGGTTGTGGAGCAGAGGCATCGTGATCCATCTCTGTGGTTGTTGCCTCTGCTCTCCTTTCCTCTACTCCGTCTTGTCCAGCGAGATGTCGTGGACGTCGACGTCGTATTTTCTGAGTTTTAGGAGGGACTTGTATATACGATAGGTCAATGTGTTAGCAGAGATAACACAGCCAAAGCTTTAGCAAAATTTACAAGCTAAGGTTTTTTCCCTACCTCCTCGTTTGGATCAAAATCCTTATCCAAATCTTCCTCCATTGGCCTCCTTCTGGCTTCACGTGGAAAAGGATCCTTGGGACTTACATATCCCTCTTCTGAGTCATCATCAACATCATCCTCTTCTTCTTCACCTTCAGCAGCCTCTCCTACTCTTCCTTCTGCTCCCCCTTCCTCCTCGTCACACTGCTCCTGAGTAAGCATCACTTCTAGATCCTTTTCTAACTCGTTATTGAACTGCTCCTGAGTAAGCTGGTCCTCTAGTGCTTGCTCCTCATAGGTTCGCTGCTCATCATGCTCAGGGCATTGGGCTGCACTATCTGGTGTCCACGATATTATTTTCTGCTTTGTTCTAATAGATGCAAGAAAGTGTGCTTTAGGTACGCGAGAAGGTATAAGAAATAAAAAAAGGTCTATAAACCAAAGTAGTCCTATAAAACAACAATATATCAAAAAACGAGTAGTAGCAGTAGTAGAGGCCTCAGAAACATGTCAATCATCATTTGATCATGAACTTGGAGCATCAAGGCATCATAACAGAGAAGTGAGGAGAAGATAATGTAGGGGCGACTGCTAATGATGCCAAGTTCCTCACAAGTTCTTGATCATCAGCTCATATTCTATATAATGTATGGACTTGGACAATTTCATCATCGGCAAAAAAAAGGAGAGGAGAGGAGATGGGAAATTTGGCAAAAAAAGCAACAATTGCTTAACAAACATAGAGAGAAAAAGGTGTAAAAAAAGCAGCTGCTGCTTCCCAAACATAGAGGATACGAAAGGTGATAAAAATAGAGGAGAGGGGAGATTTGGCAAAAAAAAGCAGGTGCTGCTTCCCAAAAATAGCAACAGCTACCATACTAACTTTGCTCGATCACACATGAACATCATATGCTTAATATCTTTCGAACCTGATAGGCAGATCAGACAATCAGAAGTAGTAGACAGTAGTAGTAGGGAAGTAGTAGAAGTAGTTGACAGAAGTACAAATAGTTGATAGAAGACAGAAGTAGAAGTTGTAAACAGTAGTAGTAGGGAAGTAGTAGAAGTAGATGTAGCAAAAAAAACTTATGGTAGAAGACAGAAGTAGAAGTAGCAGTAGGGAAGTAGTATAAGTAGTAGAAGTAGCAAAAAAAGCTTCTAGTAGAAGTAGGAGGAGTACACAGTATAGTACAGAGTAGCTACACAGCAAAGCAAGCAAAAGAGGAGAGAGGAGGTGAGAGTTTGTCAAAAAAAAGTAGCTGCTGGTTGCCAAAAAAAATAGAGCAGTTGCTGCCAAACATAGAAGTAGTAGAAGTAGTAGACAGAAGACCAGAAGTAGTAGTAGGGAAGTAGTAGACAGAAGTAGTAGGAAAGACAGAAGTAGAAGTAGTAGACAGTAGTAGTAGGGAAGTAGGCAGGAACTGCACACGCACTGCGGCTCTAGCACTGGCTGCGACAGAGAGAAAGAAAGCTCGAACGCTGGTCTACAAACGCCGAGAACAAGACAGCGAAAATGAGTTCAACTCACAACCGGAGATACCAAATCAAATGACAAGAAGAAAATTAAAACTACAAAGATTAATCAATGATTGACTGCTTTAGTAGGTCACAGATGCAAGCACTAAGCCATAGACCAATAAAAACAAGTAAGAATGAGCTGCTGCACTTGGCTCCAAAAATCACCCATCAAATCCGACGAACACAGAAAGGAAGAGGTGAGTGGCTCTACACGGCTGCCGGCTCTGTCTAGGAGCGGAGGGATCTAGTGCCGTGCTCGGCTGCTAGGCTCTGGCTCGGCGAGCAGCCCACCAAGGGCGAGCACTCTGCTGTGCCAGTTTGCTCAGGCCTAAAACACAGGAGACCGACGAAGCGAACAGGAGGAAGAGAATGGAGACAGAGAAAAAGAAGCGCATGGCGCCTACCATAAAATCTATTTAAATGAACTTCACTAATAACTGATCTCTAGCACAAATCTCAGTAGGATCCCTTCACAGCTTACACATGAATCATATATGCATATGTTAATTCTCCTTACATGACTAAAAAATCAGAGAGAGGTTGCTATTGCATCGAGGAAACAGATGGAGGTGATGTGCTATTGCTGTTGGAGGAAGAGAGGGAAGGAATAGATGGGGCCAGAATATTGTGCTCTATGGTGGCAAGCCACGTTGGCCCATTTGGACTATATATATAGATGAGACCTAAATTAAGATTATGGGCCTGGTTTTGCTTTTCGAGAGCAATGAGACAAAGATGATACGACCAGAAAGGTTTAAGGGCGGCCCTTGCACTTCGCTCTATCAAGTCAAACCTCACCAAATGCAGTAAAAGGTGGTTGCAACTTTGGAAAAGAAAAAACTCACAAACATAGAACAACAATCAGCACATAAGATTAAAGTAATTGAATTATATTGCTCACAATAGTCTCTTGCATTAGTAGCAAGTAACAGCATACAAGCTTTCTGTATCAACAAATTAAGCAATATTTATCCAAGTTTTCTATTCACCAAATGTATACATTTTCTAGAATTCACAATGCATAAATATGGAAGCTAAAATCAACTTAAAAAGGAATTTCATTTGTCTCCGGTTTAATATCATAACATCTCCATTTGGCTTTCAGTTATTCAATTCGATGTGCCAGATTGTTAAAATTTTGAGTTATCTTTTACCATGGAACCCAGTATGTTTAGGACAGAAATGATATATACAACAACAACACAATGCAAAAAAAGGTCCTCCCCCTCAAACTCATGATGCAAAAGAAGTCAGCAAGGCAGAGGTCTAAAGGTATTATCAATGGCAAATAACCAGCTATGGCACCTACAACCTCATGTAAAAATAAAAAGTAATGTTTTGTCATACTCACAGATATTGCAGGTGCTCAAGGTGACCTAGTTCGGGAACAAGACTATCTGACAAATTTGAGTTACCCAAATCCCTACAAGATATACAAGTGTCAAAAAGAAAAGTACTTAATGAAAGAAATAGAATATAACCCGTGGTCATGTCATACTCACTTCATACATATAAATACAAAGATAAATACATGTGGCTGGTTGACCCAGCATTATTTGAGTGGGAAAAACCATAAGATGCCAATTAGGAGCATGGAGGCAATTTGTTGGTAAGTTAAGACAGAGTATGTCAGCAGCAGCATAGCAATTCCATACACCCTTGTACCATACTGTTAGATTGACATCATACAAGTAGCTGGTGCTTAATTATACATTTATACTACACAGTGTTCAAATTTTTGTATGACAAATTTAGTGACCCAGGCATATAACATACATTGTGATATACTATATATGATATAAACTTGTATAGACAGCACAATGATGTGTCATAGTGTCTGGTCATTTCTTAAAGAGAAAACTAACTAATACATTGATCCCAGTAGTCATTAAAACACAAACCAAAAAAGAAGGTGCTAGTTCCTAGTTTGCTATAGATAAATGATGACATACGAAAGCTGCATTAAATGAAACCATTTCCATGAAGCAATTGCTTTCAACAACCCAAAATTATATGATAGTAGGCTTTGGACCCGATAATGTAACAGTAGGCAATTTATGTGCACAATGAAAGTGGTAGCATCAAGCAACAGGTAAACCCAAAGCTACAGTTGCATCAGCATCATTCTATAAGCATGCCATGAGCGTGTGATTACAGTAGATCTTGAACCAACATACAAGAAAAATCTATCTAGCGGAGTATAATTTTCCCTTAATTAAACTTATTGCGCAATTTTTATAAGAAAAATCGAGGCGAACGGTAGACGGGACTGGTGGGAGGGATAGCGATGCCTCACCTTTGGAGCGCTTCCCGCCGGCGTGTGCAGCGGCATGCGGAGGGGCGTAGCACGGGAGCAGAGAGGCGGCATGGGGAGGGGCGCAGCGGGAGCAGGGAGGCCGCGGGGATGTCGTACTCGAAGCGGTGGAGCACGCCACCGTGGAGGAAGCGATCGGGAGCAGGGAGGCACTCGGGCTCTAAAACCCTAGCGCGAGCACCGTGGGTAGCCTGACGGCGTCGAGAGGAAGAAGAGAGCGCCCAGCACTGACTATGTCGGGAGGAAGAAGGGAGCGGCGTGTGGAGGGGCACAGCACGGGAGCAGAGAGGTGGCGTGGGGCAGGGCGCAGCGGGAGCAGGGAGGCCGTGGGGACGCCATACTCGAAGCGGTGGAGCGCGCCACCACGAAGGAAGCAGTTGGGAGCAGGGAGGCGCAGCGGGAGCAGGGAGGCACTCGGGCTCTAAAACCCTAGCGCGAGCACCGTGGGTAGCCTGACGGCGTTGGGAGGAAGAAGAGAGCGCCCAACACTTGTTCACCAGAGCGCCCGTGGTTATATACCCAGGAGGATTTGTAGGGGCGGTTCCTGATCCAGCCGTTGTAGGGGCGGTTCCTGTACTTTTTATTTGACAAAATTTGAACATTTCAAATTTCAAATTTCAAATTTTAGAAAATGACAGCTTCAAACCTGATTTTCAACCACTAAATGATTTTAGCTGTAAAGGTGATGAATATAAAAGTTATATAACTCGTTAAGATCTCCTACTTTTATTTTGGCCATTTCTTCATTTCATAAAGTGTTAAATGATTTCATGAAGTTTTAGTAGTAATAGAGTGGATGTTGAAATAGATTCATCTGGATATTGCAAAGGGTAATCTCACGCACATGCATAAAATGTAGTCTCACACACATATATAAATATATAGTCTTACACACATACATAAATATATAGTCTCACACGCATGCATAAATGAAGTCTTACAAACACACACTTACACAAATACTCCACGTTCAACAATTAGCTAGCCCGCTGTAACGACTTTCCCCTTGACACCTTTTTGTTCCCATGGCAATATGTCTTTGGGTAGGTTCTTTTCCACAACACTGATCTTCTTAGGAAAGTCTATGAATAGTGGCATCTCATCGTAGTTATTGTAAGCTTCAACATCGTCCACGCCATCAACTCTGATAATGTGCTGTTTCTTGGAGGCAACCACGTGATTTGTCTTCTTCTTCGGGGGGAGGTTACTTTGTGGGTCAGACATATAGAAAACTTGCGCGACACGTGAAGCGAGCACCCAAGGGTCATCTTGGTAGCCTAGATTCTCGAGGTCCAGGACTCTCAATCCGATCTCGTTCAGTTTGTGTTGTTTGATCCAGCGGCATCAAAACAGGGCCACCGTTATATCCCTTCCATAGTCAAGCTCCCATATCTCTTCAATGATGCCAAAGTATTGGATCTTTTGCCCCAATCCATTGAGAGCCTCTATTCGAACGCCACTGTTTTGGTTCACATATTTACTATCCTTTGCGTTGGTATAGTACGTATACCCATTAATGTCATAAGCATTCCAAGATGTCATCTATCTCGATGGCCCCTCCGCCAACCTACTAATGGTAATAGAGTCTATGGTTTCTCCAGGCGGTATGTTTTGGTCCTTCAACCATGTAGTTAGTCGTTGCTTATGCTGTTTCATGACCCAATCATCTGAACGATCATTTCTCTCCACCATAATGATAGCCAAGTGTTCATCAATGTACGGTTGCATCAGTTGTGTACTCTACAAGACACTGTAATGCGCCCGACTCACCTCTTTGTAATCATGGTCGATGAACACTTTTCTACCACTGGTGCCTTTCCCAGCCAGCCTACCCTTATGACGAGAATCGGGTTTACCAATCCCATTCTATACTTTTAGGTACTCTTGACAGCACTTGACGACTTCTTTAGTATTGTAACCCTCTATCATGGAGCCCTCTGGATATCCTTGATTATGCACGTATCGACTTAGAACCGACATGAACCGCTTGTAGGACCACATTTCATGCAAGTAGCAAGGGCTCGACGCCTCTATCTAATGAACCATGTGAATCATGAGATGTGGCATTATATCAAAAAAGCAAGAGGTAAACACATCTCTAGTTGGTTTTATGTCTCCACCACAAATTCATGTAGGTCACTCAGCTCTTGCTTGCCAATCGTCTTCTGTGAGATCTTTGAAAAGAAGTAGCACATGTGGGTGGTGGCCATTTTCAAGAACTCTGGCTTTATAGCCCTGATTGCAATAGGTAGAAACACTATCAGCATCACATGACAATCATGACCCTTGTAGTGTGTTATTGACAAGTCCTTCATTGACACTAGCTTCTTCACATTTGCTGTAAACCCAGTCAGGACTTTGACCCCCCTTAGGAAAGTGCATATAGCTCTTTTCTCATCTGGTGTTAGGTTGAAGCACGCCGTGGGTAAAGTGTATTTTCCATTAGCCTCAGGTACCGGGTGAAGCTGTGGCATCACGTTTAGCTACACCATGTCTTTTCGTGCTTTCAGACCATTCTTTGACTTGCATGTGTCCATCAAGGTAGCAATGAGACTCTCAAAGACATTCTTCTGCACGTGCATAGCATTAATGGCATGGGGGACCTCTAAGTCTGGCCAATAAGGCAGATACTGAAAGAAGATCGATTATTTCTTTAAAGGTACGCTTTCGATAGGAGGTGTGCTTCTATCTCTGTTAGTCTCATCCGGATTCTTCTTTCCATAGATGACACGTATGTTTTTCACCATTCTGTACACGTGTTCTCCATTATTGAAAGGTCCTAATGGCTAGAGGGGGTGAATAGCCTATTAAAAATTTCTACAACAACACTTAACAAACTAGTTAGATAATTATGAGGCGAAGCTAGTGTTGCGCTAGCCTACTAAAATAGCAAGGCACCTACCAAAATTCTAGTTTGTATAGTTTCTATCCACACAAAAGCTATGACACTACACTAAGTTAATGTGCTCTAAAAGGCTAACTAAAGAACCACACTAACCAAAATAACAAGCTCTCACAACTAGCTACACTAAAGAGCTTGACAACTAGTTTGCGGTAAAGTAAAGAGAGTGAGCAATTTGTTTATACCGCCATGTCGAGGAAGGAGCCAATCAATCACAAGAATGAATACCAATGAAGACCAATCACCTCAGAATCAAATGATGAACATAATGATTTTTTACCGAGGTTCACTTGCTTGTCGGTAAGCTACTCCTTGTTGTGGCAATTCACTCACTTGGAGGTTCACGCGCCAATTGGTATCACACGCCAAACCCTCGATAGGGTGCCACACAACCAACACAAGATGAGAATCACACAAGCCATGAGCAATCCACTAGAGTACCTTTTGGCTCTCCGCTGGGGAACGGTCAAGAATCCCTCACAATCACCGCGATCGGAGCCAGAGACAATCACCAACCTCCATTCGACGATCCTCGCTGCTCCAAGTCATCTAGGTGGCGGCAACCACCAAGAGTAACAAGCGAATCCTGCATCCAAACATGAACACCAAGTGCCTCTAGATGCAAACACTCAAGCAATGCACTTGGATTCTCTCCCAATCTCACAAAGATGATGAATCAATGACGGAGATGAGTGGGAGGGCTTTTGCTAAGCTCACAAGGTTGCTATGTCAATACAAATGGCCAAGAGAGTGAGCTTGAGCTGGCTATGGGGCTTAAATAGAAGCCTCCACAAAATAGAGCCATTCTACCCCTTCATTGGACACAATACGGGGTGACCGGATGCTCCGGTCATATCGACCGGACGCTGGACCTCAGCGTCCGGTCACGCGATGCGTGCCACAGTGTCCCCTCTCTTCAAAAGTTGATTGCCCAATCTCAATGGTCAAGTGATGACCGGACGCTGTAGCTCAAAGTGATCGGACGCTGAACCCCAGCGTCCGGTCGTTTCTAGTAAGCATCCAGAGGCGACTTTTCATGACCGCTCGACCGGACACACCCAGCGTCCGGTCACTCGGCGACTCCTCTGTGCGTGACCATGTCAGTGTGACTGGATGTAGCCAGCCAGCGTCTAGTCGACGACCGACGCTGTGCTTCTTCTGCTGCTACTGACTAGACGCATCGGTCCTTCAGAGACCAGCATCCGGTCACTTACAGTGACCTTCGTCTTTTCTATCTAGGGCGCTGGTGGCACCGTCGGACTGTCCGCACTCTATGGGCGGACACTCCGCCGGGGAAGTTCCTAACCCTTGCTCAAATGTGCCAACCACCAAGTGTATCATCTTGTGCACATGTGTTAGCATATTTTCACAAACATTTTCAAGGGTGTTAGCACTCCACTAGATCCTAAATGCATATGCAATGAGTTAGAGCATCTAGTGGCACTTTGATAACCGCATTTCGATACGAGTTACACCCCTCTTAATAGTACGGCTATCAAACCTAAATGTGATCACACTCTCTAAGTGTCTTGATCATCAAAACAAAATAGCTCCTACTATTTATACCTTTGCCTTGAGCCTTTTGTTTTTCTCTTTCTTCTTTTTAAGTCCAAGCACTTGAGCATCACCATGGCATCACCATCATCATGTCATGATCTTCATTTGCTTCACCACTTGGAATGTGCTACCTATGTCATGATCACTTGATAAACTAGGTTAGCACTTAGGGTTTCATCAATTCACCAAAACCAAACTAGAGCTTTCAATCTTCCCCTTTTTGGTAATTGATGACAACCCTTACACAAAGATATGAATTGAAATTCAATTGAATCCATGTTGCTTGCCCATTCATTTTTAACATGTGTAAAAAGATATGGACAAGTTTCATGAACCCCATATGGTAGCAATTGCTCCCCCTACATATGTGCTAAGAGTTTGGATTGTAGCTTGCACATAAGCTTAGATAGGAAATATAGGAGATAATGTCTACGAAATGATGCTAAGGTGTAAAAGATGGACCTTTGAAGCATGATACCAATCGGAGTGCACTATTATACCATCCTTAGCACCATGGTTAGCTTGATACCACTTGGAAATACCTGGAAATGAAATCATTAGATATCCTATGCATGCTAGTTTTTCATTTTATCATTCAAACCTACAACTAGCATACACCACACAAGCATGGATATTGAAATTTAAAATTTGTGCCATGCAAGCAAACATATGAAATGCACATTCAAATGCACCATACAAGTTCATGAACTTGCTCCCCCTACTTGTGTGCTCAAAATTTTAATTGATCCCTTTCCTTTGTCATATTCCTCTCCCCAATGTCAAATTCTTCTCCTTTGTTGTCTTTTCACTATCTTAGTACACGAATATCTTTGTTTTTCTCCCCATGTACTAATATCTTTGTTTTTTTTCTCCCCTTTTGTCATCAATGACCACAAAGGTTCAAAATATAGATAGGTAGAGACTATCAATGTCAATCAATAGTGTGAGGACCATTTTCCCAAATTTGGTTCAATCTAGAATACTTGCCAAAAACATTTAACTCGGTTTGATCCAAGGACAAGCTTCTTCACACCTCCAAATAAGGATTATCCTATACCATGTTGAGTTAAACACTTATAGCTTATTTTCTAGATCAAACACTAGGTTTATAAGCCCACAAACATGTCATATGCTACCACTAGATCAAAAGAAGCATAGAAGAAATAGTGGTACCATACAATCATTAAATTCATTTGATTTTCATGAATGAGCCTATTAAATGTGAAAGATGTCTAGATGCACTAAACAAGTCCTTAGCAAGGATGTATGCCATGCCAATCAACTTTTACCTTGGATTGCTCGAAGGAGAGGCATGTCATATAAGTGGGGGTGCATCAATACATATTTGAGAAATCCAATATGTTCAACTCATTCCTTAGCTTGCAAAACCTTTTCTCATACAATGGCTTGGTGAATATATCGGTAAGTTGATCTTCGATGCCTATACTCTCAATGCAAATGTCCCCTTTTTGTTGGTGATCTCTTATGAAATGGTGGCGGACATCAACGTGCTTTATTCTTGCATGTTGAACCAGATTGTTGGTCAACTTGATTGCACTCTCATTGTCACATAGCAATGGCACTTTCTTGAACTTGATTCCAAAATCATTCAAAGTGGCCTTCATCCAAAGTATTTGTGCACAATAACTACTGGTGGATATGTATTCGGCTTCGGCAGTTGATAATGCAACACTATTTTGCTTCTTTGATGACCTTAAAACAAGTGATCTTCCTAACAATTGACTTGTGCCCAAGGTGCTCTTTCTTTCAACCTTGCATCCTGCATAATCCGAGTCAGAGTAACCAACTAGCTCAAACTTTGCTCCTTTGGGATACCACAAACCAACATTTGGTGTATGCTTCAAGTACCTCAATATTCTCTTTATAGCCTTCAAATGACTTTCTCTTGGTGAGGCTTGAAATCTTGCACATATGCATACACTAAACATGACATCCGACCTTGATGCGATCACATAGAGTAGACTTCCAATCATAGACCGATACAATTTTTGATCCACCATATTTTCTCTTGCATCACTATCTAAGTTGTCATTTGTTCCCATTGGTGTACTAATGGCTTTACTATCACTCATGCCAAACTTCTTGATCATGTCCTTGATATACTTGCCTTGACTCACAAAAGTACCATTCTTCAATTGCTTGATTTGAAGACCAAGGAAGTAACTCAACTCTCCAATCATGGACATCTCAAACTCATTAGACATCATCTTTCCAAACTCATCACAAAAATCTTGATTGGTTGATCCAAATATAATGTCATCAACATAGATTTGCAACACAAACAAATCTTTTCTAATCTTCTTGATGAAGAGAGTGGTGTCAACCTTGCCCATCATGAACCCTTTATAGAGTAGGAAGTCCCTCAATCTTTCATACCATGCTCTAGGTGCTTGCTTCAAGCCATACAATGCCTTCTTCAACTTGTACACATGGTCGGGCTTCTTGTCATCTTCAAAACCGGGAGGTTATTCAACATATACTTCTTCATTGATGTAACCATTGAGAAATGCACTCTTAACATCCATTTGAGAGAGCTTGATGTTGTGGGCACAAGCATAGGCTAGCAAGATTATAATAGCTTTCAATCTAGCAACCGGGGCATATGTTTCTCCAAAGTCAAGACCTTCAACTTGTGTATATCCTTGTGCTACCAATCTAGCAACCGGGGCATCTTGTTTGTACACCTCTAGAAATATCACCAATTATAGTGTTTAATGGGTGATCCCTTGCAATATTGGTTGGTTGGAGGATTGGAACTTGATTGCTTGCACTTGCTTGATCATTTGGTTGAGATGATGTACTAGCCACATGATCTTGATCATTATCATGAGAGCCACTTGTACTAGCTTGATTTGTATCATCTTGCATATTTGAGTTAAAGAGCACTTGCACTTGATCATCTTCATCATCATTCACTTGCATAGGCCTCAATTCATCAACATCCATGTTCTTCATGGCATTTAAAAGTTGAATGCCTCTAACATCTTACAAGTTCTCATTCTCTACCTATGAACCCTTGGTTTCATCAAATTCAACATCATGAACTTCCTCAAGAGTACCACTATCCAAATTTCAAACTCTATATGCTTTGCTTGTAGTGGAATAACCAAGTAGGAATCCTTCATCATATTTCTTGTCAAACTCGGCCAATCTAGTGCCTTTCTTCAAGATATAGTATTTACAACCAAAAACCCAAAAATATGCAATGTTAGGCTTTCTACCATTCAAGAGCTCATATGGTGTCTTCTCTTTCAATGGGTGACAATAGAGGTGGTTGTTATAATAGCAAGCCGTGTTGATAGCTTTGGCTCAAAAAGATTGACTCACATTGTACTCACTAAGCATTGACCTTGCTATATCAATGAGTGTTCTATTCTTCCTCTCAACAAGGCCATTTGATTGTGGAGTGTACTTGGCCGAGAATTGATGTCTAATTCCAAATTCATCACACAACCCATCAATTCTAGTATTCTTAAACTCATTACCATTGTCACTTCTAACTTTCTTGATGGTTGTTTCAAACTCATTGTGAATGCCCTTGGCAAATGATTTGAATGTTACAAACACATCACTTTTGTCCACTAGAAAGAATACCGATGTGTATCTAGTGTAATCATTCACTATCATAAAGCCATATTTGTTACCACCGATGCTAGTGTATTGTGTTGGCCCAAACAAATCCATGTGCAATAAGTCAAATGCTTTACTAGTGCTCATCATGCTTTTCTTAGGATAGGTGTTTCCAACTTATTTTTTGGCTTGACAAGAGCTACAAAGCTTATCCTTTTCAAACACAACATCTTTCAATCCTCTAACCAAGTCATGCTTAACCAATCTATTCAGTTGTTTCATTCCAACATGACCAAGCCTTCTATGCCATAACGAACCCATGCTAGACTTAGTAAACAAGCATGTAGATAATTTAGCTTCACTAGCATTGAAATCAACCAAGTATAGATTCTCATATCTAAACCCTTTGAAGATCAAGTTAGAGCCATCTACACTTATGATCTCTACATCATCTACCCCAAATATGCATTTGAATCCAAGATCACACAATTGAGCCATGGATAGCAAATTGAAGTTCAAACTCTCTACTAGCAACACATTGGATACGCTCATGTCATTGGATATTGCAATCTTACCAAGCCCTTTGACCTTGCTTTTGCCATTATCACCAAATGTAATACTATCATAACCATCATTGCCATTGGTGTTGATTGAGTTAAACATTCTTGCATCATCGGTCATGTGTTGAGTGCACCCACTATCAAGAACCCAATGCCTTCCTCCAGCTTTGTAATTGACCTACAAAAGAAGATTAATTCTTTTTAGGTACCCAAACTTGCTTGGGTCCTTGAAGGTTAGTTACTAAGCTCTTTGGTACCCAAATGGCTTTCTTCTTTGAGCTCATCCATGGTTTACCAATGAACTTAGCCTTCACACCATTTGTACCCTTAGTGAAGGGACCATAATGCCTAAGAGGGGGGGTGAATTAGGCAACTTAAAATTCTAACTCCAAAACTATGGCCTCTTTTTCTAACCCTAGCAAAACTTATGCAATAGATAAACTATCTAGATGTGCAACTATGGTTTTGCTAGTGTGTTGCTATCTCTACCGCAAACGTAGTAAAGTAAACAATGTAAATGCGGAAGCTAAAGAGCAAGGTAGAGATATGCAAACTCCCATCGATGACTCTGGTATTTTTACCGAGGTATCGAGAAGCATGCAAGCTTCCCCCTAGTCCTCGTTGGAGCCCCTCGCAAGGAATCTCTCACAATGGCCAAGCTCCCGGTCGGGTAACTCCATGGATAGTCTCAGACCTTCCCCACACGCAAGTGGGTCTCCGACGTGCCTTCCGGCAAGCCTCTCCCAGATGCTCCCCGCCGTCTTCACTATCAAGCTTCTGACCGAAACGCCGCAGGCCTTGTTCCCTCCGGTACACGGTGGCGGTCACACCACAAACGCGGTTGGTGTGATCTTGCAAGACTTCAAGCCCCTCCAATGTACAACAATGATGCTCGCAAGCACCGAGTGGTAAGAGGTATGCAAACCTCACTAAACACTAGGCCTAAACCTAGAGCAAGCGCATGAGCGGTGGTCTAATCAACCTAAGCACTTCGCAAAGCACCTACGCTAATCACCTAATGAATCACTAAGCTCTATGCAAGTGGAGATCACTAAAATAGTGTATCAACACCCTTGGTATGTTTCCTCAGCTCCACACTTGCCAAATGGCCGATTGGGGGGGTCTATTTATAAGTCCCACTGAGAAAGTAGCCATTGGGGTCGAACTCCTGCAATTCTGCTGCTGACCAGACGCTGAATCGTCCTGACCGGACACGTCCAGTCGTCCCAACCATTGAGATGGCAATGTGCTGATCGGACGTTGGCCAACGTCCGGTCGCCTGCCACCGGATGCGTTCGATCACAGATTTGCTGCTCTGGAACCTCTCTGTACTCGATCGGACGCTGCTTCCCTGCGTCCGGTCGGTTTTGCCGCCCGCGTCCGGTCGTCCTGACTGTAGAGTCGGTCCAGCGTCCGGTCGCCCCGACTGTAGAGCCACCGGTCCAGCGTCCGGTTGTCCCGACTGCCAAGCCACCAGTCTAGCGTCCGGTCATCCCGATTGCCGAGCCACCAGCGTCCGGTCGCCTCTACGAGCTCGTTTCTTCGCGATCTTGCGTACGGCTTGGTTCCAATCTTCATGCTTGGACTTTGCTTGATCTCTTGGGTCTTCTCTTGTGCTCCTAAGGTCTTACTTGAGGTGTTGATCATCGGATCATCATGTCACCTTCGTCCAAGTTACGTCTTGCACCCTATTGAACTACAAAATAAACACTTGCAAATTCATTAGTCCAATTTGGTTATGTTAGTCATCAAACACCAAAATCCAAAGTAAATGGGCCAAGGGTCCATTTTCCTTACAATCTCCCCCTTTTTGGTGATTGATGCCAACACGACCAAAGCAAGCAAATAATAAGAATTTGGAAGTTAAAAACTACCTACTTGCTAGGATGCAATGCAAAGGGCAAGTTTATGTGATACTTAAAGATACCAATTAAAATCATATATGATATTAAGGGATACCAATTGAAATCAATTGTAAGATACCAATTAAAACTAAATGAAAGGTTATCTTGCCCTTGCAAAAAAATCCCCATGTGGCATTATGGATTCCTACAAATTTTACCATTACTTAGACTAATCCATAATCCACTTTCCTTCCTTTCTCGGACCATTACCACTTGTAGACATCAACTTGATGCTTGCCTTTGGTCCTTCAAATTCTCCCCCTTTGGCATCAAACACCGAAAAGGAAGACATTAGTAGCACAAGGGAGGGTCAAATTTCGTGATCCTTTGTGTATAGAATGAAATGGATCACAAAATTTGACTCTCACATTATATAGACTAAGCTCCCCCTAAATGTATGCATACATATGGTAGAAAGCAAAGCATATGCATAATTAATAATTTATTGCACAAGAGAGTTTAATCTATATAATGCATGGAGAAAGCATATAAATATGAAATAAAATCAACATGATGATGCCAATTAAAGAATGATGCTTAACTCCGGGGACTCCAATTTCCTTACAATAAGACTACTACACATGTGATAGGTTTGAAAAAATGATACCATTTGAAAAAGTGTTAGTCTCAAAGCATCCAAGTTGTAGAAATACTCCCCCTAAATATGTGCACACAAATATAGAATACTTTGTAGAAATCATGCACATTGATTTTAGAATAAAAAATACCACTTGAAAGATGACATCTCATGAATGTGAGAATCATTTTCAAAAAGATATCCGGGAGAGATTATCTACAATTTGGACTTTGGCACATATTAGATGAACAATAGTAAGACAAGCTATGTGTCGTGCTTCTAAGCAATTTTAAACCATGTAGGTTTGCTCCAAGGGTTAAAAATGAGACCGAGCATGCCTACCATAAGATATACCTAGTGTATGCATGACAAAAGATATAAGCATGCAAATGCAAACCTAGGCATGAAGAATAACTAGATGCTTAAAGATACCAATTGTAGGAAAATCTAATTGCAAGATGTACCAATTAAAAAGTAATAACATCTAGTTACCTAACATGGGAAGGGAAATTTGGGTCCATAGTATTCACTGACCCACTTGGCAATGATTTTGTCCATCATGATGCACCCCATGAAATGCACCCACACTTTGCCAAGTCTCCAAATTCCCCGTAGTCCGATGGACTTCTCACTTCCCTTTCGGGATCCAAACCTTCTTGGTGTTTTTCATGTTTGAAATTATTTCCTTTGGCACCCAAAAGCATTTGACCCCATTGTTGGCTTGCTTGTTCACCTTGATGGCCACCACTTTGTCATTTTTCTTCTTCTTCAAGAGATAAGGTGTGGAGGCCTTCTTGTCCACCTTGTTGGTGTAGGTGTTGGAGAGCTTGCTTGTTTGCTTTTTCTCCTTCTTTGCTCCTCCCCCATTCTTCACCTTGCACTCATCGGACTTGTGACCTTCCTTGTGGCACATGTAACAAACCACGGTTTATCCTTCATCAAGCTTCTTCACTCCCTTCATGGTGTTATCTTGATGAAGTTGGGTTTGCTTCGCCTTGCATTTCACTTGAGTCAAGTCCTTGGTGAGGCGAGCTACTTCTTGCTTGAGTTGCTCATTCTCCTTTGCAACCTCTTGTGTGTATGTATCTACAATAACTTTCTCAACACAAACTTGGATGCACAAAGGTGAGTCTAAACATAAATCATTACAAGAAGTAGAGACATCCTTTTTAGACATGTTAAAGATAGAACTTTTTTTTAGATGCCTTGGTGGGGGTTGCGCCAACGGCTTCAAGATTAGCAACTTTATTTGTTAGCTCATCACAATGTATACACATGGTTTCCATTTTAGCCAGCAAACTATTATATGCTTCTTGTGAGCTAGCTAACTTTTCTTTTAATTTTTCATTTTTCTTTAAAAGTTGCTCATCATTGATTGTGCATGCATTTGTTGTTGCACTAGTCTCAAGTTTCTCAATTTTAGTAGATAGTTCAACATTAAGATTAGCAAAGTTCTCATATTGTTCAAGCAAGGTTTTGTATGCTTTTTATGAACTATCTAGCTTTTCTTTTAAATTTTTGAGCTTCTTGTGTTGACTAGTGCAAGCTTTAGCATAATTAAGATTTTCTTGCACAAGTTCATGATAAGAAGGCATATCATCATCACTATCACTCTCACTAGAGGAAGTGCTTTCGTTACCTCGTGCCATAAGGCACATACGAGAAGAGCTTGATGATGAGTGCTTGCGGCCTCGCCTCTTGTGATGGGGTTCTTCTTCACTTGAAGAATCATCCCATGATCTTATTGATGTGAGGGCTTGGTTCTTGCATGCCTTCTTCTTTGTCTTGGGTGTGGGCTTGTTTGGACAAACTTCCACAAAGTGCTCCAACTCGCCGCATCCATAGCATCCTCTCTTTCTTTGCTCCTTTCTTTGATTTGTGAAAATGAAATCTTGAATTTGGATGGGCACACCCTTGACATTAAGCCTTTGGATCATCTTCTCCACCTTGTTGATCACTTTGATTGATTCTTCATCAAGATCAGAGGTGGAGGAGGAAGATTGATCATCATCACTTGATTCTTGTTCATCATCCTCATCATCCTCATCTTCTTCTTCACTTGAGGAGTTTGAGCTTGAGCTTGACTCAACTTTCTTGCCCTTCATCTTTTTCTTCTCGCTACAAGCGAGAGCTTTGTCTTTGCTTGATGAAGATGCTTCTCCTTGACCCATCTTATGTGACATTTCAAATGCCACTAGTTTGCCAATGACAATGCCCGGGTCATGGTGCTCAAGTTCTCCATGTTGTGAAGGATGGTGATGATGCTTGCGTATTTCTTTTATGGTAGAACGGAGATGATCTTCCTCACGATGTCCACATCATCTAGCTTTCATAGTCCTATTGAATGGAGCTCATTGATAATTAGATTCAATCGAGAATACATATCACGAACAAGCTCGTCATCATTCATAGCAAAGGAATCATAATTTTGCTTAGCAGGACAATGTTTTTGCTCATGGACATTACTTGTGCCGTCATGGAGCTCTTGGAGTTTTAACCAAATTCCATGTGCCGTATTTAAAGTAAATACTTGGTTAAAAACATCCATACTAAGTGATTCAAACAAGCAATTTTTAGCTCTAGCATTGAAGTGCATTTCTTTTTCATCACTCTTTGTGGGATTTTCGGGATTCTTGATGGGTTTCATCCCGTCACGAGTGACTCTCCATACACCCAAATCAACCGCCTCAAGGTGGCAAGCCATTCTAGCTTTATAGTATGAGAAGTTAGTGCCGTCAAAGTGCAGAGGCCTAGCAGTATCCATCCCAACTACTCTAAATAGTGTCGGCTCAACGGCGGTTAAGCCAAAGGTCCAAAATGAGCCAACCGGCTCTGATACCAATTGAAGGGACCATGACGCCTAAGAGGGGGGTGAATTAGGCAACTTAAAATTCTAACTCCAAAACTATGGCCTCTTTTTCTAACCCTAGCAAAACTTATGCAATAGATAAACTATCTAGATGTGCAACTATGATTTTGCTAGTATGTTGCTATCTCTACCACAAACGTAGTAAAGTAAACAATGTAAATGCAGAAGCTAAAGAGCAAGGTAGAGATATGCAAACTCCCATCGACGACTCTGGTATTTTTACCGAGGTATCGAGAAGCGTGCAAGCTTCCCCCTAGTCCTCGTTGGAGCCCCTCGCAAGGAATCCCTCACAAGGGCCAAGCTCCCGGTCGGGTAACTCCGTGGATAGCCTCGGGCCTTCCCCATGTGCAAGTGGGTCTCCGACGTGCCTTTAGGCAAGCCTCTCCCGGATGCTCCCTGCCGTCTTCACTATCAAGCTTTTGGCCGAAACGCCGCGGGCCTTGTTCCCTCCGGTACACGGTGGCGGCCACACCACAAACGCGGTTGGTGTGATCTCGCAAGACTTCAAGCCCCTTCGATGTACAACAATGGTGCTCACAAGCACCGAGTGGTAAGAGGTATGCAAACCTCACTAAACACTAGGCCTAAACCTAGAGCAAGCGCATGAGCGGTGGTCTAATCAACCTAAGCACTTCGCAAAGCACCTACGCTAATCACCTAATGAATCACTAAGCTCTATGCAAGTGGAGATCACTAAAATAGTGTATCAACACCCTTGGTATGTTTCCTCAGCTCCACACTTGCCAAATGGCCGGTTGGGGGTCTATTTATAAGCCCCACTAAGAAAGTAGCCGTTGGGGTTGAACTCCCGCAATTCTGCTACTGACCGGACGCTGAATCGTCCTGACCGGACGCGTCCAGTCTTCCCGACCGTTGAGATGGCAATGTGCTGATCAGACGCTGGCCAGCGTCTGGTTGCCTACCACCGGACGCGTCTGGTCGCAGATCTGCTGCTCTGGAACCTCTCTGTACTTGATCGGACGCTGCTTCCCTGCGTCCGGTCGGTTTCATCGCTCGCGTCCGGTCGTCCCGACTGCAGAGTCGGTCCAGCATCCGGTCGCCCCGACTGCAGAGCCACCGGTCCAGCATCCGGTTGTCCTGACTACCAAGCCACCGGTCCAGTGTCCGATCGTCCCGATTGCCGAGCCACCAGCGTCCGGTCTAGCATTCGGTCGCCTCTGCGAGCTCGTTTCTTCGCGATCTTGCGTACGGCTTGGTTCCAATCTTCATGCTTGGACTCTGCTTGATCTCTTGGGTCTTCTCTTGTGCTCCTAAGGTCTTGCTTGAGGTGTTGATCATCGGATCATCATGTCGCCTTCGTCCAAGTTATGTCTTGCACCATATTGAACTATAAAACAAACACTTGCAAATTATTAGTCCAATTTGGTTGTGTTAGTCATCAAACACCAAAATCCAAAGTAAATGGGCCAGGGGTCCATTTTCCTTACACTTAGTAAGCACATAGAAAGAATTAATCTTAATTGAGGATACATTAGCATTTTTACTCTTGTTTTTGTATTCATGCTCTTTATGACCAACTTGCTTGCAACTAGTGCAAAATCGACCATTGTTCTTCACAAAACTAGTCTTGTGAGGAGCAAGTATCGCCTTGCCTTTCTTAGGGATAAAGCCTAATCCCTCTTTGTAGAGAGAAACTCTTTGGCTACCCAAGCACATAAGCAACTGGTCCTCACCACCATAGGCCTTAGCCAAGGTGTGAGTGAGCTTATCGACCTCCTTCTTGAGGTTCTCATTCTCAACCATTAGTGAGGCGTCACAAGTGAGACCATCACTACTAGATGAGGCGGAAGTAGAAGTACTACAAGAGGGATTAGTGGGAGCAACAATGATAGGCATAGATAATGATTCATCAATTATATCACAAGTTAAACCTATATTGCAAGTTTCAACATGCTTCTTTTTATTTTGCTCATCAAGCAAAGAGGAATGAGCCTTTTCAAGCTTTTTGTGAGCCTTACCAAGCTTCTCATGGGCTTCCTCTAGCCTCTCATGAGTTGCTTTGAGATCATTAAAGGCTTGCTTAAGGGCTTTTACCTCCTTATTCAAGCTCTTGCATTCCCTTCTCCTGATGTCAAAGTGTTCTTTAGCATCTTTTAGCATGTTAAATAATTCATCTTTAGTAGGTTTATCATCATCACTATCACTATCATTTTCACTATCATGTTCATCATCACTTCCATCATCATTACAAGTTTATACCTTAGTGGCCTTAGCCATGAAGCATGATGGAGTGTCGAAGAGAGAAGGCTTCTCATTGATAGCAATGCTTGCAAGTGCCTTCTTCTTGGTGGTCTTGTCATCATTACTATCATCATCATCACTTAAGGAGGCATCACTATCCCAAGTGACCACATATGAACCACCCTTCTTCTTCTTGAAGGTCATCTTGTCCTTCTTCTCTTTTTTTCCTTCTTGTCATTCTTCTTGTTCTTCTTGTTGTCATCATCATTGTCGCTATTGTATGGACATTGAGCAACAAGATGATCTTTGCTTCCACATTTGAAGCACCTTCTTGACTCTTTCTTGTTCTTGGATGAAGATTTCTTTCTTCTAGCATGGTACCCTTTCTTTATTATGAACTTGCCAAATTTCTTGATGAAGAGAGCCATCTTCTCATCATCATTATCATCACATGAGCCATCATTTTCACTTGATGTTTCTTGCTTTGCCTTGCCCTTGGATGATGTGACCTTGAATGCCACACTCTTCTTCTTCTCATCCTTCTTCTCATCTTTCTTCTCCTTCTTTTCTTCCTTCTCATCATCATCTCTATATGTATCATCGGTCATTATATCTCTCAACAGTTGGTTTGGTGTCATGGTGTCCAAACCACTCCTCACTAGAATAGTGACTAATGTGCCAAATCTTGAAGGCAAACATCTCAAGAACTTGTGGGAGAAGTCCTTGTCCTTCACCTCTTCTCCAAGTGCTTTGAGATCATTGACAAGCACTTGAAGCCTATGGAACATCTCTGGCACACTCTCATCCTCCTTCATCTTGAAGCTTGCAAACTTCTCTTTGAGAATGTATGCCTTTACACCCTTCATGGCTTGAGTACCCTCAAATGATTCTTCCAACTTCTTCCAAGCCTCATGTGCCATCTTAATATTCTTGATTTGCTCAAATATTCTCTTATCAATTGCATCATGAATGACACTTAGAGTAATGTCATTGTTTTGGAGAAGCACTTCTTCGGCCGTGGTGGGATTCTCTGGATCACCAATCTCAATTTTGGTTTCTACCACCTTCCAAACTTTTCTATTGATTGACTTGATGTGTGTGGTCATCTTTGATTTCCAATACGGATAATTTGTGCTATCAAATTGGGGTGGCTTCTTGGTGTTGTTGATTTGAGCTATTTTTACACCGAAGGTTGTTAAGCCTTAAATCACGGTGACCTCGGCTCTGATATCACTTGAAAGGTCCTAATGGTTAGAGGGGGTGAATAACCTATTAAAAATTTCTACAACAACACTTAACAAACCGATTAGATAATTATGAGGTGAAGCAAGTGTTGCGCTAGCCTACTAAAATAGCAAGCCACCTACAACAATTCTAGTTTGTATAGTTTCTATCCACATAAAAGCTATGACACTACACTAAGTTAATGTGCTCTAAAAGGCTAACTAAAGAGTCACACTAACCAAAATAACAAGCTCTCACAATTAGCTACACTAAAGAGCTTGACAACTAGTTTGCGATAAAGTAAAGAGAGTGAGCAATTTGTTTATACCGCCGTGTCGAGGAAGGAGCCAATCAATCACAAGAATGAATACCAATGAAGACCAATCACCTTGGAATCAAATGATGAACACAATGATTTTTTACCGAGGTTCACTTGCTTGCTGGCAAGCTACTCCTCGTTGTGGCGATTCACTCACTTGGAGGTTCACGTGCTAATTGGCATCACACACCAAACCCTCGATAGGGTGCCGCACAACCAACATAAGATGAGGATCACATAAGCCACGAGCAATCTACTAGAGTACCTTTTGGCTCTCCACCGGAGAAAGGTCAAAAACCCCTCACAATCACCGTGATCGGAGCCGAAGACAATCACCAACCTCCACTCGACGATCCTCGCTGCTCCAAGCCATCTAGGTGGCGGCAACCACCAAGAGTAACAAGTGAATCCCACAGCGAAACACGAACATCAAGTGCCTCTAGATGCAAACACTCAATCAATGCACTTGGATTCTCTCCCAATCTCACAAAGATGATGAATCAATGATGGAGATGAGTGGGAGGGCTTTGGCTAAGCTCACAAGGTTGCTATGTCAATACAAATGGCCAAGAGAGTGAGCTTGAGCTGGCTATGGGGCTTAAATAGAAGCCCCCACAAAATAGAGCCGTTGTACCCCTTCACTGGGCATAATATAGGGTGACCGGACGCTTCGGTCATATCGACCAGACGCTGGACCTCAGCATCCGGTCACGCGATGCGTGCCACGTGTCCCCTCTCTTCAAAAGTTGATCGCCTTATCTCAACAGTCAAGTGATGACCGGACGCTATAGCTCAAAGTGACCGGACGCTGAACCCCAGCGTTCGGTCATTTCCAGTAAGCATCCAGAGGCGGCTTTTCATGATCGGACGCGTTCGGTCATGCTCGACCGGACACACCCAGCATCTGGTCACTCGGCGACTCCTCTGTGCGCGACCATGTCAGTGTGACCGGACGCAGCTAGCCAGTGTCCGGTCGTTTCAGCGCCAGTGTCTAATCGACGACCGACGCTGCGCTTCTTCTGCTGCTACTGACCGAACACGCTGGTCCTTCAGAGACCAGCGTCTAGTCACTTACATTGACCTCCGTCTTTTCTATCTAGGGCGCCGGTGGCACTATCAGACTGTCCGCACTCTATGGATGGACACTCCACCGGTGAAGTTCCTAACCCTTGCTCAAATGTGCCAACCACCAAGTGTATCACCTTGTGCACATGTGTTAGCATATTTTCACAAACATTTTCAATGGTGTTAGCACTCTACTAGATCCTAAATGCATATGCAATGAGTTAGAGCATCTAGTGGCACTTTGATAACCGCATTTTGATATGAGTTACATTCCTCTTAATAGTATGACTATCAAACCTAAATGTGATCACACTCTCTAAATGTCTTGATCACCAAAACAAAATAGCTGCTACTATTTATACCTTTGCCTTGAGCCTTTTATTTTTCTCTTTCTTCTTTTCAAGTCTAAGCACTTGATCATTACCATGGCATCACCATCGTCATGTCATAATCTTTATTTGCTTCACTACTTGGAATGTGCTACCTATGTCATGATCACTTGATAAACTATATTAGCACTTAGGGTTTCATCAATTCACCAAAATCAAACTAGAGCTTTCAGTTATGATGTCTCTCTGGAGGGGGTTCAATCTCCGGGGTGTTGTCATAAAATCTAAAGAACAATTTGCTATGGTACTTGTGACTTGTCTTTAAGAAGCGTCAGTTCCTTAGGTAAACTATCTTCTTGGATGCATCCAGGTACACCCATATAGTACCATCTAAGCAAACCAAGCATCCCATCTTTCCTTTGATCTGTCTAGATAAAGCAAACAGCGCGGGGTAATCATTTGTAGTAACAAATATTATTGCTCTACATATAAAGTCCTCCTTTTGGAATGCATCGTACATCGGCTCCCCATGCCTTCATAGCCTCTCCATTTCTTGCATCAAAGGCTCGAGGAACACGTCTATATTAATGCCTGGTTGTTTAGGGCCAGAAATAAGAATAGTGAGGAGAAGGTACTTTCTCTTCTGACACAACCACGTTGGGATGTTGTACATGGTCAAGATCACTGGCCAAGTGTTGTGGTTGCTCATCCTCTCATTGAAGGGATTCATTCCATCGGTGCTCAAGCCAAACCGCACATTCCTTGGGTCATCATTGAATTCTTTGTGCTTCTCATCAAACCTTTGCCACTGACTACAATCAGTCGGGTGTGCAATCTTATCATCATCCACCTTGCGCTCATCATCCCACCATGTCATGAGTGCGGCTTCTTTAGGGTTTAGGAAGATACGTCTCAAGCGGTCGGTCACTGGTAGGTACCACATTAACAAGGCAGGAATTTTTCTCTATTTTGCGTCGTTGCCTAATGGAGTGTCCTCTAGAGGCTGAGATTCTTGTACCACCTTTTTTGTACCCTTCTTATTCCTCTTTTTCCCTATGGAGGCTTCGTCCCCACCGTAAAGGTCATTGTTCTTGTATCGGCTGGCCCCACAACGGGGACATTTATCCAGTGACTTGAACGTTTCGCCATGAAAAAGTATACAGTGGTTGGGGCATGCATGGATTTTTTCAACCCCCATTGTCAATGGACTTATGACCTTCTTCGCTTGGTATGTGTTGGCGGGAACTGAGTTTGGTTGTGGCAGCACCCATGACAGGAGATGCAATAGATCATTGAAACTACAGTCTGACCAGCCGTACTTAGCGTTCAGGATGAGTAGCTCAAGCACAAAACGTAGCAATGTCCAATGTGTTGGACAGCCCTTTTCAACACCATACATAGTCTCCTTCGATGCTTTTGTCATCCTTTTCATATTTTCTAGACCTTTGGGCTATTTAGTAAAATCTCTAGTCCAAGGGCTCAAATCATGTCCTCCAAATCATCTTCATCCCCGACACGTGCTCCACCATCATTATTGGCACCACCTTCGTCGTTACCATCTCAACCACTAGCATCACCACCTTGTTCATTGCCAAACTCGAAATCCATCCGTGCATCAAGCTCTGCTGAATATTGGGACAGGAATTCTAGAGTTTCGTCGTCGTATTCCTCCTCATCCTCATCGTTAACAATAACAGTTTCACCATGATGAATCCACACTGTGTAGTCCTCGACAAATCCTCGCATAATCAAATGTGATCTGATGATAGTCACATATGTCCATGCCATACGGTTCTTGCAATCTTTACATGGATAAATAATTGTATCCTTATTCTCTGTCAATGTCGTTGCATGCTTCTTTACGGCTTCAATAAATTTATCCACCTCTTCACGGAAACATGCCTTGAACCTAAACGAACCATACATCCAAGAGTTCCTGTACTCCACCTTTTACAACAACAACAAAACAAACATTAAAGAACTACTTATTCAGATATATATAAAAATGAATCAAATTAATAATTACTTGAGAATAATTGTATATACTTCAGATATATATGAATATAAATCAAATATAATTACATGAAGCATACAAACATACCATGGTAGAGGAAAATTAATTAATGGCCTATTTATCCAAAAAATAATTAAAATACATATTTGTTGATTATAATAAACAATTTCAAAGACAATAATTAGCAACAATTAATATTTTACCCAATATCTTTCATGCAAACCCTAGTCTAATTTCATCAAACATAAATTTATAAAAACAAAATTAATAAAAAAACCAAACCCTAGATCTAGATCTATATGCGCATGAAACATCCATAAAACTAACTAATTGTTCACTAAATTCAAGAAACATGGACCAAATAAGGGTATGATCTTGCTCCCCTCCCTAATTTATCCTAGTACATTCAAAACTTGGGTCTAATTTACTTCATAAGTAGCTTAAGCACCATAGAAGAGAGAGAAAAGCAAAACTCTAATTATTCACTAACCAACTATTAAAACTTCAAAAAAAAGTGTAGAATAGCATTTTCTTACCGTCTACGACCTCTCCACCAAAGGATTTGATACCAAAACATTTCCCCCTCAGTAGAGCAATTTTTAGAAGATGCCCAGGGCTTCCCCACCTTTCTTTCACGGGTTGGAGTGATGATCCGAGGAGCAAGAAGGTGCTGCAGTTTGCTTTATATGTGGGTCATTTGTAGGGGCGGCTGATGATTGAGCCGTCCCTACAAATCGGAGGTATTTATACTCGGGCATTTGTAGGGGCGGCTCAATCACCAGCCGCCCCTACAAATAACAATACCAGGAGCGGCTGGTGAATGAGCCACCCTACAAATCCGACCTATTTGTAGGGGCGGCTTGTATGATCAGCCGCCTCTGCTGTTCCATTTGTAGGGGCGGCTGGTCTCTGAGCTCTCGAGCACACCACTGTAGAAGCGGCTCCATCACCAGCCGTCCCTACAAAAAAAATATCCCGTTGCTACAAACCGTTTTTTACGTAGTGTAAATTAATGAATCAGACCTTTTTTTCTCTAAAGTTAGCTAAATTTTAGATAATATTATAAACCACCTGTTTAGAGCCGTAAGAGTTAAAAATAGTCTAAAATTTAGTGAATAAATTTATAGACCATCAGATCTAAACAAAACCTTACCTGTAGAGAGAGACGCACACACCACACACTCCTATTACCCCAAAAAGCACGCAGCTGGCGGCCAACGAAAAACAACGTCGGCTTCAGGTGATGACTTCTCGTTGCTTTCAACCAGGAACTACTCGGTGACAACTTGCCATGTATACGACAAGTCCAGAACTGAACCGGACCAAGATTTTACAGCAAGTCTTTCTTTTTTCTTTTGGGTATAAAAACAATGGCCCTGTTCATCAGCAACTGCTGCTACGATAATACGTAAGAGAGAGCTACAGCCGCAGCTGCTACATCAACTGCAAAAAATGGCTACCGAAGAGGCCCAATGCAAGTCGGCCCGTTCGCTGGTCTGAACTTTGGCTGAAACTGGCTGAAAAACACTGTTCCGGCTGAATTGTTGTGAGAGAAAAACACTGTTCCGACTGAAAAAATAAGCCGAACAAGCCGAACTTTAAGACAAGCGAACGAGGCCACGAAGGACCATTTTTTTGGGGGTTTAGGTAGTCAGTTTGTTGCGTAGACATCGACAGCTGCGTGTATAATATCTACAGTTAGTTTGTTGCATCGACATCGACCGCTGCGTGCATAATAATATCTAGACGCTTGCGGGCAAATAGGCATGGAGTGGCTCTGGATCTGGATGGATATTGGAGTGAACATCCTAGTCTGATAGCGTCTTTCCAGCTTTCGGCTTCGGGAGTGCTGCTGCTTGTGCTGTTGTACATTTCACCCATTGATCCTCGGAAGATACACGTCGCCGTCGACGACTGGAAGAAACTTTCAGAACAAAAATTGCAGCCATGGAGAAAGAAACTACACTAATAATGGGTTATTATGGATGGCTGGAGTTGGGCCAAAACCAGGCCTTGGATGCTGCTTCATGTCATGTCAGTGCAACTGCAAGATGACCACCACATAGGCTCCGTTCGCTGGTTGGCTGAAAAATACTGTTCCGACTGAATTGTTGTGAGAGAAAAATACTGTTGGCTGATTTGGTGAACAGTGAAATGAGAGGGGGTTCAGCTGGCTGGCTGGTTCAGACCAGACCAGCGAACAGCCCCATACAATACAGCTAATCCCCCCGTCTCATAATAAGCGTACTTCTAGAGTTCAATTTCTTTCCCAAAATAAATGCACATCTACGTATAAGACGACATAACTCTATTTGTCTTTTTCTACTCTCTTTTCCCAAAGTATAATGGTTGCATCTTTCTAGGGGTATTTTTATAATTTCTCACTAACATTGTTATCTTCACTAAAGTTCTAGAAATACACTTAGGCCCTATTTAGATCCCACCCAAAATCCAAAATTTTTCAAGATTCCCCGTCACATCAAATCTTGCGGCACATGTATGAAGCATTAAATGTAGGTAAAAAAAATAACTAATTGCACAGTTTGCCCGTAATTGACGAGACGAATCTTTTAAGCCTAAATAGTCCATAATTAAATAATTTTTGCCAAATACAAACAAACGTGCTACAGTACCTAAAAGCCAAAAATTTTCGCATCCAAACGGGACCTTATTTTGGACAGAGGAGGTAACTGCTAACAACAGAAGCATCAATCAAATCAGACGTCTGGGCTGAACTGACAACGGCCAGATGGTAGAGCCCAAATTTATGGCTCCAACACAAGACGAGTCTACACAGTTCAGAGTCCCGCAGTAAAAGTGGCTTCAGCAGGCCAGGAGAAGCAGCATGTTAAGGTACGCCTGATCACAGGTAAAGAATCATTTCGGATGCATTTCTTCCACGAGCCATCTATTTTACAAGTTTGAGCAACATCTCCCTACTACCAGGTGTTACAACATTTCACCCCTGAGCACGTCTTGTCCCCTCTAAAAACTAGGAACAGAATCAGAACCTATCCTCTTCTAGCGGGTTTCCACGGACGACGAATATGGGTAAACGAAAGAACGTATTTGCTTGCTGTGCTGCCTTCACATCACGATGCGGAGGACGGCGAGGCCGACGGCTGAGATCGAAACAATGGTACCTATGCAGTACTTGATGACATCGTACTTTGCTGCCTCCAACTGGGCCTTCAGCGAGTGGATTTCCTGCGTATGGTAGCAAAATATTTCGGTTGGTCTCTGATGTGATGCAGAAAGCACAGACATGCAGCCTAGTTTACTGCCACTCACCTTGTCAAGCTTTGTGGTAAGCTCAGTAGTTTCCTCGTTCTGCTTGGCAAGTTCATCACGTATGCGCCTGGAGCATTGTTTCAATCAGGTGTCATAATCACACACATGACAGTTTTAGCACCAAAAGGCATAATACTAAAGAAAACATCTATCGCTGTTCAGTCATTCGGAACTGACACTAGTGGAAAGTGCAACTCATCAGAAGAGACTATAAAGATTCCTTCAAAAGGCTTAAGGGAGATTGGATTCTATAAAGATTCCTTCAAAAGGCATGGACATTCTGCCAGTTAGTAGCGTCATTCATCTGGAAATGTTCTATGAAAGTGAGTTTTTCAGTTACATTAAGACCATGTGCAAGACACCACTAGAAAATATAGCACACATGTGAACCTGTCATTGTTGTTCATGATCTAAACATTCTGTATACTGCTGACCAACAGATGGTTGCATCTAAGAGAGAACTATGAGCATCTCAACCAAAGGCATATGGCCAAACCACCAAATTGAATTTGAAAACATCAGAATTGTAGATAGGTCCACAAACCTTAAAACCTGAACATGAATGCCTTTTCATATGAAAGGTGAGCAATGATAACTAAAATAAGCAGGCCAAGCCAAAGACCTGGTAACCAGAATCGTAGCCAAGGTCACAAACTCACTATAACTTTCTCTATAATGAGCAAGTTAATCATTCTTTGTTCTGATTGTTCCATACACAAATATGTAGAAAGTATTGGTTCTTATGTTTTCGTGATCAAGTGCAGATGGAAGCCAGATACTGGGAAAAGAACTGAACAGCATAGAGAGCATATCTACATAGAGACAAATGATCTTACCCTCTTTCAAGGTTCAGATCCAACCGCTGCCCTGCAGTGACCTTGTCAATCTCATACCTGTTTCACATCATCAACAATTAGACTGAGTATGTTCATTCAGATTCCTGATATAAACAGCTCTTGAACTTAATACTGACTTCAGTTCACTCCTCATCTTATCAATATCTCCACGAAGTTTCTCAGTCTCCCGCTGTAACAAAGAGAAATGGTTTTCCTACAGAAATGAAAAGGACCCTTTTAAGCGATTAACCCTTGTAATAATCATTACAAATAAGAATAAGTGCATGACGAGGTACTCAAGACAACAGTTTTGAATATTGAAAATGTAAAGAGAAAAGCAGCAAGACGAAGACATGTGAAGTCAATCCATGCAAACACAGTGCACAGAAGAACTATTTTTAGGTTAGCGGTTTCAACTACCAAATTGAAATCTGCAGTTCTGTAGTATTAGGTTCAGCTAAAACATTGCAGAGCACATAACAACAACGATGCCTTTTAGTCCCAACTCCCAAACTGGGATCACAGTGAGAACAATCCGCATCATGCATACAAACCAGAGTATTAGATATGTAGCTCCTGGCTCTTAAATCGTAGACAGAATTTCTGTAACCCCACGCTCTGAAAGAGTTATGAGTAGGTTCTATCGAATAATGCATCAGAATGGTCCTCCAAACTAGATAATGGATAGTTCAGTGCAAACAAGACATGTAGCTGAAACAATGACAATTAGTAGTTCCATATGGTTGCGGATCAGCAGAACAAAATAATCCTCCTATACATCTAGGAGATCAAGAACCCCAAAAAGACAAGTCACAGTCTACATCAACAATAATGGATGATGAGATGAAGAAAACATTAAATAACAAGTTGAGCCAATGAGCACAATCAGCAAGGCATCTTGAAGTTCAGAGGGAAATAAAATATCAAAATATCAGCTATCAACTAGATGGGGAGTAGGGATTAACTTAACCCAACACACTATTTATTCTCAAGATATTTTCCAAAACATTAATAAAAACAGTATACCGCAATTTGCAATGCCTGTGGCTAAAAACTGAAGATTCTATTGTGTTCCGATAGCTAAGCATTTGTTATTCACTTATACCTGACACTAGACCTATTTGAAAGTACCAATAAATATTTTATTCTATAAGAATAGAATGTATGAGAACAGAATTCTCTTTTGCGTAGCAAAGACATTCTATGGAGTGTATAATGACATATTAGGAAACTCCAAAAATGCAGGCACTAGCTTCTGGAACCCGTATGAAACCAACAGGCTGCAAGCTTGAAACTAATTGTTGAAAATAAAAAAAAATGGTGCGATGCATAACAATCTTAGCTAATTCAAACGCACATGTCCGTGTTGCAGTACTAATAATAGTTTTTGAAAAGGAAAATAATTTTATTCCTCCCCAGCTTTACTGCTGGCATACCCAGGGTATCAGAGATAAGAGATTTCACCAAAGGGTCAGAGAGCTACCATACGTCCATCACTTATTGTGGGTACCACACTAACATTTCATGATGTAAGTTGATTTGAGAAAGGGTGCTGTAATGGATCCAAGGCAAACAGTACATCTGATGAGCCTGAACTAATGTAACTTGATGATTTGTGAATGACTTCTACATGGCAAGCTCAGACCACTGACGTTAACTCAAAATAAAAGGCCAAGTGCTAAGACATGTGAGCAAAATGTACCAGTCTCATTGCAATTTAAGATGATCAAAATGGCCAAGACATAATAGTATAATACCCAACATAATCTGAGGCACAGATAAATGGTTGTTTCAAATGGGTGATCTCAATCCGTAATCTCCATTCACACACATCTATTCCACAAACTAATAACCCGATCATGTTAATGAGCAGCAGATCTAAATCAGGCTGTACAAACCTTCATCCAATCACCCCTGTACTGCTCAAATGAACAATCTAAAACAAGCCAAAAGAGGAAGCAATGCTAAGTGCTTCACCCCAGAAAATGCTAAACGGGGCCTATAATAGTACGAGCTAGGCAATCAAGTTCAATTTTAAGCCAGCAACAGTTTATGTGGAACCTGTACAAGCTCCCACATTAAGTTCAATGAAAATCCAGGGACAGCTAATTCTCATGATCTAACATTTTCGCTTTGAACCATACCTGCGAGCTCTGCACTTGCGACTTGAACTTGGAGATATTGGACTCCTGCAGCATCTCACTCTGCAAAAGGCCAAGCAAGACCAGCAAATGAGGAAGACAAATAACCAACAATAGGAAGAAATCCGCAGCACAATGTCAAAAGCGTTTACCTTCTGCATCTCGGCTTTGGAGACGAAGGACTCGGAGATGCTTTCGAGGCTGTCGTTGAGGACCTCCGTGATGGCGGAGGTGATCGCCTCCGCCTGCTTGGTGGGCACGCCCTGCGACTCCAGCTTCCTGACCTGCGAGCGACACGATCGTCCCGGCGAGCAGGCGCACACGCGTCAGCAACTATCCGGAGCATTCCCCCGAACACCTCTCGGGCACGCCCAGCATTGGCGGAAGCCGAAACGGAACGGCAGTACGGTAAGAGGAGAACCCGGAGGCTAGGCTTACCAGGGCGAGGGTGTCGACGAGGAAGGCGCGGCGGCCGTTGGTCTTGACGAGCTGCGAGATGGTGCGGGGGCAGGGCGCGGCCGCCGCCCACCGCTGCGGCCACTGCTGGTGCCCGTGCAGGAGCAGCGCGCGCCTGCAGGCGACGGCGGCAGCGGCCATCTCCTCCTCCTCCCCCCACGCGACGCGGCGGCGGACCGGGAGGCGGCGGCGGAGGCGGAGGCGCGAGCCGGTGGGGAGCGGTCCGGGGCCGGCCTATAAGGTTTGAAGGGTGGGTGGTGGGAGATTCGGGAGGCTCGGCTTCGTTCCCGGGAGGGGCGGTGGCGGCGGGATCGGCGGAGGTGGAGGTGGCGGTGGCGGTGGCGCTAATTTGGGAAAGGCGAGGGGGGGCGGCGAGAGGGCGACTCTGCCTATATGCGGAGGCGTGTAGGCGAGGACAGAAGCCTTGGGGAGGAAGAAGACGCGAAGCAAGGGTAAAAGAGGAAGAAAAGGGCGACGGTTTTCTTTTCTCTTTGGATAATTTTGGATTTGGACTTGAAAAAATAAATTTGGAAAATGGATTTCCCTAGTCCCCCTTTGCCGCGTTGTGTGGGTGGTGGGTGGGGGTGGGGACTTTTGCTTGTTCACTATCCCGTTTCAAAGTTCATTGGGTTTTTCATACGTATACTAGTAGTATGGAACCAGTAGGCAGTAGGTACACGGGATCACGTGTAATTTCTTCAGTTCCGAGGCCAAGTAACCGTGTATACTTGTAGAATCAATCACCCTGTTCATGCTGATGCTTATATTGAAATATTGTGAGAGAAAAATACTGACGAATGAATCACGGTCACGGTTAGGTAGAGAATTCAGTACCAGGCACTTGCGACATGGATAATGTACTATCTTTTGTTTTTTATTTATAAAATATATTTGTAATTTACAACCAGATAAAGAAGCAGAAGAAAAGGGAGTTGATGCAAACGAAACATTCAAACACCAACGAACCAACCCACACCAAGTCCCAACCGCCCGCCGCCGCGGCGATGGAGTCCCCAGCCTGGTCCACGCTGGGAAGCCGACCCGACGCGACCGTTGCAGGCAATCACAGCCACCAGCCCACACCACCCACCAGACGCGCAAACGCCGGCCGATGGATTCGCTGGATGGAGATCGGGTTTGGATTGCGTCGCGGTGGGCGGTGGCATCCAGACGACCAGACCAGCCGGGCGCGGGCCACGCGGTTCACGTTTGCGGCCCATGGCCCAAGGCAAGATTCTCGGCCTCCCCTGTCCCCATCCTGCTGTGGGCTGTGGCCGTGCGTTCGTCGAGCGAGGACGTGGGAGGAGGACGTGTCCATCCGATTCACGATTGAAAACGGACGGAAAAAATCCCGTTCCCACTATTCCGTTTTCTATTTTCTTTCATCCGTTTTCGTATTTGTGGGAAACGGGGAAGGGGGTTTCCGTTCGTTTCCGCGAGATCCCGTTTTTATTCAGAATTGACCCGTATTTATTCTATTTTTCATCCTGTTTTCAATCTATGCTAATATGTCTAGAAATTGATATGTTCATAAACCTACTAATTACAAATTATGCATGTTAACACATGGTATACTAGTGAATATTGGACCGATAATTTCGTACGTGTATATTATTTTGTGACTTTGTTCATGTATACTCAAGAATATTTGATCGTGTTATTCTAACTTATTTTTTCGGCTCTCCGTCCGTATTTGTCTGTTTCCGTATATCCCCATCCATTTTTTATTCCGTTTTTTTTCGAACCCGATCCCGTTTCCACTAAAAATGTAGAAACGGAAATGGAGATGAGTTTTTCCGCCCGTTTTCATCCCTACACGATACGGTATATGGAAACGGTGTGCCTAGCGTTTGGACCTCCAGATGGACGTCCGCGTCTAGCCAGCGGCGCCTGCTCCTCCATTTCATGCGAACCCACGCCCTATCCGTCTCCCGTTCGGACACTCGCGGCCCCTCCACTTCCCGTACCCATGCCGTCATCCCCCTCAATTGCGTCGTCTCGGGAGGCCCGCGCCGCAATCCCCCTCAACTACATCGTCTCGGGAGGCCGCATCGCTATCCCCTTTGACCGCGTCGTCCTAGGAGGCCGGGCACCGGAGCTGCTGGTGACCCACGACAAGGTTGTGGCACTGGTCAGAGAGTTCGCGGACAAGGGGATGGTGGTGGCCAGCCAGCTACCGGGGCCATTGCAACATGTACAACGCCCAATCTGCTTTTGAAACATCTAAATGAAACGTTTGCAACGTACGTCTTAAGACAGATGAAACACTTGAAACATGCATCTAAAACACTTGCAAAAACATCTGAAAACACTTGAAAAGTCATTGCAAATATATGCAGCATCCAGATAAAAACAATTGCATCATATGTGTAAAATATATGCAACATCAAGATAAAACACTTGCAAACGACATACGTCTGGAAAACAGATGAATGATTTGGAACATACATTTGCAATAAACGAGTATAGCTATTACAACATGTGCAGCATCCCGATCTACTTTTACAACATCCGTTGCAACATAACTCTGAAACATCTGAAACACTTGAAATATACTCTTGCAACATGCGTTTTTCAGCGCAATGTCACCTTGCTGCTTGGAGTACGAATGGAAGTCTGTCGTTTCGGAGGTCGGCGGTAGTGCATGGAGCAAACCGGTGCGGCAACGGCGCGTGCAACTCGTTGGTGGGGCAACGTCACATGAAGCTCCTCCCCTCGCCTGCTTGCTGGAGCATCTGTCGTGGAGGCTCGCCAGCTCGGCCGAGGCGGCCGCGGCGAGCAGGCAGCGCGGTCGAGGCGTCCGCGGCGAGCAAGCAGCACGGTTGAGGCGGATGCGTGGTGCAAGCGAGCGGCACGGTGGAGAAGAAGCACAGTAGAGAGATTATTTTTTTAAGGGGCACGGACGGGAGCAAGCGGACGACAGTAGCAAGTGGGGAAGCCGTATCCGTCCCTCTCCATATGCCCTCACGAGAGCATTAGCGTATCAAAAATGAACCATTCGAATTGACATTTGTCCATTTACATATGTACAGTATATCATTTGACAGTGCCCTGTTCGCTTTTCTTATAATCCGACTTTTTCAGCTTGTTTTTTTAGCCGAAACAGTATTTTTCTCTCACAACAAATCAGCCGGAACAGTGTTTTGGCTTGTTTTTTCAGCGAAGCGAACGGGGCCTAAAAATCGGACGAACAATTTACCAAAGTTTGCAATCCATTTGTCAAGTGAGTTGGAACCATAGATAAGTGATTTTTTTTTGTTCTTGAAAAGTGGATATGTACGTGATTGCTTCTTGCACACGATTGGCCTAATAATAAGCAAGATTCACATGCCGTAGCGGTACGGTATCTTCTAGCTGCCGAGTCCCAATTAAACATTCCAAACCAATAATACGTACTTTTTTGACGCCACAATTCCAAACCATAACGTGAATTGGGACCAAGACGAAAGAGGGTGTCCCGGCCGTGTCCGGGGTGGATTCCGAGCAGAGGAAATTAATCGGCGGATAGATTCCCAGCTAGACTTAGAATTCGACTGCGAACCATGCATGCATCCTTGGAGCACTCATATATCAAAATCTCTCGGCGAGGAGGCGAGGGCGCGAGCGCGGCAGCGACAGATCCACCGACAGTCGGCGAGGAGCTAGGGTTGGGTATTCTCGGTGCAGAAAGTGACCAACACGTAAATATTTGTAGTTTTACCGTACGTTGTGATCAAAGGTGGCCTAGCACTCAACGACACAGGGTTTATACTGGTTCAGGCAACGTGCCCTACGTCCAGTTTGAGTCGGTCGGTGACTTTATTCCTAAGCCCAGGTGCTCAAAGTTTGCAGTAGAGTTACAAACTAGAAGGAGAAAAATGGGGGTACAAGAGGTCCGGTCGGACTCTGGTCAGAGAGGCCGAGAGTGACGGGAGCTCCGCTATGTGCTAAGTGAACTTGACCGATCTGAATGAATCGAGTTGTGTTGGAAAGAGCGCATCCTTTTTTATAGATGAAGGGGATGATCCTTACAAGAGAGAGAGTACGTGTGTCAAGTCTTGTTGCCCACGTCGTCGGGTACAAGATGATTGTAGGCGCCCATAACACTGTTGATATCACTATTGAATGTCAGATGCATTTGGGAGGTTGCGTCGTCCTCTTCCGGCATAGCAGACATCGGCGTCTGCCACACTGCTGACACCCAGAGGCATGCAAGGGGTTTTACCATGTTCACCTGATACGGTAAATGTCGGCGCCCACGACACTGTTGATGCCCAGAGACATGTGGGGGGAGCCTTACCGTATTTATCTTGGTATGGGAGTTGATGGCGCCTACAACACTATAGGGGAAAATATCAGCGCCCACAACACTGCTTGGGTTCTGTTATGCCAGGGAGGTCGTAGAGTACTGTTCTGCAGGTATACAGGGTACGGTCCCTGGTATTGTGGTTTGACTTGTGTGCACTGCCTTACTTTTTCTGTCTGTTTCCTGGTTCTTACCGAGCGGGCGTCCCCGGTCGTTTGGTCCCAGTCGACTCTGATTGCGTTAGTCGGAGAGAAGCTGTGAGCAGGGGTTCGCCACATTCCCGATCGAAGAAGCGGGTCGAAGTCGCAAGTGGTGTTTTGGCCTGGCCTTCTGGCCGGAGAGGTCGTCCGGAGGCGGGCTGGAGACCGAAGCGAGCGCTTCGGTTGGAGAGGCGGGCCAGAGTCGGAAGCGGGCGTCCTTCCTCCTCGGCCAATCCTTCCGGTCGGTGATTGGATCGTCCTTCTGGCCTGTCGTTTAGGTACCTATGACAGCCCATGAGTTGCTCATTGTTTGCAACGTTGTCCGCTGGGCCGAGCCTTTGTTGGGAAGCCGGTCCATGAGGGACCCTGGGTTTATGAACCCGACAGTAGCCCCCGAGCCCCCGCGCGATTCGGGTAGAATCGTCTGAGGGATTTTTGTCTTGATGGTGGGTGCGCGTGAGCGCACCCGTGGGTGTAGCCCCCGGGCGATTCAGGAAGAATCGTCTGAGGGGGTTTTCACGTTGCCAGCGGGGGAGGTTTTGTTTTGTCAGCGGATGGGCGTGAGCGCACCCGCGGGTGTAGCCCTCGAGCCCTAGGGCGATTCGAGCAGGATCGCCTAGGGGGTTTTGTCAGCGGGTGTGTGTGCGTGTTTTTTAGTCGAGATGGAGTCATCAACCACGGCGTTGTTGCGTAGCCGAGGCAGTTAGTTTTAGGGATCGGGCGAGACGGAGCTCGTGGATCCTGGCGTCGGTGCTCGCCGTGGGATCGAGGCAGTTTGTTTTAGGGATCGGGCGAGACGGATCTCACGGATCCTGATGGAGCGAGTTTGGGGTCACAGACACAGGCGTTTGGTGTGCAGTCGAGGCGTAGCCAAGGGATGGGGCGAGTTCGGGGTCGCAGACCCAGGTGGTGGTGTGCAGTTGAGGCGTAGCCGAGGGATGGGGTGAGTTCGGGGTCACAGACCCAGGCATTTTGGGTGTCTTGAGCCCCCAAGCCCCGTGGGGGTTGGTATGGGTCGGTTTGAGTTTTGTGCGTTACCCCATCCTCGGTTTCTCACACCAGAGGGGCTGAGTTTTGTCGCTTGCCTCGATCACTCGGGCTCAAGTGACACGCTCGGTGAGCTCGCTAACGGGTATGATCGAGTGGAATCCGAGTCCGTCGTTCATGATGGGGTCGGCATAGCCCTCTTGTGACATTCCACTACTCCTTTACCTGCAACCTAGTAGATGCCTGGGTCGTTCCGGAGACCGACCTGGGTGGCCTATTGGCCTCCCCTCAATAGAGATTCTGTGGGTTTGGCAGAGGCTTAGGATCGAACGAGAAGGTTGAGATGATCCTATCCGCTTTAGGGCAGACTAGGCGAGGGCCGCACGGGGCTCATCTGTGTTTTCTCCCCTGGCTCTATTTGACGCGAGGCGGCCTCGAGCCCTTTGTGGGCTGGCCTTTGAACCTCGGTCGGTCATTGCTCATGTTGAATGAGGCAATTGTCGCTTCGTGACGCAACACGGAGCGTTGTGATGCGTTGAGCCGCATGTGTGATGCCTTAGTTCCCGAGCCCCTGGGTGATTCGGGCCCGAATCGTTCGAGGGGTGCGGGCATATGGAATGAATGCGTATATGGATGTATGAATGATTATATAAAGAAATAGTGGGGGTTGGTAATATTACCTTGATGACTCGAGTGATGGGGTTTGAAGAGCTCCAATCGGAAATGTCCGATCGGGATCCATGCACGTTGTTTGTGACGGAGTCAGCATGACCCACATGGGGCCTACCTTTGCTCCTTACTTGTCTCTCAGCATTTTCCTGAGCCGTTCGAATTGTCTTGATGACTCGAGTGACAGGTTTTGAAGAGCTTCAATCGAAAATGTCCGACCAGGATCCATGCTCGTCGTTCGTGACAGAGTCGGCATGGCCCATATGGGGCGTCCCTTTGATCCTTACCTATCTCTCAGCATTTTTCTGAGCCATTCGATTTGACTCAGGAAGCCCGATGGTCTCTCGTGGCGGAGATCCCTTTGTTTGGGTTTTTTCCAAGTCTCACCTGGGAAGACGGAGGGTTGCCTACGCATGGTGGCGCTTTGGTTCTTGTGCCTAGCGTACGGTAGTGGTGGGCCATACGTAGGCCACATCCTGGCTGATCGGGCGCCGTTCCATCGGTCAGTGTGTGTCCCATTGGCCAGGGCGCGTCCCATTGTTTCCCATCCGCATTGAATGGGGGAAGGGAGAGAGTTTTTCGCTCCGATCTTTTGCTATATTTTCTCCTTAAATAGGGGAAGGAAGAGGGCTTCTCATTGTAGTCCTTTGCCTGTTCTCCTACTATTGTCTTTCCTCCTTCTTTCTCCTCACCGAGAGTGCCTGTATGCCACGGCGGTTCCTAAGTGAGAGAGGGTGAGTGAGGGGGAGGACTCATAGATCCCTTTGTGAATCCAAATCGCAGTGTCGAGCTGGAGGCTGTCGGAGGCGGTGTCGGTCATCTTTTCCTGAGAAGTGGCGGCTTCCGTCGAAGGAGGTGGCGCGCTGGATTCATCTGCGAGGCTTTTTCGGGATAGAGCCGTGCGTGGACTCTTTCCAGTGGATCTTCACCGGGCGAGCTTTGTCGGAGGGGAAGTTGCCTAGGATCGTGCCGGTGGAGGGTTCCATGCCTATAGCTGCTCAGGTTGGCCAGTTCATAAAGTTTGATGAGATATCCTCTAGCCATGGTGGCCATACCTCAATGGTCAGCATCCCTGCCCAGGAGCTACATCGACTACATGAGAAGGTCAGGAGCTCCATGCTCTTCTGCTGAGCATCTATGGGTGCGACGCCCTTGAGGTACTTGTTGCGCTCACTGAAGTCGAGGGAGCAGAACCGGGTGGAGTCCTTGAGGTACCCATTGCGCTTGCCGAAGTCGAGGGAGCAGAACTAGGCGGGGCCCTTGAGGTACCGGTTGCGCTCGCTGAAGTCGAGGGAGCGGAACCGGGCGAGGCCCTTGAGGTACCCGTTGCGCTCACTGAAGTCGAGGGAGCGGAACTGGGCGGGGCCCTTGCGGCGGTGGTTATGTCCGGCGGTATGCGTCATGGCTTCTCCTTTGGTATCAGCTGATGCCACCGAGCGGCTATAGTAGTATTTGGAGTAGAAGTAGTCAGCAAATGTAATCGTTAAGTTCATGGGGGAGCCCCTCGTGTGAATAGTTTTTGTATCAATGAATGCATCGGCTCTTTTTTTGTGATAGAATCACTATCCGTTCCTTGTTTTTTATCCTAGCATAGCTTTGTTTTTATCCTTTTTTCGCACCTGCCCATTTGTTCCATAGGCTACAACTTTTGGGAACCTGGGCATGGCCCGTGGGGCTTAGCTGCTTGTAACCGTAGGTCGTGGCAGGGTGCATTCGGTTGGGAGTAAGAACAAAGTCACATAGGGTAATCAAAGGAATGGAACAGGGGACAAAGTTTTTACCATGTGATAGTAAAAAAGAGAGGTAGTATTCAGTATTGTACCCTTAGTATTCAATATTGTACCCTTAGTATTCAGTATTGTACCCTCATAGAGCCCCCGAGCGACCCGGGCTAAAAATGTTCGGGCTGGGGTGCTTTTATAGAAGCAAGTGTTGACTAAAAAGTGGTAAGACTGAATTTAGAGGGAAAAGCGACGTAGCTGTTCAATGTTCTAAGTGTTGGTGAGAACATGGCCATTGTTGTCCTCCAGTCGGTAGGCGCTCGGTCGGATCACTTCGGTCACCATATAGGGTCCTTCCCATGGTGGAGAGAGCTTGTGTTTTTCCTTTGTTGATTGGGTCCTCCGGAGCACGAGATCACTGACTTCAAGGATCCTCCCCCTGATCTTCCTTTCGTGGTACCTGTGGAGAGTTTGCTGGTTGCGAGCAGAGCGAATGATGGTCGTCTTGCGGGCCTCCTCGAGTAGGTCGACTGCATCTTGCTGAGCCTCCGCGGCTCGGTCATGGTCGAAAACCTTCACTCTTGGGGCGCCGTGGTTGAGGTCAGAGGGTAGCACTGCTTCAACTTCATAGGCCAAGAAGAAGGGTGTGAACCCTGTGGATCGGTTCAGGGTCGTTCTTAGGCTCCAGAGGATCGCTGGGACCTTTGCAACCCATCGCCCGACGTACTTGTTGAGTCGGTCGAAGATGCGTGCCTTGAGTCCTTGGAGGACCATGCCATTGGCACGCTCGACCTGACCATTAGTACATGGGTGTCCGACCGAGTCCTAGTCGATTATGATGTCGTATCCATCACTGAAGTCTAGGAACTTCTTCTCGATGAAGTTAGTCCCATGGTCAGTGAGGATGTAGTTAGGAACGCCGAGCCGGTAAATGATGTTGAGGAAGAATTTGACCGTCTCTTCCGAGCAGATGTTGGTGATGGGCTTGGCCTCTATCCACTTGGTGAACTTGTCGACTGCTACGAGTAGGTGAGTGAAACCGCCTAGGCCCTCTTTGAGGGGTCCCACCATGTCAAGGCCCTAGACCTCGAATGGCCAGGTGATGGGGATGGTTTGGGGCTCCTGTGCCGGCAAATGGGTTTGCCGAGCGTAGAACTAAAATCCTTCACACCTGCGGACGACCTCCTCTGTATCTCATAGCGCAGTAGGCCAGTAAAAACCTTGGCGAAAGGCTTTTTTGACCAGCGACCTTGGGGCCGCATGATGTCCGCAAATCCTGACATGGACCTCGAGGAGGAGCTGCTTCCCCTGGTTGGTGGGGATGCACTTCATGAGCACCCCTAATGGACTCCATTTGTAGAGTTCATCACTGAGCGCGACGAAGGTCTTGGCGCGTCGAGCGATCCATTGGGCTCTATTTCTTTCAGGTGGGAGAACCTCCTTGAGGAGGTAGGCGAGTAGCAACGCTCGCCAGTCGGTTTGATCGAGTGCCAACATGGTGATGTTGGCGGGTGATGTCGACATGGAGGTACTGGGGTCAGAGCCCCTGGGCGCCGACTGGGCATTGGGGTGTGTCTGGATCAGACCTTCTAGGATGCGAGCGGATGGCTCATGGACGTCGTTGATGAAGACCCCGCTTGGGGATGGATCCCGCCTGGCAACCAATTTTGAAAGAAAACCGGTGGCATCGTTGTCTTTTTGAGGGACGTGATGTAGCTCGATCCCCTGAAATTTCTCCTCGAGCTTGCGCACCTCATGGCAGTATGCTATCATGAGGGGGCTTTTACAGGAGGACTCCTTCATGACCTGATCAACGGACAGCTCCGAGTCACCGTGAATGTAGAGTCGCGTAGCACCAAGCTCGATGGCGATGCGTAGTCCGTTGATGAGGGCCTCATACTCCGTGGCATTGTTTGAGGCTGAAAAGTGGAGGCGGATGGCGTAGCGGAGCCTACTCCCGTCTAAGGAGATTAGAACCACTCCAGCTTCCGAGCTAGGTGCCATTACGGACTCATCGAAGTAAATTGTCCAGTACTCGTGGGTGACGTCCGGGTGGGTAGCTGCACCTCTATCCATTTGACAACAAAATCCACGAGAGCCTAAGATTTAATGGCGGTACGGGGGATGTACCTGATGTCGTGGACCATGAGTTTGAGTGCCCACTTGGAGATCCGTCCCATGGCGTCGTGGTTGCGGATGATGTCCCCGAGTAGGTATGAAGTAACGACCGCGACTTTGTGATCGGTGAAGTAGTGCAGGAGCTTTCGGGTCACCATCAGCATGGTGTATAGGAGTTTCTGCACCTGGGGGTACCATACCTTGGGGTCGGTGAGTACCTCCCCGATGAAGTATACAGGCCGCTGGACCTTAAGGTGGTGTCTCGGCTCCTCCCTTTCGACGACTAGGGCGGTGCTTACCACATGGTTGCTGGCCGCGACATAGAGGAGAAGGGGTTCTCCCCGTTCGGGAGCGATGAGGATCAGGGCCAACGTCAAGGAAGCTTTGAGCCTCTCTAGAGCCTGCTGAGCTTTCTTAGTCCAGACGAAGGTGTTCGTCTTTTTGAGGAGCTTGTAGAGTGGCATCCCCCGTTCGCTAAGTTGGGAGATGAATCAGCTCAGGGCAGCCAGACAGCCGGTGAGCCTTTGCACGCCCTTGACGTTATGTATAGAGCCCATGTTGGAGATGGCCATGATCTTTTTGGGGTTGGCCTTGATGCCGCGCTCGGACACAATGTATCCTAGCAGCTTCCCCTTTGGAACCCCGAAAACACATTTTTTGGGATTCAGCTTGATGTTGAATCTTTGGAGGTTCGTGAATGTCGCGGCCAAGTTTGCGATTAGGTCGCAAGCTTGAGCCGTTTTGACCACTATGCCATCAACATAGACGGCGATTGTTGGTTTCGGCCGCTTGGCTTGATCAGGCTGATCGAGTGGGTCGATTTGGTCGGCGAAGCATTGCTGCATGCACCTTTGGAAGGTGGCGCCAGCATTCTTCAAGCCGAAAGGCATGGATACGTAGTAGTACGAACCATACAGGGTAATGAACAAGGTTGCGTGCTAATCAGACTTTTCATCATGATCTGGTGAAAGCCCGAGTAGGCATCTAGAAATGAGAGGATCTCGCAACCCGAGGTGGAGTCGACTATCTGGTCTATGCGCGGCAAAGGAAAGTGATCCTTCGGACATGCTTTGTTGAGGCCAGTATAATCAACGCACATTCTCCATTTCCCGGTCTTCTTTTTAACAAGAATAGGATTGGCGAGCCAGTCAGAGTAGAATACCTCTCTGATGAATCCGTCTATGGCGCGGCAAAGGAGTTTGATGATCTCTTCGCCTATGGCCCTGCGCCTCTCGTTGTTGAAGTGATGTAGGCGCTGCTTGGTGGGCTTCAAGCCCGGGATGAGGCGCAGTGCGTGCTCAGTGACCTCCCACGGTATGTCCGGCATGTAAGAAGGCTACCATGCGAAGACATCGCGATTGGCGCGCAGGAAGTCGACGAGCTCACATTCCTATTTGGTCGGGAGCTGGGTCCTGAGCCGCACCATCTTGGTTGGGTCAGTGGGGTTGATCCCCACCGCCTTGGTTTCCTCAAGTGGACGGAAGGCCATCGAAGAGGCTAGTTTGTTGCAGTCTAGGACTATAGGGGTCGATGACTCCCCAAGCCATGGAAGCTCGGACGAGTTGACCACCGCAGTGGCGAGCTCAGAATGCTCGCGGTCGCACATGAAGGCATGCAAGAAGGCGCTGCTCATGGTGATGACGCCATTTGGTCCCGGCATCTTTAGCTTGAGGTAGGCCTAGTTGGGGATTGCCATGAATTTGGCGTAGCATGGCCGCCCCAAGATGGCGTGGTAGGACCCCAGAAAGTCCACCACTTCGAAGGTGATGACCTCCGAGCGGAAGTTGGCTCAGTTGCCAAACGTGACGGACAGGTCGATCTGCCCGAGCGGGTATGCCTGCACTTCGGGATCACCCCGTGGAAGGGAGAGCCCGCTGGGCGGAGTTCCCTTCGGGGGATGCGCATGGCATCGAGGGTGCCGACGTAGAGGATGTTGAGGTCGTTGCCTCCATCCATCAGCACCTTAGTGAGGTGCTTCTTATGGACGATGGGGTCGACGATGAGCGGGTAGCGTCTCGGTCTCATGACATGTGAGGGGTGGTCTCTCTGAACGAAGGTGATCGGAGATTCTGACTAGCTAAGGAAGGAGGGGACGGCCATCTTGGTGGTGTATGCCTCCCTATAGCGTACCTTGTGCTGGCGCTTGGAGCAGATGGCCTCGGATCCACCGAAGATCATGATGCATTCCTCGAGGTCGGGGAAGTTGTCCCCGTCCTTGCCTATCGCTCCCCCTTTCTTGGCTGCCGCCTCCTTCTTTTGGCCCGTCGGCCTGTCATAGGAAACATTTGAGGAGCTCACAGTCCTTGTAGAGGTGTTTGACAGGGTAGGCGTGGTTGGTGCACGGGCTATCCATGAGCTTGTTGAAGTGGTTAGGCAGGCCCTGCTAGGGCTGTTTGCCCGTGCGATCAGCTGCGGTGACCAACATGGTGTTGTCCGATAGGCGCCGGTCCTTTTTGTTCTTATTGCCCCTCTGCGTGGAGGGGCCATCATCTTGGTCGTCGCGCTTGGCCTTGCCTTTATCCCGGCCTCCGTTGAAGACCGCTCCGATCACTTCCTCGCCAGAGGCAAGGTTCGTGGCAACGTTGAGCAGGTCATGGGTGGTACGGGGCTTCAGGTAGCCAAGTTTGTGGATTAGGGACTCGCATGTCATCCCAGAGAGGAATGCACTGATGACGTCTATGTCGATGACATCAGGGAGGGAGTTGCATCGTTGGGAGAACCTGCAGATGTAATCCCTCAAGGACTCGCTGGGCTCCTGCTGGTAGCTCTTGAGGTCCCAGGAGTTCCCAGGACGGACATATGTCCCCTGGAAGTTTCCGACAAATATCCTCTTGAGGTCCACCCAGTCATGGATGCTGTCGTGCGGGAGGAATTTGAGCCATGCTCTAACATGTTCCCCTACTCAGATGGGGAGATACTGAATGATGAAAAGGTCATCATCCACCCCTCGGCTCAGTAGGCGAGCCAGAAATCTTCGAGCCATATATCGGGGGTCGTCTCCCCGATGTACTTAGCGATGTTGGTGGGTGGTCGGAAGCGCTGCGGGAACGGTGCTCTCTAGATACGCTGACTAAAGGCCCGTGGTCCTGGGCCCTCAGGGCTAGGACTCTGGTCATCTGGCCGGCGACCATGCCTGGAGCGTGTTTCACCGCTCCCCTCGATGGTTTGGCCGGGACCCATGTCGCCTGCCCTTACCGCCGCCCGGTGGATGTCATCATCATGCTAGGCGTGATGTTGGTTGTTGATGACGCTGCGAGCGTCTTGGTGCGAACCGGGCCGCTCGTGTACTGGCGGTCAGTGCAGGGTAGGCGCCAGGTCGGACCATGGCATAGCTGTTGCCTCCCGAGCCACGCTTGGCGGCTGTAGCAGTGAGCGGATGGAGCGATCCGTCTGGTGCGTCCCCACTCCCCCAGTGGGGAGAGAGGGCATGTGTCGGAGTCATGATGTGGAGCTTTCCGCCTATTGAATGGCGACGACTTCTACCAACACCCGAAGGTTCCGGTAGACCGCCCCCTCCTGGGGGTCGATAGGCTTAGGAATGCCGCGCAGAAGCATTGCAGCGGCGGTGTTCTAACTAGCCCGAGCGAACTATGGGGGTCGTTCCCCTTGTTTATGATGTCGCGCTGGACCTAGCGGGCGTGACCCTGAGCACCGCCGGCCGGGTCATCCTCATGGGGCGCAACGTGCTGTACCGAGCGCGCTGGCGCAGGCTGGTTCTACCACCATTGTCGTAGCTCCTCGGCGTGCTCTTGCGCAAGCGCGAGGGCCCCCGCACATGGGTTCAGGGGGTGTGAGTCTGTGCAGACTCTGCAAGTACCGACGGCTGTCTTGGAGAGTCCGCCATAGCGCACTCCTGGGACGGTCTGTGGCTAGGTGCCACGTCGCCGATGCTGGAGCCGTCGCTCTCTACCTCGTCATCCAGGAGTTTGTGGAAAGTGGTGGGAGGATAGCTCGCCATTCCCATGAATTCGGATGTCAGAGGGGGCGGTGCCAGCGTCCTTCGGAGCCCCCGAGCGCACGTGTCTATGGGGGATGCGAGGCTATAGGGGAACCGGTCGTACAGTGTTTGTGGTGTAGACAAAATGGTCCCCCCGGATAATCGGCGGGAGATAGTAAATAGAGAGTGAATAACAGTATGTACAGTACTCATAGCGGGGTTTGAGCAGAGAGTTTGCTCGGAATGAAGCGTGGGCGCCTCGTCGTTGAAGTCGTCGTGTGTCCCGGAGCCGATGGAGGGCGCCCCTCCGACAGGCGCCGGAATGAGTGCCTCCTCACGAAGGTGTAGTACATCGAGTCGGTCGGTGACGAAGTCCAGGATTCTGAAGGGGAAGGCCTGGGATGGCTTGAAGACGAGTGGAACCCACATCCCAACAGGTGGGAGCGCGGGAAACTCCAGTAAGCCAAAGCGAGTTGTATCGCTTGAGCTCGCCATGGCAAAGGTGGTGGAAAAGTGGGCCATCCGATGACCAAAAGTGTTGAACGTACAACGTCTTCCCCACGGAGGGCGCCAACTGTCGGTGCAGAAAGTGACCAACATATAAATATTTATAGTTTTGCCATACGTTGTGATCGGAGGTGGCCTAGCACTCAATGACACAGGGTTTATACTAGTTCAAGCAACGTGCCCTACGTCTAGTTTGAGTCGGTCGGTGACTTTATTCCTGAGCCCAGGTGCTCAAAGTTTGCAGTCCGGTCAGACTCTGGTCAGAGGGGCCAAGAGTGACGGGAGCTCTGCTATGTGCTAAGTGAACTTGACCGATATGAATGAATCGAGTTGTGTTGGAGAGAGCGCATCCCCTTTTACAGATGAAGGGGATGGTCCTTACAAGAGAGAGAGTACGTGTGCCAAGTCTTGTTGCCCACACCGTCCTTAAGAGAGAGAGAGAGAGATGATTGTAGGCACCCATAACACTGTTGATATCACTGTTGAATGTTAGATGCATGTGGGAGGTTGCGTCGTCCTCTTCCGGCATAGTAGACGTCGACGCCTGCCACACTGTTGATTCCCAGAGGCATGCAAGGGGTTTTACCATGTTCGTCTGATATGGTAAATACCGACGCCCATGACACTGTTGATGCCCAGAGGCATGTGGGGGAGCCTTACCGTATTTATCTTGGTATGGGAGTTGATGGCGCCTACAACACTATAGGGGAAAATGTCAGCACCCACAACAATGCTTGGGTTCTGTCATGCCAAAGAGGTCACAGAGTACTGTTCTACAGATGTATATGGTATGGTCCCTGGTATTGTGGTTTGACTTGTGTGCCCTGCCTTACTTTTTCTGTCTGTTTCCTGGTCCTTACCGAACGAGCGTCCCCGGTCGGTTGGTCCTAGTCGGCTCTGATTGCGTCAGTCGGAGAGGAGTAGTGAGCAGGGGTTCACCACATTCCTGGTCGGAGATGCGGGTCGGAGACGCAAGTGGTGTTTTGGCCAGGCCTTCCGGTCGGAGAGGCCATCCGGAGGTGGGCTGGAGAATGAAGCGAGCGCTCTGGTCGGAGAGGCGGGCCGGAGTCAGAAGCGGGCACCGTTCCTACTCGGCCAGGCCGTCTGGTCGGTGATTGGATCGCCCTTCTGGCCTGTCGTTTAGGTACTTGGGCCGGCCCATGAGTTGCTCGTTGTTTGCAACGTTGTCCGCTGGGCCGAGCCTTTGTTGGGATGCCGGTCTGTGAGGGACCCCGGGTTTATGAACCCGACAGGTATCATCATGCTTAGCACCACCAAGGGCAACATCGCCGAGGAGGCGGCGGCGGCAGACTCGGTAGTGGTTCAGGTTGCGGAGGAGACAGGCTCTTCTTCCACGGAGGTGGAGGACGAGGAGGAGGCATATGTTGGTGCGGCGGCACAGGACGCGGAGGCCATAGTCGATGTGGAGGAGGCTGATGGAGTTGCCGCCGCCGCCGACAGTCCGATCACGATGAGTTGGACGGAATACGTCGTGGCCTACAAGAGGCTATCCGAGTCCGAGATCAATTACATCCTGTCTCGGCCACGGAAGCCCTTCGAGTCCACGCCTGTGTACAAGGACATGGTCGCCAACAGCTCCACGACCAAGGAGGACCTCAAGCACGAGGCCACGGAGCACGAGTCCGCGGATGACACCTTATCCGAGGTGCAGGAAAGGGTGCGCCGGGAGTACGCGGAGAAGGGGTTCGTCGTGGTGGACGACGACATGATCGCCGAGAGGCTCGAATTGGAGCAACATTTCAAGGAAACATGGGCAGCGATGTTCTCTAAGCTCGGTCTGGATGATACTATGTTCGCCGAGGAGTGAGTCAGAGTGACCAAGATGATAACATCCTCCCCAAAAACAAGGAACAGAAGCCAGATGTGGAGGTTTCTATGTAATCTATCTACCCAGTTGGGGTGATTACAGACTATCTATCTTTATTTGTGTCTCTGTCTATCTTCGTCCTGTTCGTTTGGCTTATATGTCGTATTTTTTCAGTCAACGAACATTATTTTTCTCTCATAATGAATCAGCCAACGGTACTTTCAGCCATGGCTTATCAATCAAGTGAACGGGGTATTTATTAGCAACTATGGAGTATGACTCAATGAGCAGTACATATCGCATACGAGACATGCTTTTGTTGATTCATATGATGTTTGCAAGGTCTCATGCTCACCGATCATGAACGTTTGATATATCAATCTATGGTGGTTATTTGTGTACGGTCCTCTATTTATTTTTGAACGAACGGCTGTCCTCTATTTACAACACAATGCACAGTTCAGTTCTTCAATTAAAGATGTCTAGTAGTAAGCTTACACAGGATTTTATTCAGACGTGCTGCTAGAGAAACAGAGATGAAGTTCTGGTACTCGTACTGCAGCCAATTTAATACTCTGGTCTGAAATTCTGGTACTCGTACTGTAGCCAATTTAATATTCTGGTCTTTCAAGCAACAACCTGTTTGTTTGGCTGTGGCTTGTCGTAAACGATCGTAAATTTCTAGCTGAAACAGTATTTTTCTCTCATATAAACCAGCCAGCAGTACTTCTTCACGAACCAGCAACGATACAAACCAGCCAACCAAACAGGCTCCATCTCGGAAAGAGTACTGTCGGGGACCTAATACCGGGGTACCCCAGAAGGTGGAACCAATAACCATCGAACGTTAAAAACTTCTAGACGCATAAGAGCGTTGTTTCACCCCTAACTGGAATGATAGGAGCTTGGTTCCATCTCGCCCGACGCCCTTGGGGCGGGCTCGGTCTTGCCCGAGGGCCGAGGATTAGTCTCTGTCTCGCCCGACGCCTTTTCGGCGGGCTCGATCTCGCCCGAGGGCCGAGGGATAGACTCCGACTCGCCTGACACCTTTGAGGTGGCTCTGCCTCGCCCGAGGGCTCAGGGCTAGTCTCCGTCTCACCCGACGCCTTTAGGGCGGGCTCGGTCTCGCCCGAGGGCTGAGGGATAAATTCTGCCTCACCCGACCCCGGAGGGGCAGGGTCGGTCTCGCCCAGGAGATAGGGATTGGTCTCCGTTTTGCCCGATGGCAAGGAACGAGCCTCACCCTGCTCCATATCTAAAGATTGGATTCATCTTACCTGACCACTTCTCCCTGTTCCCTCAAAATGATAGAGACAGGGCAAGACAAGACGTTCGGGTCAACCGTGGCTCCAAGAACCATACCCTGCGCCCTGGCATGAAAAGTACTGCCAGAGGATGACGGGACGGGTGCTTTAGACCCTTCCGGGCGCCGCAGGGCCCGAAAGGTTGTACAGTTGCGTGCTCCTCACCCTATAGAATTGTAGGCGCCGCCTTCAGCCCTGGGACACGGAACCCGACGAAGATATACGACAACCGCTACACTCCAGAAGAAGATTTGCTATCTCCACGAACGACGGGAATTCCGTCACCACGCTATGGACCCGAGGGAGCGGCGCCCGCTTCCCGACCCCTCAGGTCCAAAGTCAGAAGGGCTTGACCTCAGCGTTACTCCGGACCCCGACCCCTCGACCCTCCGACGAAGACTCACAGGAACCAGAAGGCGTGCGGAGCAAGGCTGGGAAAGGCTAATAAGTCAAAACCACTGTACTACAGCCCATACCCTGTGCAGGGCAGCATTCTGTAATCAACCTGACACTCTACAGGGACATCGACAGTGTTGTAGGCACTTATCTTCCTTAGCACTCATCAGAATGAAGGACCAGGCCGGGTAGACGTGAGCCACAAGATTAGATAAAGCCCTCATCCTTGTAAAGCCAGCCCCTTGATCTATAAAAGGGGATGCGCTTCTCCCATAAACGAGAGACCAAACAAGACCGCGCACAGATACGCACAGTCAAGCTGCTACGAAGCTCTTGACCTCCTTTCAACCCTTCCATCAGAGACTTGGGACCAGTCCCTCTCTCGATCGTTTGTACCCCTTACTACAGACCGTTCACGGTGCTAATAACACGAGCAGCAATAAACTAGACGTAGGGACATTCGACCTGAACCAGTATAAATCTTGTGTTCTTTAGCGCACCATCCGAGCCTAACGCGCATTACTATAAATTTACTTGCCGGTGCTTGTACAAAACACCGACAGTTGGCGCGCTAGGTAGGGGAGCTTGCGCGTTCCAAATCAGGCCTCGGATGGCCACCCACGCAACCACCTGGGCCCCAGGCGCACACGTGCGTTTCAGCGACCTAGATTTCATCATCACACTAGGGGGAGAGCTGGCGCTGACTCACTCAGTCGCCCCATCTCTCCCTTCCATCAACCTCAGCCGCCTTAGGCTTGAGGGCCCGCCGGGCAACTCCCTGGGAGTCCAGCCATCAAGGGAGGCCTCTCACAACGCCACCCTATGTCCGGAAGGGTCCATACGGAGCACCCCGACAGCGTTTTCGTTCGGTCTCCGCAACGCTGCGGCGACCGTTGGCCGCCTTCTGGCGCTACGTATGGTTCAGTCACCCACGGACATCGAGTTTGTGGGGGCGATTGAGCATGATACGGAGACCCTCTACGGGCTCCTCAACGAGGAGCTAGGATCGTTCTCCAGCTTGGATTCTAGTAGGGGGAGCCACCACCCTTCCCGGGAATGCTTCATGATGCAGACCCCTGAGGGTCACGTCGAAAGTGTCTCCGAGGAAGGGGTCACCCCCACAAACAACCCTGACGGCGGATCCGGGGAAGAGATGGCCGCCCCATCTCGCCTAAGGATGGAGCAGCTGAGGGCCTACCAGCAAGAGATCGATGAGGCCGGGCAAGGGCTCGTCCGGGAGTACGCGGACATCAATCGCGAGATTGAACGCCGCAAAGACGGAGGGCGTGCGCGCGCCACGGCCCGCACCGTACTCCAAAGGATCCTCACCGACGATGGGGCCCTTCGTCACTTTGCCCGAGCCAGTCAGAACATCACCGCAGCAATCGCCCTACTGCATGGCCTTCCGGAGGCCGGGACGTCCGAGGATCGCCGTGCCCGCCGAGAAATTTGCACGTTGCTCGAGCGGGCGGCGGCACAGCAGGCGGAAAGTTCGTTGTCCCGACGACGTGAACCCGACACCAGCCAGTGCGCGCCCTCAGTGCATCCCACCAAGGACGTGTCCGTCCACCAAACACCGCCAGGCAGTAGGCAGCCCTCCACCGTCCCAGTACATCAACGCCTCGGCCGTGACCGCGACGTACGCAGCATCATCGACGCTCGGAGACGCGCCCACGGCGACGATGGAGAAGCAGCATGCCGCGGCTACCATCCCCGATGTGGCGGACGCTACGACAGCAACGAGGACCGAAGCCCGAGCCCTAGCCTACCAGGCCCTCAGGCATTCGGCCGACACATCCTCAACGCTGTGTTCCCCCTAAGGTATCGACCGCCTACCAACATTCCTAAATATTCTAGCGAAACAAATCCCGGGCTTTGGCTCGAAGACTATTGGCTTGCATGTCAGGCCGGTGGTGCGAGTGATGACAATTTCATTATTCGCAATCTCCCGCTGTTCTTGGCCGATTCGGCGCGAGCATGGCTGGAGCACCTACCGTCCAATGCTATTCAGAGTTGGGCAGATCTGATGGAGATCTTCGTGGGCAACTTCCAGGGCACGTACAAATGCCCTGGAAACCCATGGGACCTAAAGAACTGCCGCCAGAAGGCTGATGAAACCCTCCACGGGTACATCCGGCGCTTCTCTCGACAGTGCAACGAGCTCCCGAACGTCGCTGATGCCGACGTGATAGGAGCCTTTCTGTTCGGGACGACCTGCGAATCGCTGGTCCACAAGCTAGGACACAGGGGCCTGCAGACTACCAAGGAACTCCTGGACATCGCCACTAGTCACACCTCTAGAGAGGAGGCGGTCGAAGCCATCTTTGATCGCTCCGACGGAAAGACAAGGCGGGACGAGGACGCCGGTGAAGGCGCCTCCAACCGTCCCGCCAAAGGGAAAAATAAGAAGCAACGGCGCGACAACTCGCTCATGGCCGCTGCTGACCGCAAAGGTGACCGGAAGCCCACGGAGGGCACTCCGAACCACTTCGAGAAAATGCTCGAGGGGCCATGCCCGAACCACGCCTTCCCGGCCAAGCATCTATACAAGGAATGTGGCCTTATGCGCAAATACTTGGCCGGGGGCCTTAACAAGGGGGAGCAGGGGAAGGAGCCTGTTCCCACCACTGATGACACAGAGGAGAAGGACGACACCTTCCCAATGCCGACCGGCGCCCTCATGATCTTCGGAGGATCAACGACCTACGACTCCAGGCGCCGCCAGAAGGTCGCGTGTCGTGAGGTCTATACCGCCGGACCGGCCACGCCAGCCTTTCTTCGGTGGTCGGAATCCACCATAACCTTTGACCGGACCGACCATCCGGATGCCATCCCACACCCGGGAAGGTACCTGCTTGTCATCGATCCGATCGTCGGTCCAAAGCGGCTCACCAAAGTACTGATGGATGGGGGCAGCGGCCTCAACATCATGTACGCCAAGACGCTCGACGAGATGGGCGTCGACCGAATGAACCTCCGTCCCATCCGAGCACCTTTCCATGGTGTCATGCCTGGTAGGCAAGCCGTGCCACTAGGGTAGATCGACCTACCCGTCACTTTTGGGGATCGGTCCAATTACCGGACTGAGACCCTCACCTTCGATGTAGTGGGGTTCCCGGGGACTTTCCACGCCATCCTGGGGCGACCATGCTACGCGAAGTTCATGGCCGTACCCAATTATACGTACCTAAAGCTGAAGATACCGGGCCCCCGTGGGGTCATCACCATCGGCACCTCCTTCCAGCACGCTTACGAGTGTGAGGTCGAATGCTACGGACACGTATCCACAGTCATCGCCTCCGAAGAGCTCGCCACCCTCAGGGATGAGGTCATTGAAGGGACACCCGACGCAAAGAGGTCGTCCGGATCGTTCGAATCGGCAGAAGGCTCTAGGGAGGTCCTCTTGGATCCCAGCAGCTCCGAGGGCAAAAAAGTCCGTATCGGGACCGCGCTCTCCTCCGAATAGGAAAGTGCGCTCATCGACTTCCTCCGCGCCAACAAAGATATCTTTGCGTGGAAACCCTCGGATATGTCGGGCATCCCGAGGGAGGTCACCGAGCATACTCTCCAGATCCTCCCGGGCTCCAAGCCGGTGAAACAACGCCTGCGCTGCTTCGACGAGGAGAAACGCAGGGCCATCGGCGAGGAGATAGCCAAACTACTGGCCGCAGGATTCATTAAGGAAGTATACCACCCTGAGTGGTTAGCAAATCCTGTTCTTGTCTGAAAAAAGAGCGGGAAATGGAGAATGTGTGTTGATTATACCGGCCTCAACAAAGCGTGTCCAAAGGATCCGTTTCCTTTGCCACAAATAGACCAAATAGTCGATTCCACCTCGGGGTGCGAAACCCTCTGCTTCCTTGACGCGTACTCCGACTACCATCAAATCGTGATGAAAGAGTCTGACCAGTTCACGACATCTTTTATCACTCCCTTCGAATCGTTTTGCTACATTTCAATGCCATTCGGTCTGAAGAATGCTGGGGCAATGTACTAGCGCTGTATGCTTAATTGCTTCGGAGACCTCATCGGGTGAACCGTTGAGGCCTATGTCGACGACATCGTAGTCAAATCCAAGCGAGCTGACCACCTTGTCGCCGACCTTGAACAAACCTTTGCGAAACTCTGGGCAAACGACATCAAACTCAATCCCGAAAAATGTGTTTTTGGGGTCCTGAGGGGCATGCTGCTCGGCTTCATCGTCTCCGAGCGTGGCATCGAAGCCAACCCGGAGAAAATATCAGCCATCACAAGGATGGGCCTGATCCAAAACATAAAGGGGGTTCAGCGGATCACAGGGTGCCTTGCCGCCCTCAGCCGATTCATTTCACGCCTCGGCGAACGAGGACACCCCCTTTATCGACTCCTGAAGAAAACTGACCGCTTCGAGTGGACAGCCGAGGCTCAGGAGGCGCTTGACATGGTTAAACGATTTTTAACTAAACCACCGGTCCTAGTTCCTCCATGCAACGGAGAATCCCTCCTACTGTATATATCGGCCACCACCCAAGTGGTTAGCTCCGCCATAATAGTAGAGTGAGAGGAAGAGGGGCACGCCTTCCGGGTGCAGCGCCCTATATATTTCATCAGCGAGGTGTTATCCGACTCCAAAACCCGCTACTCCCAAATCCAGAAACTCCTCTACACCATCCTCATCACCAAAAGGAAGCTACACCACTACTTCGAGTCACACCCCGTGACAGTAGTGACGTTGTTCCCCCTCGGCAAGGTCATCCGTAGCCATGATGCTACGGGAAGAACCGCAAAGTGGGCACTCGAGCTGATGGATCAGGGCATTTCTTATGCCCCCCGAACGGCGATCAAATCTCAGGCACTAGCTGACTTTATCGTGGAGTGGACCGAGGTCCAGATGCCACCAGCAGCCGTCGATCAAGAGTACTGGACAATGTACTTCGACGGATCGCTGATGAAGAAGGGCACCGGAGCAGGACTAGTCTTTGTATCCCCCCTCGGGGTCCACATGAGGTACATGGTTCGGCTTCATTTCCCCTCATCAAACAATACTGTAGAATACGAAGCGCTCATCAACGGCCACGAATCGCCATCAAGCTGGGCATCCGACGCCTCGACGTCAGGGGTGACTCTTAGCTGGTCGTCAACCAGGTCATGAAAGAGTCATGCTGCCACGACACCAAGATGGAGGCATACTGTCAAGAGGTCCAACGTCTGGAGGACAAATTCGATGGCCTCGAACTCAATCACATCCCCAGGCGCCTCAACGAAGCGACCGACACGCTCACAAAAGCAGCATCCGGCCGAGAGCCAGTCCCAACAGGCGTCTTTGCCAGTGATCAACACAAACCCTCGGTACGCTATGTGGGGTCAGAACGAGCCGACGATGGCCCTTCTAGTTCGACCCCAGGGGCCAATCCGCCAACTGCTCCGCCCAACCCCGAGGTCATGGAGCTTGAAGAGGGCCCAGCAGTGGAGTCTGACCCTCCCGATGACTAGAGAACGCTTTACCTCGACTACCTCCTCCACGACATACTACCGGTAGACAAGACGGAAGCCCGACGGCTCGCACGACGCGCCAAGTCCTTCGTTCTTGTAGAGGGTGAACTCTACAAACAAAGTCACATCGGAATTCTGCAACTCTGTATCCCTAGCGAACAGGGAAAACTCCTGCTGGGCAACATCCATGGTGGAGTATGCGGTCATCATGCTGCACCAAGAACCTTGGTTGGGAATGCATTCTGACAAGGTTTCTACTGGCCCACCGCAGTAGCCGATGCCGAGCAAATTGTATGCACCTGCGAAGGGTGCCAGTACTACGCTCAGCAAACACACCTCCCGGCCCAGGCTCTCCAGATGATCCCCATCACGTGGCCCTTTGTGGTCTGGGGGCTCAACCTGGTTGGGCCACTCAAAAAGGCACCCGGGGGCTTTACCCACCTACTTGTCACCATAGACAAGTTTACAAAATGGATTGAAGCTCGACCAATATCCATGATCAAATCCGAGCAAGCTGTGCTGTTCTTCCTCGACATCATCCATCGCTTTGGAGTACCGAACTCCATCATCACAGACAATGGCACGTAGTTCACCAGTAGGAAATTCGTTTGATTATGGGATGAACAACACATCCGGATCGATTGGGCAGCCGTCGCACACCCCCGGATGAACGGGCAGGTCGAGCGCGCAAACGGCATGCTTCTTCAAGGCCTCAAACCCAGAATTTTCAACCGGCTGAACAAGTTCGGCGCACGCTGGCTCGCTGAGCTCCCGGCCGTGCTCTAGAGCCTGAGGACAACTCCTAGCCGAGCCACCGGCTACACACCCTTCTTCATGGTCTACGGTTCCGAGGCCATTCTCCCAACGGACCTCGACTATGGAGCACCAAGAATCAGAGCATACGACGAACAGGGAGCCGAGGCATCTCACCAAGACACCATGGACCAGCTGGATGAAGCCCGCGACATCGCCCTCCTCCGTTCAGCTAAGTACCAGCAAGCGTTGCGGCGGTACCACAGCCGACGGGTGAGGGGTCGAGCCTTCAACGTCGGAGACCTCGTCCTCTGTCTTGTGCAGAGCAACAAGGACCGCCACAAACTCTCCATGCCCTAGGAAGGGCCCTATGTCGTTGTGGAAGTACTTCGCCCAGGCGCCTACCGGTTAAAAACCATCAACGGTGAGGTCTTCACCAACGCCTGGAACATTGAGCAGCTACGTCGTTTTTATCCTTAAAATAAGCATACACTCTTCCTTATCAGTTTTTGTCATAATAAAACCCCGATCCTTAGTGACTTCCGACCCCTGCAAATCGCGAGGGGTCAGACCTCACTCGAGGGCTGGCATGTGGTCATAACATGTGACATATGTAATACAACTATTACGCTTGCAAAAACCTCCTGTGTTATATTTGCAAACATTCGCTAAGCTTTCCACTCTTCTCATAAATAACTCCTAAGGGCTAAGATTTTGGGAACAAATTCTGAATACAACTAGTAGGACTGCGGGAGACCTGCGCCCCAGCGGCTGCAACCTCTTTGCTTACCAGCTCATATCAGAATTGGTTCGCCCACGTTCTTAGTTTCTTACAACTTAGATTGTGAGAAGGGTCGGAGGACACTAAAACCGTTTCTACAAAAAGAGAGAAAGTTATGAAACTACTTGCCATAGGCAATAGATGAAGATTTGTTCATTTTTTGCGCAAATTCGCCACTTACAAAGTGATCTCATTATAAAAAGAACTAATATACTTGTAAATTCAGGACTGTTTACTTGGGGGCTTCCCCCATAAAACTATTCAATTACAGTCTCTGCTTAGCTTACTACAATTATTACTGCGGCCGCCGCGCCATGCTCTCCATCGGCGACGTTCGGGGCGTGTACATGGGCCAGCTCGTCTACCCCGGTCGCCGCGCCACGCTCTCCATCGGCGATGTCCGGGGCGTGTACATGGGCCAGCTCGTCTACCCTGGTCGCCGCGCCACGCTCTCCATCGGCGACATTCCGCCGCTTTGCAGGATCCTTGAAGGCATCGTCATCTGCGACGCCTCCGACAGGGCGTCTGAGGACTACGCCATCATTGCCGGCCACAACCCTGACAACGGCGTCAGGGCAGGGAACCCCTCCCGCCAAAGGAGGAGCACGGTGAACGACGGCGAAGCCAACGACGCACGGCGCCCCCCAGCGCTCTTTCTCCTTCGGCAGCAGCGACTCCTCAGCAAGGGCAGCATGCACCATCTCATCTACGTTGGATGACCTCCGACTCGACATCACGCTCCAGATTCACGAACGGATTTGTGAGTTTTTTCTCTCTCAGGCATTACTCTTCCTCACTCAGGAACCGCCACGACGCACGGATGCATTCGGCAAAAAGGAAGAAGAAGGAGAGACAGCGGCTCAGAGGCAGAAGATGAGGTGGGATGAGAACTCCCCTCCCCCTCCCTATTTAAAGAAGAGCCACTGCAGCTAAGGAAATGCGAAAGATTGGACGAAAACCCCTCTCCCTTCTCCTCTTTAAATACAAAATCAATGCTGATTGATACCTGAGGAGACACGCCGGAACTGACGGGACGCACCCCGGTCGACGAGGCATCCCCCCTGGTCAAACTGGACACTGCCCGGGTATGGCCCGCCACTGACCCACTCCGGACGCGGTAATTAAGGCGCCCACGTGGGCAGACAACCCTTCGCCTCCCCAAGCAGGACCATAGGACGATCCGACGACAGGACCTCTATGAAGCAGAGCCCTAACGGATCTCCTGGGCCAGCCATTCAGCCCAGGAGAGACGATGAACGAACATCCAAAGAAATATAAGCATCTCTGCCTTCTTACTTTACGTGTTAAAATTCATTCTCGAGCTTCCAACCCCGTCAAACGGTGGGGACATGAACATCACTCGGGGCTGCCAAGGATGTCTACCAGTCTAGACATCCTCCTCACCCGACCCCTCTGTACGCTTGAAACTAAGGGCACGACATACGGGCCTAAAACTTTGAGTAGAACTGGACGAACTAGCAGACCCTACGCCTCGGTAGCTACGATGCTTCTGTTCACCAGAAAAATCATACTCAACACCCCCCGTGTCTCCAGCTTCGACGCCTGCCTTCGCAAGAAGGGTTCGGAGGGGTCCGCCTACAGAATCTCCCCCATGGGAGAAGCTGTCAGGCTGCCCAAGTCAATTAAACGGCTCGAACCGTCACCGAGATACAAAAAACAAAGAATAGCGATTCTTATGCAGGTTACTCCAACCTCATCATCAGGGCCCGAACCCCGCACGGACATATCTGCCAAGGTAACGTTATCGACCCCGCCTTCATTTCAAATTATATTATAGATATACAAGACATCCCAACGCTTCATGTCACATCACGAAACGGTCGTTGCCTCATTCGATATAGGCGGCGACAGGCCGAGGTTCGAAGGCCGGCCCACAAAGGGCTCGAGGCCGCCTCATGTCGAACAGAGCCAGGGAGAAATAACTGAGACAAGCCCCAGCGGCCCTGCCCGACCCCGCTTAGAAGCGAACAGGGACGTCTCAACCTTTTCTCGTTCGATTCTAACCCTGAGCCAAACCCATAGAATCTCCATCGAGGAGAGGCCATCGGGCCGCCTGAGCCTGTCGAACGGCTCGGGCATCTGCCGGGAGGCGGGTTAAGAAGTTGTGGAGTGCCACCAGAGGGCTCTGCCGACCCCATCAGCAAATGATGGACCCAGATTCCACACGAACATACCCATTAGTGAGCTCGTTGAGCGCGATACTCGAGCCATCGAGGCAAGTGTCGTTTACTCAGCCCCTCCGATTGCGAAAATTGAGGATGGGGTAACACGCAAATTACGGCCGACCCCCATCAGACCCTGACAAGGCCCGAGGGCTCGAGCCAATCAATGCAGGGACATAGGTTCGAAGGCCCCACCTTGTCGAGCCCATAGAGTCCCCGGTTGGGGATTTCTGTTGGAAGACAGGGCGGGGAATAGTTCAATGTCATCCAAGGACTTCGTCGACACTGTCACCAAAACCACGGTTCCGATCTCCAGTAACCCTCGACCCCAGCAAATGCAGGGGGTCGGACCTTACTCGGGGGCTGGCTAAGGTACGGCTACCTCCTTTCTTTCTTTCGAAACAATCTCCTCGCATCAAGACCAGCGGCAAGATTCGGGGGAACAAGTTGGTAAGATCACAAAAAATCAAACAAAACGAAATTACGACGCAAAATCACGAAACCGCGTCCAGACTCGAAAATACCGACACTTGTCCACATATTACATATAAGTTGTTTTCAAAATTATTCGACTAACTACTCCTGTGGAGGGAGAACCATCTCTTTCAGATTGTCCGCCAGGTTTTTCACAAGGGGAGCAACCATCTTCTCCATTGCCTCTAGCTCTTCATCTTCGTAGGTGGACGGGAAACCTTCACTCATCGCCTTCAGGTTGATTTCCTTCTCGCAATGAGCATGGGCGACGGTGAAGGCCTGGGTGATCCTGGCGTGAAAAGCACTCTCCTCGAGCTAGCCTACCCGAGCCGTGATACCTGCGGCACGAGCCATGAGCGGGCTGGTCTCCACCAGCTCCACCACCTTCAGGGCATCAAGGACCACCCCGACCGCAGCTTGCAGGAGATTGTGCTCATCGCTCTCAGCCTGAAGGGTCCTTTGTGCATGGGCAAGCTCCTTTTCTAGCTTGACAGAGATGTTCTCAGCGCTCAACCTTCGGCTTATCGCGTCACCGAGCTCCGTTCGGAGAGAGCGGACCACCTCGACGTCCTCGTCCACCTTCTGCTGAAGGGCCATGGCCCTACTCTCGGCTTTCCGCCAGAGGTCCCGCTCCATCTCCAGCTCCTTCAGGACTTCGCCGACCTTCTCATTAGCCGTGGCATTCCTCTGCAGCAGCTCATCTCACTCCTTCTGGAGCCTGGCAATCTCCTCCCCATCCAGCTTAGACCTCGCTGACAAATCCTCGAACATCCCATGGGCCTCCTCCGCGTCCTGACGCACCTAGGCTTCCCGCTCCTGGGCGGTAGCAAGCTGGGCGGCCATGTCTACTCGTAGCCGGGCCTCCTCAGAAAGGCGATCCCTCTCTGCCTTCTGCTCGTGGAGAAATTGGGATTTATTCCGGCTACGAGCAACAAGAATCTGAAGAGGAAGAAGACTGGTATCAGAAATGCGAAAACACAAAAACATGCGAAGAAAGAAGAAAGCCTAGCAAAAACCTGAGTAGTAGGAATAACGATCTCATGGAGGGCTCCTCTGGCCTGGTCCAGGGCGTCCAGCATGGTCGAGATCCCGATGTCAAGACCCTCCCGCTCCATGCTCTCGGAATGATCATCGAGCGAGAAAAGAGCCGACGTCGGATCCTGAGCGGCCATCCACTGGAGCGGCGGCTCCCCCCGCGCAGGGGAGCGGTCTCCTCCCGACAAAGGGGCCGGGGGCGGCTCCCTCCTGACCCTATGCAGCACCACCGCCGCGCTCGAGGATCCTTCGACTGGATCCTCCTCCATCTGGGCCACTTCGAGCGCCACGGGCAGATCCACATGGGCCCCCGGTGGCGCGGATTGAACTACGCCCTCGAGCGCTACCACGGCCGTGCCCGGCTGGTCCTGGCTTGGCGCGGTCACGACCACCTCCACCGGCGGTATATGGCCTTCGTCCAGCTGTACCACGTCCGCCATGGAGGAAGCAGCCTGCTCGGTAACCTCCGCGGGCGTGGGCGCCACCACAAACACCGTTGGGTCGGCCAACGCGGCCCCGACGTCGGCACCACTCCTGCCCGAAACAGGGGTGACGGCAGGCGATGCCATCTGTCCCGCTTGAATGGCGAGGCTCTTCTTGGGCGCCAGCCCCAGGGGGTGACCCGTCCGCAAGAACCTGTACAAAGGTAATAACCATTAAGTCAAAATAGAAATGGAAAAAAGATGAAAACAGGGGAATCAGCAACTTACGTTGACATCCTCGGCCGGCGGAAGCGTTTTGGGGACGGATCCCCAGATCCCTGCCCCGACTCATCTGGGCGGGACCATTTCGAGCCTGCCCCCTGCTCCGGGGCAGGGGGGCTTACCTCGTGGAGCGCAGCACTAGAGTCGCTCCCCTCCATCGTCTCATGGGGCGCGGCACCAGAGCTGCTCCCCTCCATCGCCTCATGGGGCGCGGCATCAAAGCTGGGCGCGGCTCTAGAGCCACCCCCTCCACGATCGCCTCGGGGTCGGTGGCAGCAAGCCCGCCCTCCCCCGTCCACCGGTCCTCGGCCAGCACGCCGTGCGAAGTGATGGACTCGCCGGCCTCCACCGACCTCACCGATTCACTTCCCTCCGCGTGGAAAGGGAAGGGTCCCTGCACGGATGGGTGGCCACTTGTTAGCATGTCCTCGTCCTCCAGGACACCCCAATCCATGCCGACGGCTACCTCGTCGTCGTCATCATCGTCGTCGTCTTCATCCTCACTGCTCACGTCCTCTCCCCGATCCCGTGCCTCCTGCTTCAGTCGTTTTGCCTTCTTCATCTGCTCTCTCGCTTGCTTGTCCTGCTCGGCCACGAGTCGATTCACTGCCACCATGGCCTTGTCCTTGGGCAGCGGAACCAGACTGTCCTTAAAGACTAGCCCCCTCGGCTGGTTCCAACGACACGAAGGCAAGTATCAAAAATAGAGATTCAGAAGAAAGAAAAGAGCACGGGAGAAGAGGGCTTATGAATTCAAAGAACCCAGGTTCTGGCCGCATTGGGGGATGACCGAGCACCGGATACATGATGTCAAGGACCCTGCCTGCGGAATCCTTCATTGGCTCCGTCGCCTCCTTGATGCACTGCGCCACTTCCGAGAAAGGGAGCGCCTCGTCAACAAGCACCGTCCCCTCGAACGATATCCCGGGCATCATCCGATGCAGGGGAAGCACGCGCGCCATCAGTGGCGCCACCCTCCTCGCATGGTAGGCGCCGATAATCCCTGTCCCCTTTACACTCCGATCCTTCAGGGCTTGGAGGGCGGAAAGAAGGTCGGAGAGGTGTTTCTTGTCTTTGGACTGGACGCCCCAGCTCCATGACTCCGGAGCATCTACAATAAGGCGTCCAGTGTACCTCGGTAGGGTGGCGCTCGCATCATCCCTAACATAAAACCACTACGAGTGCCATCCCTTGTTGGATGTCGCCAGACGCATGTATGGGTAACCCCTCGACCGGGTATGGCGCAGATGAATACTGGCACATCCCATCGGCGCGTTCACATCTTTCCCCCCAATCTTCCTCTTCGACAAACTAATGTTAAAGAAATATCGCCACAGATCAAAATGGGGATCGATCCCCAGGAAACCCTCGCATAGGGCAACAAACGCTGCCATGTGTTGAACCTCGTTGGGAGTTAGATGCTGCAGCTCTACCTCATAATAATCTAGCAGCCCCCGAAGGAATCTATGCGCGGGTACCGCGAATCCCCGCTCATGGAAGATGGCGAAAGAGATGACATACCCTTCGGGCGGCACCGGCTCACCCTCGTCGCCAGGTAGCAGCCACTCCTGGACGGTGGATAGTGGGCAGAGAAGGCCACGGCGGACGAGGCCCTCCAAACGCCGTGAGGTGATGCTAGATCTGCCCCACAACTCCATTAAAACAATGGGGGAGGAGGGCAGGCGCGAGCTTGACGGCGGCTGCAACACGAGCGCAAGCCGGTCGATTGGCGGTGGATGTTTCAGAATGCAAAGGCAGAGGAGCGAAATACAGAACCCTGGGGGCGAACCCCACGGTTTTATAGGGGGCGACGGACGCGAGAAGGGCAACCATCCGCCTCGATCTCCAGGCCTACCATGCGCACCACCGCGTCACGTCGCGGGACACACGCCCGCAGTCCCTATCCTCTCACCCCGAAAATCACGGTGGATGGTTCACCTTCCCCAGGCGAATCCGGACTCTCTACCCACCTGGGAAACACAAGCCACGAAGGCCTTTTTCTCTTTGGCCCACCTAGGGCCCAAAAGCTCAGCGGCCGGCCCAACTGAGGAAGGATCCGTGAACGACCCGAAATCAAGGGCGCAAGCACCAGTTAGGTCAGCCCTGAATGAGTTCCCCGCGAACGGGATACCACGACCCTCTCAAAAAAATGTCCAGTTGACGAAAAATTAAGTCCTTCAGCCTTACCCGTGAAGGGACCGATACAACCCCCCGGGCGACTCTACTCAAATCACCCGGGGGCTCGGGGGCTACACCCATCGGGTGCGCTCGCGCCCACCCTCTGGCAAAGTAACTTCGACGAAATAAAAAAACACCCTCCAGGCCGTTCTACTCGAATCACCTAGAGGCTCGGGGGCTACTGTCGGGGACCTAATACCGGGGTACCCCAGAAGGTGGAACCAATAACCACCGAACGTTAAAAACTTCTAGACGCATAAGAGCGTTGTTTCACCCCTAACTGGAATGACAGGAGCTTGGTTCCACCTCGCCCGACGCCTTTGGGGCGGGCTCGGTCTCGCCCGAGGGCCGAGGATTAGTCTCTGTCTCGCCCGACGTCTTTTGGGCGGGCTCGATCTCGCCCGAGGGCTGAGGGATAGACTCCGACTCGCCTGACGTCTTTGAGGTGGCTCTGCCTTGCCCGAGGGCTCAGGGCTAGTCTCCGTCTCACCCGACGCCTTTAGGGCGGGCTCGATCTCGCCCGAGGGCTGAGGGATAAATTCCGCCTTGCTCGACCCCGGAGGGGCAGGGTCGGTCTCGCCCAGGAGATAGGGATTGGTCTCCGTTTCGCCCGATGGCAAGGAACGAGCCTCACCCTGCTCCATATCTAAAGATTGGATTCATCTTACCTGACCACTTCTCCCTATTCCCTCAAGATGATAGAGACATGGCAAGACAAGACGTTCGGGTCAACCGTGGCTCCAAGAACCATACCCTGCGCCCTGGCAGGAAAAGTACTGCCAGAGGATGACGTGACGGGTGCTTTAGACCCTTCCGGGCGCCGCAAGGCCCGAAAGGTTGTACAGGTGCGTGCTCCTCACCCTGTAGAATTGTAGGCGCCGCCTTCAGCCCTGGGACACGGAACCCGACGAAGATATACGACAACCGCTACACTCCAGAAGAAGATTTGCTATCTCCACGAACGACGGGAATTCCGTCACCACGCTATGGACCCGAGGGAGCGGCACCCGCTTCCCGACCCCTCAGGTCCAAAGTCAGAAGGCCTTGACCTCAGCGTTACTCCGGACCCCGACCCCTCGACCCTCCGACGAAGACTCACAGGAACCATAAGGCGTGCGGAGCAAGGCTGGGAAAGGCTAATAAGTCAAAACCACTGTACTACAGCCCATACCCTGTGCAGGGCAGCATTCTGTAATCAACCTGACACTCTACAGGGACATTGACAGTGTTGTAGGCACTTATCTTCCTTAGCACTCATCAGAATGAAGGACCAGGCCGGGTAGACGTGAGCCACAAGATTAGATAAAGCCCTCATCCTTGTAAAGCCAGCCCCTTGATCTATAAAAGGGGATACGCTTCTCCCATAAACGAGAGACCGAACAAGACCACGCACAGATACGCACAGTCAAGCTGCTACGAAGCTCTTGACCTCCTTTCAACCCTTCCATCAGAGACTTGGGATCAGTCCCTCTCTCGATCGTTTGTACCCCTTACTACAGACCGTTCACGATGCTAATAACACGAGCAGCAACAAACTGGACGTAGGGACATTCGGCCCGAATCAGTATAAATCTTGTGTCCTTTAGCGCACCATTCGAGCCTAACGGCATTACTATAAATTTACTTGCCGGTGCTTGTACGAAACACTGACAAGTACAACTCTAAGCCTCTAGCTAGAGTGTTTAGCCATACCATCTTTATTTTGACGTTTTTTAAATTACTAATTAATTATATTCATAATATCAAATAAGTACCATTAAATTTATTATGCAATATATTTTCTTACTATAACTATTTGGAATCATAATTGTTTATTTTTTTTAAACCTAGTCAAATTTAAAATAGCTTGACTTAGAGCAGTTTCTTTTTTTTTTTTTTTTGACCGAGGCAGTACTATTTTCATAAAGTAAAGTTGTAAATTTGTGTTACTATATAGGTCCAAATAGTTACTAAGTAAAACAAACCATAACCCAAAAGTCAGTGTTTATGTATAGTTAGGGCCAACTAGTTGAGGTTTTGTGATGTTTACTTTACTATTGAGGTTTTGGCATGTTTACTTTAGTAGAAAGTAGAGCGGCTGTTTTTACCTCTACAGTACCAGAATGACCGCAATGGGATTTTTCTTTGTTATTTCATCACAATTTTTTTTCCTATCATTAGAAGAATAAAAAACAATCATTGTTTTCTAATGCATCCTTCTGAAAGGTTGATTACATTAGGTACTATATCTTTTCTGCAACAACTGCTGTGAACCATTATGATTTTCAGTCATAATAACTTCCAAATTATTGTACAAACGGGTGTGTTTCTAATACTTAAGTCTTGACATTACCACAAACATATTAATAGTACGAAAGGATGACGGTTGTAAATAGAGGACAGCCGTTTGTTGTACAAGCGGGTGTGTTTCTAATACGAAAGGACGGAAGCGGCCGAAAGAATGGAGGCAGCGCGATGAAGCCACGGCCCCGGCCTTGTTCTCCTGTGTGAAACTTCCATCGAAATCGATTTTCAGGAAAGTCAGTGTCAGGTGGAGTCCACGTACGATGAGGTCAGGGTGATCGAGCCGGTAGACATGCTCCTTCAGTGATCTCACTAACTCCCTAAGCATTGAATTTACACAGCACACCACTTCCGAGCAAGACGGAGTCCGTTCTCCAGCATTGGCTTTGTTTCTAGCATCCTACCATTTCCACAATAAGAAGATGCACACACACGTAAGCATTGATGAGACTCCAACCCAAGGATGCAGCAGATAAACTCTTTTGATGATTGCACGTTCAGCAGCATACTTCGAACCCCTTCTAACTGCAGTTCTCTCCAGCGGTAACAGTGGCCTCCATCTTCATCCAGATGCAGGCAAACTGAGCATCTTGTATTGTCGGTGTTTCGAGTTACTACCGACGAGTAAATTTTTAGAATTACGCGTCTGGCTTGGATAGTATGCTTAAAGGACACGAGGTTTATATAGGTTCGGGTAGAAAGTCCCTACGTCCAGTTCGTAGCTGCTGCTCGTGTTACTAGCACTGAAAGTTTGTAGTAGGAGTTACAAACTAGCGAGAGAGAGAAATGATCCCAAGTCTCTGGTGAAAGGAATGAACGGGTGCTAAGAGCTCGATCGCTGCTCAGCCATGCGTTCGTGTCGTGCTCTTGTGCGGATATGGGTCTCGATGGATCGATTCGGCTTGAATCGGATCCTCTTTATGGGACGCCCTGTTTTCCCTTTTATAGGCCAAGGAAAAGTGTGGGTTACAGCGGAGGAAAAGAGAAGAACAAGAGAGAAGAATGCCTTCAGGATCGCCGGGTCCTTCTTCTTCTTCACGTGTATCCCGCCGGTCCTGTAGATGTCAACAGGGACGGCTCCATGTCGCGGCCTTATTCGTCACTAGCGCCATACGTAGGCGTCGTCTGCCGGTCATGGTGTTCCATTCTGTCCTAGCGGACGTCGTGGTGAACTGACGCGCCTGTCGGCGTTCGTACGAGGGTTAGGCAGAACAGCACCGGCACGCCCGACGCTGTTCTTGATGTGAATCCTCTGGTATGGTTCGTCATAGCCACGGGTTACATCGAGTCGTGCCAGTCTCTTCCCTGGTGTCAGAGTTTTGACCCAGGCCCATACGCTTGGACCTGGAGTGGTTGGCGGCGGTATGGGTCCCCGTCGGGCGAGACGGAGCACGAACCCAAGGGGTCGAACGAGACGGAGCCCGCGGCCTCGATGTTGGGCGAGACGAAGCCTGCGGCCTCGAGGTCAGACGAGACGGAGCCCGCGTCCTTGGGGTCGGGCAAGACGAAGCCCGCACCCGAGGGGTCGGGCGAGACGGAAACCGCGTCCTTGGGGTCGGACGAGACGAAGCCCGCACCCAAGGGGTCGAGCGAGGCGGAAATCGCGGCCTCGATGTCGGGCGAGACGGAGCCCGCACTCGAGGGGTCGGGCGAGGCAGAAACCGCGTCCTTGGGGTCGGGCGAAGCAGAGCTCGCGGCCTTGGGATCGAGCGAGACAGAGCCCGCATCCAAAGGGTCGGGCGAGGCAGAGCCCGCCCCTAGAGGTCGGGTGAGGCGGAGCCCACACACCTAGGGGTCGGTTGAAGCTGTAGTCACGCTCTTGACTGCTCGGATGAATCAATGTTGATGACCATTAGCTCCTCCTCTTCGGCTACCCTAGTATCAGTCCCCGACAGTAGCCTTCGAGCCTGCGGAGGAGTAGAATACTCCTTCGGAGGCTTTTTCAAATGGGAGGACTCTGAGGGCCTTGTCCTTCTTTTGACGCCCACGGCGTGTTCTAGGGACGGTGACTCTCTTTCATCGTGATCGGACCCCTCGAGCATATAGCCGTGAGATTTGGTGGGTCAAAAAAGGTCTTTCCTGATTTTGACCCCTACGGGGGTCTGTCGTTCTACGACCACACATTCTGTCTCCTTGCGAGTCCAACTTTCCTCGAGCCCCCGCCCATAGCAGGGGTCCGGTCGAGGATCGGCTCGTCTTTGTGATCGTCTTCCCTCAAACGTTTTTTCTGATAAAAACGGAGGGGCTGAGCCGTGTCATGATTTTCCCCTATGGACGAATCATGGTGCTTGGTGAGCTGTTAACGGGCTAGTCCAACATTGTTCTTGATGTGAATCTTCAGGTATGGCCCATCATGGCCACGGGTTACATCGAGTCATGCCAGTCTTTTTCCTGGTGTCAGAGTTTAGACCCAGGCCCATACGCTTTGTGGCAGAACCGCCCGAAATAACACGCTTTCAGAGGCGCTCGTCTTCCACTAGACACTAAGCACCTCGAAAGGGAGCTATATCAAACAGTTCTGTCGAGCACACTCCATGGGAGAACCCAAAAATCTATATTTTTCAATAGGATCATAAATGTGAGAATAAAGCTTACAACATTTTAGCCATTCTTACATCACTTTCCATGCAACATCAGAGTATATTATTTATTGTTTATAACAACAGAATATAATCATGTTATCAGAGTTTCAGCAGAAATAAAATCATTTAATGACAAGTTAAACATTAACATGATGATCCGTTATATACATCATAACAGGTTATACGTTTTTCAATTGTAAAACATTTTGGGTGGAAGTTTCAAATAAACTCTATGTCCGCAACGTTAAGAAAATCCTCACTGAGCCCACCAGAAGGTTTCCACACACAAGTGTCAGCTCCACATGTTCCTGTCACCTGCAACAGGGTAGAACAAACCCTGAGTACTCAATTGTACTCCGCAAGGCTTACCCGTCAGGAGAAAAAAAAAGACTCCAAGGATATGCAAGGCTATCTGGCTTGTAGGTTTTATTGCATCTGCAGGAAGCATTACTAAGCGTGTGTCCTTATATTCAATTTTATTAGCAGTCATCATTAGTTCATTAACTAACCATTCTATGTAAACATCTATGCTACTTTCAAGCAGTTGGTAAGCATTCAGAACCAGTTTTCCATCTTTCATATTCCAGTTGTTACTACGGTGCTAGATTATAGACAAGTCGCACCGCATTTTGCGGCGATTCGTGAATCAATGTTGCCTAGCTGGGTACCCTGAAACAAATGCCCCGCTTGTACCCTAGGCACAAGCAGGACCAACCCACTCTCCTATCGAGGGGTCTAGGTCTCCGTCCAAACTTGGACTCTAAGCCCCCACACCTGAGTCCCAGACTCAGTGTGGTGCTTAGACCTCCACCACCCCCGCCTCCAATCAGTCGGTCCGAAAAGAGCCAGAACCCACGACAAGAGAGCAACGAGCCTTCCCTGCTCCCATAAATAAGTATGTTCTCAGGATAATAAGTCTGTGACCTGACTAGAATCCAATGCAACGGTCGGTCCTTAACCGACATAGGTAGAACAAGTGCAATCCGAGCCTCGCTCGAATGCCTAACCAAGTTCAGATCCAAAATACCATTCCGTCCGGTCTCCAATTATCATTTATATATATTCCATATGATAGTAATATAATAACAATAATAATATCTTTTCTATCTCTCGCGAGTGACAGACAATCACTCGACTTCTACCGGACCGGAGTCCTGTAGCATACAATCTACACGATCATGTCATACTATTAAGACTCATATGATATATATATATATATATATATATATATATATATATATATATATATATATATATATATATATATATATATATATATATATATATAAAAGTGGGTTTCATTCAACTCCTTAAACTTAATGCACAAGCATAAAATAAAGTGCAGAATAATAGGGCTTATGCACCGGGGCTTGCCTGGGTAAGATATAACCAAATATTAGCATTCCATTATGGCGACATGATCAATAAGGCACCATCTCTTCTGCTACTCTGGTCGACTCCAGATCCATCGTTATTCCTGTTATGACATTCGTGGATACACGCGGAAAATGTAATTAATCAACGGCAACCGCAACGCTTAAAATACGATTACACCGCTAGGCTAACAGGCTAGCTCTCACGACTAACGAACTAGGCGCTAATTTCCCACAATATTTTAGTTATAAAATTCCTATGTGTTTCTTTATTTCCTTTTATTTACTATATGTATAAACTAAGGCTCATTAGTTACCTCAGCAAACTAATTATTCAGAAGCTACAAAAATTACAGCGAGCACCTAATAATACGAGAAACTTATGGTGAAATTTCTAGGGTTAACACTATCACCAATTCATTACAACAATTCCTACAAATTCATATTTAACAATATTAAGTATCTCAAATTAATTAGTTAACTCCTGGGAATATCATGAAACTATGTGAATAAGATATACTAGCAGATAGATCATGATTTTAGGATTCTAACAAAATTAGTTTCACAATGTTTGAATCTCTACACAAATTTATATTGAATTTACAAATTTATTCTAGAGACTAAATTGAAAAAAGGCTTAGAAAACGAGAAGGGCTGGCGGCGGCAATTCTAGCCCAGCAACCCAACGCGGCCCGCGTGGGGCGGCCGCGTGCGTAACAGGCAAGCCCAACCAACGGCCCACGGAGGAAGTCCACGCGCGCCCAACACATTTGCAAAAGAGGGATCATACTCTCACGAATTTAACTACGTCGTGCTACACTGTTCCATCAGTCTCGACTTTTGCACAAAACACCTCGGGAAATACCGTCTTCGCAACGACCGGGTCCCCGCTGCGCCCACGCACGCCGGTGCGACTCCGACCGGCACTGCACGCCCATGCCGGCCTACAGAGACCCCCATCTACCCGCCTGTGAAGCCGACCGAGACATCCGGACCTGCGCGCGGCAGCAGAAATCGGTAGCATGTCCAACTGTGCACTAATTTCACCTATCCACGTCGACGGGGAATCCGCGTGGTGGCGCGACTGGTCCGGCGGGCCTACGCGCTAACAGAGGAGTAGCGGTGGCGGAGAAGCATCCGGAGCTTACCGCGGTCCGGGCGAAACGGAGCACGAACCCAAGGGGTCGAGCGAGACGGAGCCCGCGGCCTCGATGTCGGACGATAGCCCGCGTCGTTGGGGTCGGGCGAGACAGAGCCCACACCCGAGGGGTCGGACGAGGCGGAAACCGCGTCCTTGGGGTCGGGCGAGACGGAGCCCGCACCCAAGGGGGGCGGCGAGGCGGAAACCGCGGCCTCAATGTCGGGCGAGACGGAGCCCGCACTCGAGGGGTCGGGCGAGGCAGAAACCACGTCCTTGGGGTCGAGCGAGGCGAAGCCCGCCCCCAGAGGTCGGGCGAGGCGGAGCCTATGCACCTGGGGGTCGGTTGGAGCTGTAATCGCGCTCTTGACTGCTCTGATGAATCAATGTTGATGACTATTAGCTCCTCCTCTTCGGGTACCCTAGTATCGGTCCCCGACTCGTATCAAGCTTAACATGGTGCCTTTTGATGTTCATTTTCATAGCCAAGCTTTTATGTGTGACCCTCCAAACAAATTGCTTAATCTTTGGGGGACATGGCAGCTTCCAGATCTTCATCCATATTTCATCATGTGGATTCTTGGCAGCACGGCTGGAAGACTCACCTTGTTGTACTTTTCTTCCTTGCTCATCCAAGCTTTCAAGACCGTGGTATGCCGATTTCACAGAGAAGACCCCTTTTGAATCAAAGTGCCAGGCAATCAAATCTTCTCTATTTGGACTGATAGGTATAGCAAGAATATTAGTCGCATCTTCTTCCCAAAAAAATGTCCTTGACTAGTTCGTGATCCCAGGAACCGGTTGATGGGGTCAATCAGCTCCGCAACCTTGGTGAGAAAGGTGGCACCTTTCGGTGTTCTCGGTGTACGACCAAGGATCCATGGATCGTCCCATATCCGAATTTGACCACGCAACAAGCTAATAGGATATCCCAGGTTCTCTCCCTGCTGTTATTTCACCATTCAGCCAAGACTTGGAACGGATATCCCAGGCTCTTCTCTCGCTGCTGTTAATTCACCATTCAGCCAAGAATGCAGAAGGCGAGCACAGAGCGACTCCGTGTACTCAATCCTAGCATTGCCAAGTTGAATAGATAAAGGTCACGATAACCCAGGGCCCCTTTCTCCTACCTGCTTGAAAGTGTTGGCCATCAAAGATAATGAATCTAATAGCCTGTGTATACCTGTGTAATCGAGTTTGCTGAGTGCCTGAATCCGCAGCAAAATGAGCACCACAGGTCCACTGCAATCAGCCGGTCACACGCAGACACATCAATCAAAAAAAAAAATCTCAAGGAATCTCATTCTTAAGTTCCAACCAGCAGAAGACCGTAGTGTGCCCGGCTTCGTTGGCCACCATTTCACATCTCGCTTACCAAACAAATGGAACCACCAAAAGTACAAAAAAAAAAGACCAATTGATAACTTAAATGAGAATACACGGCAAATAACATTGAACACAAAGGATTTAAGGACACAGAAACATGACGAAACAAGAAACTATTATTCCCAAGGACCAGCTCATCTATGCAACCAAACCAGCTAAGCACAGCAAAATTGCAATCCCACTGTCTATATTCTTCATAAGCAAAAACTAAACTCAGGTCCCATATTAGCGAATTCGTTACAGGATGGCAGCAGAAATGGAAACACAAAACATGTCCAAACTCAGCATGAATCGGGCGTCCAGAGGCACCATTCACATTTATTCTCAGCATAGACAAGCAGCTGGATGGACAGCAACCAAGGCCATTGGGATGCGATGGAAAGCAGAAACGTCTCTACTGGGTCTTGAACATGTGGCGGATCAGGTCAACGACACGGTTGCTGTAGCCCCACTCGTTGTCGTACCACGAGACAAGCTTGATGAAGTTATCGTTCAGGGCGATACCAGCCTTGGCATCGAAGATGCTCGACCTAAGTAGAAGCAGCAAAATGACAAATGAATATGGAGATTACACAAACCAACAGATGAACAGAGAACACCATCAGAATTTGACATAACTGTGCCATAAAAATCAGTTATGTCGGCTCCTAAATGATACAAAGCAAAGGCATACCTGCTGTCACCAACAAAGTCGGTGGAAACCAAATCCTCCTCCACATAGCCCATGATACCTTTGAGTGGGCCCTCAGAAGCAGTCCTGTAAAGCAATAGCAATTAAGTAAATGCTGTCATCAATCCTTACCAAAATAGATGGATCAACTACTATAAGATCAAGATAGATGCAGGAAACATAAAAAGTGAACATCAAATGTGATAGTAGAGATAAATCCAACAAGGTGGGTTATTACATTCATAGGCATTGGTTTAAAAAGAACAATACACTCACATTGACTGAATATTAAAAAATAAATGGACTAATCACTTACTTAATAGCTTTCTTGATATCCTCATAGGAGGCACCCTTCTCGATTCTGACAGTGAGGTCAACAACTGACACATCCACGGTGGGAACCCGGAAGGACATACCAGTGAGCTTGCCATTCAAATCAGGAAGAACCTTACCGACAGCCTGCAATTCATCAATATTGAAAGTCAATATACAGCAATCCATCTATAATCATCAGAATAGAATGGATATCGACTTTACACTAAAAAGAAAAATGAGGTGAACAACGACCCAAACTATAGAGGAAGTATAGGTTCAGTTAGAACTAGGATGGCAATCAACCAGGATAATGCTTAATGCTCATTTAGCTATGTAAATTAGCCATATAATAACTCATGTAGCAACAGGAAGCTACATGAATTGCACATACATATGGATTATTCATGAAGCTACATGAAACCAAAACACAGCAGAACAATAATTTAACACAATCAGCAGGCCAAGTCAGTCTGAATAAATGACCAACACTTACAAAAAGAACAAATATTAGCTCACTCCATCCAACATTGTGAATTGCTGAATTTATTATATACCTTGGCAGCACCAGTGCTGCTGGGGATGATGTTAAAGCTAGCAGCCCTGCCACCTCTCCAGTCCTTGGCTGAGGGTCCATCAACAGTCTTCTGGGTGGCTGACAGATAAGTACCACACTGTCATTATACAGCCAACTAAATGTATCTTCTCAATAATCCTGGGAGGGGAGATAGCTCGACAGCCAAAGAAAACTTACCAGTGATGGAATGAACAGTTGTCATCAGGCCCTCGATGATACCAAAGTTGTCATGGATGACCTAATTAATAACATTACACACCATTAGTAAATCAAAGTACATCAGAAGAGCAGACAACTAAAAAGATCACCCAAATAAAGGGGAGGGGGCGGGTGTCACACACCTTGGCAAGGGGAGCAAGGCAGTTTGTTGTGCAGCTAGCATTGGAAACAATGTTAATAGCTGAGGTGTACTGGTCCTCATTGACACCAACAACGAACATGGGTGCATCTTTGCTTGGGGCAGAAATAACAACCTTCTTGGCACCACCCTATATAATAATTAAAAAAAAGGAAAATACAGCTGTCAGAAACATCCAAATTAACAGGGAAATTTACAAGGCTCAAGGCGATCTGACAAGTAAGGCAGCAAAGTATAGAGAGTACATGGGTGTATTAGATCCTAGTCATAACACTAAATCATCTTGTCTGTCAATTTCTAGATTCTCTATAAAGACTCCAGTAACTCTTATTATAACAACAAAACTAACATTAGGGGCCTGATTGGTTGGCTTCCAATTCTTGCCTAGCCAAAGCCATGGCATGCCAAAATTTGTAGTCATCAATTGGTTCATTGCCAAAGAATTGGCACACCAATGTTTATGGCCAAAGTTTTGGCAAATCTCTAGAAAGTTCTTAAACTGCATATAAAAGAGAAAAATTGGCAAGCCTTGATTTTGGCAGTCAACCAAATGCACACCTATGCTTTTTGCCCTAACTTCATGAGTGGGGTCTGGGGAAGGGAAAAACCGAGGCTTGCCATGATTTTGGTTGGGCAAAAATTGGTAGCCAACCAATCAGGCCCTAGACAACTACTATGCAAAACCAAAACCTCAGGTTGTTACAGCTTATCAGAAGCATACAACCAATTGAATTATACTGAAGGTAGTGTACATCCAAGCTCTGCCTGGATGCAGGTTGTGAGTTTGCAAGCTGTACTAATAAGAAAGTTTTCTGGTGAAAATTAGGACACGATTTGCTAAACCCAAATACTAGGTAGCCATCACTCAATTTGTCCACCGCACGTACATGACCACACAAATGCATATAGTCAGGAATTGGGAATAAAATGATACGCAGACAACCTGCAAACATTCTGAAACAGCCATAGGATCATGAAGCAGCAATTATACCTTCAAGTGAGCCGCAGCCTTATCCTTATCAGTGAAGACACCAGTGGACTCCACGACATAGTCGGCACCAGCCTCACCCCACGGGATCTCCTCAGGGTTCCTGTAGAATCGCAGCAGTTCAGACATTAGCTCACAGCTTGAAGACAAACTCAACCCATCCATGAGAGAAGCAGGAGAGGGGAGTACCTGATACCAAAGACGGTGACCGGCTTCTGACCGAAGAGGAGGGTCTTGGAGTCCTTGACGGTGATGTCACTGTGCTTCCAGTGGCCATGCACGGTGTCATACTTGAACATGTAGGTCTACGCAAGATGGGGAGCACATAAACCATGAGCACAGCACACAGATTTTCAAAATTCAGAAACTGAAGTAAGCACCAAATCTACGACACCTCAAGGCGCTCAAGCTGATACTTATACTGACAGTGACAGTATAATATGTTGTAATAGAGCAACAGAACCAATAGATGCCCCAGATCTACGGAGAGGCCCAGTAAAGAATTGAAGCTAAACGACTCCGAACGCCACGATTAACTGAATCGAGCATGCTGGCTGACGGATCGGTGCTAAACCCAACCTAAAACCTTGTAAACCACCAGATCTACTCATGGCACGGAACAAACGCAACAGATCGAGGCGTAACCATGTAGTCCGTGGTGATGAAGGGGTCGTTGACGGCGACCAGCTCGACATCCTCGCTCTGGAGCGCGACCCTGGCCACGAGCCTGCCGATCCTTCCGAAACCTGAGCAAAATCACACACGCAGACGCAGGGAGAATCAGTCAGAAGACTCCAAACCCGACAAACCGAGCAGGAAGAACTAGATTCGGGTAGAAACTCACCGTTGATTCCGATCTTGATCTTGCCTGCATCCAGAAATCCATCCAGCAAAAATAAAAAAAAAGTCAGCAAAACCCCTTTGGTCAGATCTCAGAACGGAGCAGGAGGGAGCAGCAGCTACTAGATGGAGAAACCGAGAAACCCGACGCGGGATCCGGGAGGAGCGAGGAAGTACCCATGGCGAGTTGAGGAGCGAGGACGAGATGCTCGAGAGGAAGGAAGCGGATATGGGGTGAAGTGGACGGATGGTGGAGAGGGTTTTAGCCCTTGTGTCCGTTTAAAGCCGACGATACACGAGAGAGAAGAGAGAAGAGAGAAGACAGATTTATCTACGGGTACTATCGTGTCCGTGTTGTTCTAAAAATATATGAATAGCACGATATTAAATATCAATATTAAACTAATATTTAATCAAAAATCAAAGTTGGACAATACCCCACGCGTTGACGCGGGTCAATCAAAGATAGTGATTGGTTGAATACATGATTTTGTTGTACATGTATGAAGACTTTAAAAATATATATGAAGACTTTAGGTTAACTATCTATTATAAGCAGGTAAAGAAGAAAGGATACACCTCAAATAGGTGCTAAAATAAATTGATCCCAGTATGACACTATTTTAATCTTAAAGGAAGGATGAAACCACGAAGTGGCAAATTTGGACAATTCCATATGAGGATTCGAGCAAAGTATTCCTTTATGATGAGCTTCGACATAAGCATTAGGGATTCATTATAAATATTTGCACTATATAGGGAATATGTGACATATGATGAACTACTATGCGAAGCCAATATCATATGAATTGTTTGGTTGAAACAGCATGTCATATGCAGCACTCTTTCCAAGTGTCAATGGAATCGAAGAGCAGGAGGGGTCTGGCATACTGCAGTAATATATCTCAGTTATACCATGTCAGAAGAGACCTCAGCTGCAATGCAAAATAGATATGATATAAATATTTGGCTCGAAATGGCATGTCATATACACTATTATTCGAAGCAAGAATTAAAAAAAATTGGTCAATCGAAAAGAAGACTAAAAGAGGGGTCCAGCACAAAGCAACATCGTAATGTATGTCACATACACACTGTTAAGCCTTTACAGAGTGTGAAGACCAGAAATTTGATGACGCTATCCATATTTGAGAGGTGCTCAAAGTAAGTCCCACATCTATGTTTCAATCAGCAAGACTGTTGAGTTAAAAGTGATAAGAAATGCAGAATTATAGGAAGGAGATCAGTAACCATAAATTCACAAACACATCGCTGCAGCTCGGCTTCTGTATTTTTCTTTCTACTTTATCTGTACTGCAATTCCTTACAGAGAAGCATAATGGGGCGAGGTAAAATCTAGATCAACATGTTCTATTATTGGTCGCTACACATTGCAGGGTACCCAAGAAGTTGAGAACAGGAATAACAATCAGAACCAATAGTTGTAGTAGTACCTGAGAAAACAGATCAGCCAGGCAGGTTAGCATGCTCTGTTCAAGATCTCCAATGTTTTTATTGTTTGCATAGTGTTCTAGCAATAGATCACGGAAAGGAAGACAAAAATGAAGTGCCTGAAAAAGGACACAGTGAGATCCCACGGTATGAGGCGAACAACATCCAAAACATCTTGAACAGAGGTGGCTGCACTATATGCGAAGCAAATACGATGAAAATGGAACTATAACAATCTTCCCAAAATCAGCACCATCAAGCAATCAATCAATGAAACAAAGATTGGCAGCCAACATATGTTAGCATAGTCACCAACAACAGGGAAAACGGTAGACGACTGACAGAAAGGAGAATTTCGGTAACCTAGCAGAGGGAAACTATCACACCATGGTCATGTAGAAAAATGTGATTGATTCAGGATGGCAGTATACTAATTATGCCCTAGATATGATTTTGTTGGGAGCAACCAAGGAAACCTTGATAATACAATCAAACCATGGTCATGTAGAAAAACGTGTAGGGTCTGTACCTGGTAAGACCTTGATAATACAATCACCATGCATACTGAAGGAAGACATTGAGACACTAAGTAAATTTGATCACCTATGTTGATATGACAACATTACCTCCATGTGACTCATGTACATGAGTAGCTCTCCACTTGGGGCCTTTGGCTGTACATGAAGAAAGTACTCCACAGGTAGTTGAAGGATCAAGAACGGTGTGGTAACGCTAAATATAAATGACCAAGCAACCTGATAGAGTGCAAGTGTACACCAAGCCTGTCAAGCTGCAAAGATAACACATGTTAAGGTGTAACACAAAGCACCGAATTGACGCAGAGTTAGGGCCGAATTGCCACACTACCATTCTGTTAAAAGTTTCAGAAAGTTACCTTTTTATTGTTGTCTGCTGCAATATCCCCTTCTTCCAAAATTCAAACTTTTTACTACTATCAAATCAGCAGTGTGGTAGCAGCAACATGCAGTCTGAACTCAAGATCAAATTTTTGATGAGACACTTGAATGGTTGTGGCAGAACCGTCCGAAATAACATGCTTACGGAGGTGCTCGTCTTCCATCAGACCCTAAGCACCCCGAAAGCAAGCTACAGCGGGCGGTATCCATCGGGCACACCCCAAGGGAGAACCCGAAAGATCCATATTTTTCCCAATGATCCAATAATAAGAACGAGTTACAATACTTGTCAATTTCATACATCAGAGTTTCTTAAAAGTACATTATTACAATAACAAATGTCAGAGTGCGGAATGATAATAAGTGGAATTTAAAATAAACATCTAGCGATAAGAACGAGGATCCGTCGGAGCCCACCAGAAGAATCCTCCACACAAAGGTACTTCTCAAGCATCACCTGCAACAGGGGTAAATAAACCCTGAGTACACAATATACTCGCAAGACTTATCCGACTAGTGGGAATAATTTTTCGACTCCAAAGAATATGATAAGCTTTATGGTTTGCTAGTTTTCTTTTAGTCGAAAGCAATACTAATAGTGTGTCCTTATTTATGTTATTATTATCAGCCGTATTAAGTTATTATCTATCCAGTCTATATAAGCACATGTTTTACTTTCAAGCAAGAGTTGAGCAATCAGTTCCATTTTATCACCTTTCATCTTTCAGTTCTTACTACGGTGCTAGACCGCAGACAAGCCATACCGGATTTTTCGGCGATTCGTGAATCAATGTGCCTAGCTGGGTGCCCCGAAGACACACGTCCCGCTTGTACCCCAGGCACAAGCAGGACCAACCCATCACTCTCCTGTCCTGGGTGTCCAGGTCTCCGTCCAAACTTGGACTCCAAGCCCCCACTCCTGAGTCCTGGACTCAGTGCGGTGCAAGGACCTCCACCACCTCGCCTCCCATCAGTCGATCCGGAAAGAGCCGGATCCACGACAAGAGAGCAACAAGTCTTTCCTGCGCCCATACATAAGTATGTTCTTGGGACAATAGATTTGTGACTTGCCTAGATACTTATGCAACGACCGGTTCTTAATCGACACAGACAGAGAAAAAGTGTAACCGAGCTATGTCCTATTGGCCATAGGACACAACCCTTTACATCCACCAATACCTAAACCATATCCCTGCCCGGTCACCATTTATCTTTACACATGTTATCATGGGTGATCATATTTTTCACCTACTTGTGAGTAACGACAGGTTACTCACGCTACAGATATCCTGAGCATAGCAGCTACTCGACCGGTACTAGTAGGATTCATAGGTAGATATATTTATGGATGTAGTTTTCATAAAATTCCTGTAACGTAAATGCACATCATATATATTTAGTGATTATTAAAATAAGGGTTATGCACCGGGGCTTGCCTTGGACAGGCGATGGGTCAGCAAGATCAGCACCAAACGGCTTCGAGACTCCCTCCTGCACGAGGATCTCCTCCTCGTACTCCTCAATGACATCGTCGTACTCCTGTTCGTCGATGGGCACGAATTCTACTAGCTCGTGATCTACATGCATGAAATGATGATGCAATACTTAGTAATCTAGCAACAGCAGCTCTTAACATAAAGTACCTTGGTCTAACTACTACGCTAGTGCTACCGACCACGGTACTAAGTTATCTATTACTACTAATAACAAGTATAAAGTATGGCATTCATTAATATAGCAACTACAGATATCCTTACTCCTAATGCTGATTTACGCTATATACGATAAAGCAAGGATAATAGCTATTCTACTTATCAACCTACTCTAGGGCTACAAAATTTACAGCAAGTACCTAATAATCTAGTGAGCCTACTGTAAAATTTTCATAGCCATAACTATCACCAATCTACCACAAAATTCCTATAATTATTATTCTACATAATATTACACTCTCTAGTTTGAATTTATGACCCCATCATTATCATAGCTAACTATAATCCAACTGTACTAACAAGTAGATGGTATTTTTGCGAACCTAACAAAATTAGTCTCACTATTTTTGGACAACTACACAATTCATTACAATTTATCAAAGTTCAGCTGGAATTTAAATTGAATAAACGTTGGTAATTCGCTGAAGAATTGAAAAACGATTTCACCGCGCGGCCCGCAAGCAACGGCTCGGCCCACCCTGGCTTCCCGCCCGCGCGCAGGCGCAGCAACCGACGCGGCCCGCTTAGCGGCGCGCGACGCGGCCCACAACACGTGGCCCACCGCGGAGCCCGCGCGCAGCTGGCACATTAGGAAAGAAACCCCCATTCTTTACCCTATTCACAAAACTAATGTCACAGATTTTTCATCTAGGACCCTACTTCTATTCGAATTCGTGTTTTACGAAGTCCCTGGCCGGACTAACAGGGCCACGGCCTCACCGGCCAAACGCCGACGAGCACCGACCTTTCCGGCACACACCAGCACCCCCATGAGCATCTACGTACCATGCGTGACTGATTGAGGTAACAAATGCACAGAACGGCGCACCACGAAGGCGTGGCCGCGTGCCACGGCGGGGTCTGGCCGCGTGCCACGGCGGGGTCTGGCCGCGGTAGCTCGACGCCGGCGAAACAATCTACCCTAACACCTCTACTGCTACTTGGTGACCATCAGCGGTCTAAAAATAACCACCTTGAAGCCCTAATTGAATAGCTGTCGCGCCCAACTAAGCTGGCCACAGGAGCGGCATCAAAGCCAGTTCACCGGCGGCCGCCCCCGCGCTCCGGCGAGCCTCGGCCCTAATTGAGCCAACCATCTATCCTAGAAGCAAGAGAACCTCACCAGCGATGTGACGGATGGGCTGGGCGAAGGCACGGGGCTCGGCAAGATGGTCGCCCATGAAAACGGGGTGACTCTGGTTCCCAGCGAGCACGGCGATGGCATCTCCAGTGACCCGCGGCTCCACCGGTGAAACCACTGCACAAGCACGATAACCAAGTCAACCATTACGCAAGGCACAGCCTAATTGAAACGGCGAAGCACCACACGATGCTCTGGCCGTGCGCCCGCTCTGGAGGCCATGGTGGACCACCGCGAGGGGAACGCCCCGCCTCACCTCACTGTAGGCCAAATGAAAGCCGGAATGACTTCACTCGCACGCTAACTATCCGAGCTCATAGTGTGCATAGTTAATTGGAAAACGGTGGAGTGTGTGAGGCCAATTGTAGGGGCAACGCCTATGGACTTATGGCGGCCGGCGATGGCAAAATTTCAAACGGGCTACCCTCCCTTGTTCCACCGCCACAGTGGCCGGCTAGGCACGACACCGTCCTTCCACCCGACCACCACACATGCACGATACATAGAAAAGGGCCAGCGCATCGATTTGGCTTTGGCGTGGCTCGGCCGGCCGGCGACCTTCTAGGCGACATGACTGGCACCTTTGGCGTGGCCTCAAGCGCAAGCGTGAGAACGAGGCAAGCAGGACGAGCCCATGCGCGCGCACAGCCGATGTCAACGGGAGTAGTAGCAGGACGGCAGCGCCGGATGGTGCACAGTGCAAGCGACACGACGCGACGCGAGCAGTAGCCTCGGGCGGACGCGCTAGAGGAGGGCAGAGCAGCCAGGCATGGCCGGACCCAGCGCGCGCGCGTCGGGTGCCAAAGTAAGGCAGCAGGGGACCCTAACCGGCAGCGTAGGGCCAACACGTGGTGTGTGCGTGCGCAGGCGCGATGACGGCCGGTGCGGGAGCGTACGCGGCGTGCCAGGGCAGCAACGCGGTGCGACCAGTATGGCGAGGATAATGGCCGGGACGGCTAGTGCGGTAGCCCGCACGTGGCGTGCCCGCACAAGCGCAGCACAGGCGACGTGGCCGGTGTAGCAGCGTGCTAGGCGGTCGGTGCAGCAGTACCAGTCCGAACTGGGTGGTGACCGTGCCCCAGGCGCTGGCATGGCCCCAACCCGTGGCATGCTTGCTTTTTAAAGCCGTTCAAAAACTCAAACCCAATGATTCAAGAGTCGAACCAGCTATTCTACACTCAAGAGGGTACCTAGGACTAGCCAACCATGCCAAAACATCTCGCCACCTCTTAACCCGACCGCTCTACAAAAATTGCCAAACATGGCTTCGTCGACACATTTCAAACTTACACGAAAAGACTGAACTTTGAACGGTTTCGTGTCGAATCCTTTTTCCAAGCTACTTGATACGCTAGCTAGCGAACCTCGTCCTCGATCGCACATATTTCATCATCACCTACGAAGTTTGGGCTACCAATTTTACTACGCTCCGCCGATGCGTTCCGTAGTATTTCTGTCCGATAAAAATTCATTTAGAATACTAAACGATACAAAACGACCTGAAGGGTAACATTGGTTTCTTGTTTCCGATGAATGTTTCAAGTATCGTACATTGATTTATACTTTATGTTACACACATTTACTCATAAGTATAATGCTCATGCAGTGCTTTAGCAGAAACTGTACAATGTAACACCGAGAGTGTTACAATGGTCGCCCCAAGATTAAACACCAAATAAAGAAATTAAGATGTCAAATGCAAGGTTGTCTAGTATGTCTTTTTGTTCAGATAAAAAATGTCGGTTATTTTATTGCATTGTTGATCTTACAATGAATCTATCATGTATTTTTATTATGTAGGCATTATTGACTAAATCGACAAACAGATAACAAAAGGGCACAAAAATTCCACTTCAATGGCATCTGTGAAGGATTAAGTAATCAATTATCGAATAAGCAATGAAATAATTCTAATCTACCACCTGTCGGTGCGGGACCCATAGAATACCCCGCAAGGAAGGGAGAAGATCTAGTCTAACTAGAATTCTTCCCATATAATCTTAGTAGTAGTAGTATTCTATAATCCTACTAGGAACTCTCATTGTAAACCGACTATGACTCTGGCCTCCTGACTATATAAAGGAGGGCAAGGTTCCTAGAAACGGAGACTTTTACACAATCAATCCAACACAAAGGCTAACGCCAACTGGACGTAGGGCTATTACTCGATCACGATCGAGGATCCGAACCAGGATAAATCGACTATCTCTTGCGTTAACCGTCGAGTTATACATACGCTGAAGCTCGAACATACTGCCCTGGGTACCCCCGTGATAGGCTATCGGTGGTAAAACATCGACAGCTAGCGTGCCAGGTAGGGGCTTTCGGTGAATTTGCATCCGAGAGCTCGACGGACCTCGTCAACATGATCTTCTCGACGGGATCAACCTTCATCTTCGGTTCTTGGATCTGCGAGGCGGACGACAACGGCAAGCTTCAAGGCCGTCTCCTCGAAGATTTGGACCACCATGAAGACCTTTCTATTTCGGCGACAACGATAGATCAACTTGCCAGAAGGTTCGCACAGCTCGTGATGTTCGATCCAACTCGGATTTCGTGGCTTCGCACATCCGATTCAAACTCAGGCTCCACATCCGAGACGGAGTCTTATCCGAGTTCTTTCGAGAAACCGAGTTCTTTTCCGACAGGGCTCCGGAACGCAGCATCAACCTATCAAGAATACAACTCAGGATACATTTAGAGTTCTTTCAAGAAGTCGGGTTCTTTCCCGTTTGGACTCCACAACATGGCAATATCTTATCAGGCATAGCATGAAAGATCCCTCGATCCAGTGCTTAGAATGCCACTAAAAGGAGCTCAGGAAGGTCTCGTACTAACTATAACATCTCTAGACTGCATCGTCCACTGGCTAGGTTCTGTTCCTAAGGATAGCGGTACCCGACTAGTTGGCACGACGACGACAACAATTCTACCCTACCAAGAAGGAGACTCGATCTGCGACCTTGAAGCCTCTACTGAAGTTATCAACAACTTCGACAGTGTGGAAGCCAACACCGATAACAGAACCATTCACGCACGAGAAATATTCATGGTTCGCCATCCTCGGTCACCATTGGTCCCCCTAGAAGCACCGGACATCAGGTCATCGGATGAATCTGAGTCCAACATATCACCCTTTGCCCAAGGGCATGATGGTGAGACCGAGAATTAGAAGCAAGCTAGAGAAAGAAGAAACAAATTGAAACAAGGACGCCAATGCTGTGCTAGGCAGCGCAAGGAAGCTTGGACCAGATATGAGTCAGATCTGACCGAGTACAATAGAAGAAAATAAGAACAAGAAGTCGAAGAAAGACGTGCGGCGAATACACCCTGCAATAGGATTCGAGAAGCACTAGAAGAACTCAGAGCGACCTCACATCCCAGTGAAGAACAGGAACAGCTCCGGGATTTTCTTCGGTCAGCAGCCCTAAGGACACACGATGGAAGGACCCGCTCAAGACTACCTACCAGGTCAATATATCATGAACAGGAAGATCGAAATCAAAGGAATTCCGCTTTCAAGAGACTTGGACCAAGTGGAAGTCACAACAGAGAAAGTAGAAGGGACCATAGTCAAAACTACCAAGTCGAACAACCAAAAAAGATCAGAAGCAAAGTACCTATTTAGACAGCCCCGCAGAACTACTCTCACCCAAACAACTGTTGGCTACAAGGGGATGATGAATTAGAATACACAGAAGCTGGAACGCATGATAGATTCTCCTATTTTGCAAACAGACTTGCTTCAATACGACTACCTCACAAGTTCAAGCCATCCAACCACTCTAAATATGATGGCAAGACCGAACCAAGGCAGTGGCTCAGAATTTACTTGCAATCGATTGAACTAGCCAGAGGAGACGATGATATCAAGACCTTGTTCTTTCCCATGGCCCTAGAAACCATGCCCCTCCAATGGTTCGACAAATTGAATCCAGGGTCAATCAGAAGTTGGGAGGACTTGCAAAGAGTTTTCTGTGAAAATTTCGTGGGTATCATTACGCACCCCATCACCCACACATAATTAAAAGGACTCAAGCAGAAAGGGGGCGAAAGTCTCAAAAATTACTATCGACGATTTGGTGAACTACGTGCTCAAGTACATGACATCACCGAACGAGAAGCAATCGAAGCTTTCTCTCATGGAATCGTGGCTAGGTGGCAATTTTAGGACTTCTACAAAGAAAACCCGAGAAACAATGAAGAATTCAGACGCGCAGTAGAAAAGATGATTACTGCAGAGGAGAAGACACGAGAAAGGTTCCCGGATAGAAACAACCGAGACAACCCGGACAAGCAAAATCATCGAAACAATGGACAACAGGAAAGAAAACGTGGACCAGACAACACCGTAGCGGTGGCTGACAAATCAAGGAAGTTTTCCAAACCCAAAAGGTATGACGACATTGAAAACATGCATTGCATCTGGCACCCTAAAGCAAATCACACCATCGGAGAGTGCTACACCTTCAAAGATCGATACACAAGAAAAGATAGTAAGGGGAACACTAAAGAAGACAATCAGAAAAAAGATGAAGACAACCACAAAGACAAAGGATTTCAAAAATCCAGGGGGACAGTAGCAGTGATCTTCGCCGAGGCCCTAGATTCCAGAAGCAAACATCAAGAAAAGCTAGCTCTACGAACCATCATGGCAGCAGAATCGGCCACTCCAAGATATCTCAATTGGTCACAGTATCCAATATAGTTTTCAAGAGAAGACCAATGGACTAGTGTAGGAAACGCAGGCCATTACCCACTGGTTCTAGATCCAGCTATCGCCAGTACGACTGTCACAAAGGTATTAATCGATCGGGGAGCCGGACTCAACATCATATTTTCAGAAACGCTAAGGAAGATGGGACTACAACTCGCCAGGATGATTACACCAATGAGCACCCCTTTTTATGAGATAGTACCCGGCAAGGCAGCCATGCCACTTGGACAAATCACTCTACCGGTTACTTTTGGAACTCCATCAAACTACCGTACAGAGTTCATCAAGTTTGAAGTTGCAGACTTCGATTCATCATATCACGCAATCCTCGGGCGCCCGGCACTAGCAAAATTCATGGCAATACCGCATTACCCGTACCTATTGCTCAAGATGCCAGGGCCTAACGGTGTCCTTTCCCTTCGAAGTGATTTGAAGCGCGCTTTTGACTATGACGTTCAGGCAATCCAAATTGCAGCCAAAGCACAAGCCGCCAATGGTAGAAAAGAAATAGCCACCATTGCTGCAGAAATAAGCCCAAAAGAGCTAGAGATACCGGCTAAAAAGCCCAGCATCCTCACACCACCAAAAGAAGCCGACGTCAAGCAAATCGACCTGGGCACCGGTGATCCATCCAAAACGGCAACAATCAGTGCCCACCTCTCGGCAAAATAGGAACTCACGCTCACCAACTTTCTTTGGGACAACAAAGATATCTTCGCTTGGAAGCCGGCCGACATGCCAGGTGTCCCAAGAGAGTTAGCTGAGCACAGAATCGATATCAATGAAGGTTCCAAGCCTGTGAAGCAACGGCTACGACGAATCGCACCCGATAAGAAGGTAGCAATTAAAAAAGAAATCACAAAGCTAATGGTAGCCGGATTCATCAGAGAAATCCTTCATCTAGATTGGCTAGCAAACCCAGTTCTAGTACAAAAAAAGAATATAGATGAGTGGTGCATGTGCGTCGACTACACAGATCTCAACAAACACTGCCCAAAAGATCCATTCGGGCTACCACGCATTGATCAGATAGTTGACTCAATAGCAGGATCTGCACTATTATCCTTTCTTGATTGCTATTCAGGATATCACTAGATCGCATTAAGGGAACAAGACCAGAGCAAGACATCTTTCATCACTCCGTTCGGTGCTTACTGCTACAAGACCATGTCGTTTGGACTCAAGAACGCTGGCGCCACTTACCAAAGAGCTATCCAAACATGCCTTGGTGAATAGATCGGCGAAAATGTAGAAGCATACGTGGATGACGTAGTAGTAAAAACAAAGAACCCAGACACACTAATTGAAGACTTAAAGCAAACCTTCAAAAACCTAAAAAGGTGGAGATGGAAATTGAACCCAAACAAATGTGTATTCAGAGTTCCTTCAGGACAACTACTCAGATTCTTGGTCAGTCATCGTAGAATCGAAGCCAGCGCCAAGCAAATTCGAGCCATAACAGAGATGGGCCCTCCTCGAAGTGTCAAAGATGTGCAGAAACTAACAGGCTACATGGCGGCTCTTAATCGTTTCATATCAAGACTCAGCGAAAAAGGGTTACCTTTCTTTAAACTACTAAAGAAGACAGATAAGTTTGAGTGGACAGAAGAAGCCAACGAAGCTTTCAAAAGACTTAAGGCATACCTCACGTCCTCGCCCATTCTCACACCTCCAAAGAAATACGAAGACATGATGATGTACATTGTGGCAACTTCTACTGTGATCAGCACAACGATAGTCGTAGAAAGAGAAGAAGAAGGGCGCGTATATAAAGTACAACACCCCGTTTACTACATCAGCGAAGTACTATCAGAATAAAAAATCCGGTACCCGCATGTGCAAAAACTACTCTACGCCCTCCTGATCACTTCACGCAAGCTTCGCCACTATTTTGAAAGCCACAAGATTACCGTGGTGACAGATTTCCCACTCGGAGACATCTTACACAATAGAGACGCAACAGGGCGCATATCCAAGTGGGCAGTTGAACTTGGTGCTCCCAATATCGACTTCACCCCATGGAAGGCAATTAAATCTCAAGCCCTTGCCGATTTTGTTGTCGAGTGGACAGAAATTCAACAACCTACGTCAAATACCATCCTTGAACATTAGAAGATGTACTTTGATGGATCACTCAAGCTAGGCGGAGCTGGTGTAGGCATTCTCTTCATTTCTCCAGACGGAAAACAACTCAAGTATGTCCTTCAGATATTATGGCAAGCTACAAACAATGAAGCAGAATACGAAGCCCTAATCCACGGGCTCCGAGTGGCAATCACCCTCGGAATCAAGCGATTACTCGTATATGGCAATTCAGCAGTAGTCATCAACCAAGTCAATAAAGATTGGGACTACACCAAAGAAAACATGGGCACTTACTGTGCTAAAATACGAAAACTCGAAAAACATTTTCAAGGATTAGAAATTCTATATGTCCTGTGTGATTCAAATATTGCAGCAGACATCCTCACCAAGCTCGGATCGGACAGGGCGAAGGTCCCACCCGGCGTATTCATAGAGGAGTTATCAGCTCCCTCTATCAAACAACCCGGAGAGATAACCCCTGAACTCCTAGCTAAAGGCACCTAGATTTTGGTAATCACCACCTCATGGACCCAGGTTTTTATTGATTATATCAAAGAGAATAAGTTACTAGCAGAAAAAGAGGAGACTACCTGAGTTGTTCGCAGAAGCAAGAATTATGTCCTAGTAGGGGACAAGCTCTATAGAAGAGCCACATCATCAGGAGTACTACTAAAATGTGTCTCATTTGAAGAAGGCAAAGAGATCTTAGACGAAATACACTCAGGTTGCTGTGGAAATCATGCCGCTTCAAGAACGCTAGTTGGCAAAGCATTCCGCACCGGATTATACTGGCCAACCGCTTTGAAAGATGCAGAAGAACTCGTCAGAAAATGCAAAGGTTGTCAAATGTTCACAAGACAAGCTCATGTACCAGCTCACAATCTCATCTGCATCCCACCTGCTTGGCCTTTCTCCTACTAGGGGCTGGATCAAGTAGGACCTCTCAAGAAAGCAAAGGGCGGTTTCGAGTACATCTTTATAGCAATTGATAAGTTCACCAAGTGGATTGAATACAAACCACTCGCAAAATACAGCGCAGCCAAAGCAGTCAAGTTCATCCAAGACATTATGCACCGCTTCGGCATGCCCAATTGAATCATCATAGATTTGGGTTCTCCCTTCACAGCTACAGAATTCCAAAGTTGGGCACAGGATTGCGGCTTCGGCATAGATTACGCATCAGTCGTACATCTAGAGGCCAACGGACAGGTAGAAAGGGCTAATGGACTCATACTAGCCGGATTAAAACCAAGATTGTATGAAGAACTAGTGGACTACGGATCCAAATGGATTGAAGAATTACCCAAAGTAGTATGGGGGCTACGAACTCAAATAAGCAGAGCCACCGGATACTCACCTTTTTTCCTAGTTTACGGATCAGAAGCCGTACTACCTATCGACTTGATCTAGACGTCACCAAGGATAGAACAATATGACGAAGTAGAAGCAGAACACACCTAAAGATTGGAACTCGACAGTACAGAAGAAGTTAGAGTAAACGCTACCCTTCAATCAGCTAGATACCTCCAAGGTTTAAGACGCCACTACAACAAGAATACCCAACCTCGATCACTACAAATCGGAGACCTAGTACTAAGAAGAATACAAAAAACTGACAGACGTCATAAACTACTCAGTCCATGGGAAGGTCCTTTTATTGTCATAAAAGTCACAGGACCAGGCACGTATAAGTTGACAACTGAAGATGGAAAAGAAGTCAACAATACATGGCACATCAGCCAACTAAGAAGATTCTATGCATGAAAACAACTCAAGGAAGAATATATATATACAAGCCACAAGAGATCAACATTCATGATCAATAAAGATGGTGTTCCTCGACAACATATGTCTTATTATGCCTTTCCCCGAGATGTATTCACTAAGCATACAATGTTCATGATCAATAAAGACGGTGTTCCTCGACAACCTATGTCTTATTATGGCTTTCACCGAGTTGTTTTTACTGAGCATACCGGCCGAGAGCAAAAGAGCTAAAAAGATGCTTGAGCCCGCCGATGAGGGTAGCTAATAAGCTAACACCCGAACCAAAAAGCAAAATGGCTAATAATATGCCTGAGCATACCGGTCGAGAGCAAAAGAGCTGAAAAGATGCTTGAGCCCGCCAATGAGGATAGCTAATAAGCTAACACCCGAACCAAAAAGCAAAATGGCTAATAATATGCCTAAGCATACCGGCCGAGAGCAAAAGAGCTGAAAAGATGCTTGAGCCCGCCAATGAGGGTAGCTAATAAGCTAACACCCGAACCAAAAAGTAAAATGGCTAATAATATGCCTGAGCATACCGGCCGAGAGCAAAAGAGCTGAAAAGACGCTTGAGCCCACCGATGAGGGTAGCTAATAAGCTAACACCCGAACCAAAAAGCAAAATGGCTAATAATATGCCTGAGCATACCGGCCGAGAGCAAAAGAGCTGAAAAGATGCTTGAGCCCGCCGATGAGGGTAGCTAATAAGCTAACACCCGAACCAAAAAGCAAAATGGCTAATAATATGCCTGAGCATACCAGCCGAGAGCAAAAGAGCTGAAAAGACGCTTGAGCCCGCCGATGAGGGTAGCTAATAAGCTAACACCCGAACCAAAAAGCAAAATGGCTAATAATATGCCTGAGCACACCAGCCAAGAGAAAAAGAGTTGAAAAGATGCTTGAGCCCACCGATAAGGGTAGCTAATAAGCTAACACCTGAACCAAAAAGCAAAATGGCTAATAATATGCCTGAGCATACCGGCCGAGAGCAAAAGAGCTGAAAAGATGCTTGAGCCCGCTGATGAGGGTAGCTAATAAGCTAACACCCGCTAGTCCTAAGTCTTTTCAGTACTAACAAGATCAAGAAAGGTTGTCAACACAATGATCTACATATACCGAGTTGTTTACACGGCGCAGACAAAAGCCAGACAAGCACTCGACAAATCAAGAAAGTTTGTCAAGACAACGATCTACATATACCGAGTTGTTTGCACAGCAGCCAGACAAAGCACTCGACAAATCAAGAAAGTTTGTCAAGACAACGATCTACATATACCGAATTGTTTACATGGCAGCCAGACAAAGCACTCGACAAATCAGGAAAGTTTGTCAAGAGAATGATCTACATATACCGAGTTATTTACACGGCGCAGACGAAAGCCAGACAAGCACTCGGCAAGTCAAACGACTACTCGGAAAAATTCTGATCACTTGGACAACTCATCCAAAGAATAAACAAGGCGAAGACATCCAACCAAAGGAGACATCAATAAAAAAATAAAGAATCTTCATTCAAAAAGAAGTATAATATCCTATTACAGAAGCTGGAGCACAAAGGTCAATTACATCAAGCATCGTCATCAGGAGAAGAAATATCAATATTAAGATTATCTACAATCTTCCTAGCTAAATCTTCAACCTCAGGCTCCACCTTTTCAATGACATCCAGATATTCTTGACTCTCGGCTTTATCTGCAACCTTGGACAAAGGCACCTCCGGAGCAAGAACCTGGACCTGGGCAAGAATATTTTTGGTGCATAATTGGGCACACCTCTTCACGAACTCCTAGAAACGAGTCGGAACTTGGGGAATAAACTGAACCCAAGATTAACCATCATCTACTGGAGTCCGGAGAAGATCGGCTACTGACCGAAATGATTTCCACAAAGCATTCCAGTTCTCAGTAGCCGTCGCCAACGTGCTAGTCAAGACTTCAACAGTTTTTTGGACCTACACAAGATCCCTGTTAGCTCCACGCCTAATCAACTTGACAAGCGCGAGTTCTTCTTCAGCACGAGTAATTACCTCCTCAGCCCTGTTGTGACTATTGTGAACAAGTGTCTTCATTTCCTCAATACCCTCCGAGAGCTTCTGCTTTTCAACTCGGAGAGCTAGACCAGGCACCAAAAAACAAGTCAGCAGAAAGGGAAATTTGAATACAAAAGAAAACAAAAAAACCCGCAATACCATTGCACTCATTCTTCATGGCCTCCAAATTCTTCATGGCCTCCGAATTCTTCAAGGCCTCCTGGACAGCAGCATCCCTCTGCCTTTCTGCCTCAACCACTCGGGCACGGAGAGCCTATTCCTCCTTTTGGTGCGTTTGACGCTCGGTCTCCATCTCGGCTGAACAGAGATCAAGCTCTGTTTTTAGGGCACTAACCTCAGAAGCCAACTTTTTCTCGGTTTCCGACAAGAAAAAGAAGCCGGTATGATCCCAAGAAAAGGACTAAACAAAAAGAGAGAGGGAAAAAAGAAATAAGAACAGAAGAAAGACGAACATCCAAAGAAAGAACTTCAGAAAAACTTACCTAGAGTTTTTCCCCAAAAGAAGTCGCAAAGCTTCCCCAGGCAGCAGTCAGCTCCGACAACCGATGAGTGGCATCGAATTGTTGCACCACATCATCAGTAGCAAGAGGAGCAGAGAGAGAAGCCGGCCGATGCGAAGAAGGCAAGACCAGGGACATATCCTGGGAAGCCCCGGCTACCTCCATAGAGGGATCCACTGCCACGACCTCGGTCGCCCCCGAAACTAGCAAATCTGCAGCAGTCGGATCACCAAGGAACCCTGTCTCCCTCATAGCCACCTCGCCGACCGTACATTCCGAGTCCCGAGACTCAGTACGCAGGGGCACATCAGAAGACTAACAGGAGGTCGACGGAGGATTAAGGGAAGGCGAAGGTCTGCAAGATGATAAGGAAACTAGATGATAAGAATATGAATCAGAAAAAAGGAAAACAGAAGCAAAGAAACATAACCAGGATTCACTCACTGAGCTATCTTCCTCTTCATAAGACCCCCAAGACTAACAGAAGACCTTAAAGGGGGAACTATAGCAGCAAAAATATCACCACCACCCTGCGGCATGAGTGGCGTGGTCGGTACTGGAGCCCTAGGAGAACTCAAGCTCGTCGACCGCTTACTACAAAAGAAGAATGCCAAAGTTAGAACAAAAAGGGGTGTTCAACAACAGAGAAACAAGAAAACAACTCACCGACGCGTGATAAGGGGCACATCATCATCCTCATCTTCCTCAGTCTCCAACAAGGCAGCCACAGCACCATCTGAAAAAGGAGAAAAGTACTTGGTTAAAGGCACAAACAAACAACAAAAAGACAAAACATATTAATATGCTCACCTAGGAGCACACTACCTATAGCTTGAGTACCTAGACGAGTACTTGATTGGCGAGACTTCTTGGTAGCAGGCAAACTAGAAGAAGAACAATCCGCTCGCCCCCTCTTTACGACACTACGAGGAGCTTGAGGAACTGGACGTGGAACATATCCTACATATGCATCAAGAACTGTGGAAGAAACACCAGGAACCATCGTGGAGGTTAGAAACTTACTGGTTAAAGATGCCCCAGCAAGATTCTCCCCAGTCTCCGGAATGGCAGGGCAATCATCAAGGGGGATCGGATCAACGAAGTTACGCCCCAATTCCTATAAAAGAGTAAAACAACCAGACAAAAAAGAATAAGCAAAAGTGGAGACAGCAAAGGAAATACAAAAAGTACCCGCATAAGGAAAAACAACTCACAACAGGAGGAGGGTTGTTAGCACAATATTCAGGGACAGTATGCGGGACGACGCTTACTCCCTTCAACATCTTCTGAAGGCGCTCGAGCACCTCCTCATCAGTCAACTCAAGGGCAGGGACCATACGAGAAGGATCCTCCACCCCAGAGTACTCAAAACCGTAATTTTCTCTCTCTTTCAGAGGTTGAATACGGCGATGAAGAAAACTGGAAATGATCCCGAAGCTGGTCAAGCCTTGTTGTTTCAGAGTACATATCCTCTCAAGAAACGGCTTGATCGTCTGGAGCTCATCCATCGTCAGGAGGTTCTTTTCCCATCGGTCACTAACCACGGGACCACAACCAGAATGAACAGTAAGAGGAGGAATCATATTGGCGGCATAAAACCAGTCGGCGCGCCAATCCCTCACAGAATCAACCAAGTCATAGTCAAAGAATCTACTCTTATGACCCTGACAAAACTGAATCCCGCAGCCACCAAGAACATGGGTGTCATCGCTGCGGGGTTGGGGCTTCAGACGGAAGAAATAACAAAATAGAGAAAGAGAATGATGAATTCCAAGGAAAGTTTCACAAAGATGAACAAAAACAGAAAGATGAAAGACAACATTAGGAGTAAGATGGTTCAAGCTAATCCCAAAATAACTAAGAAATCGATGAAGAAAAGCAGAAGCAGGAAGGCAGAGTCCAGCACGGATAAAGGAGACAAAAAGAACAATCTCATCACGACCTAGAGTTGGGACCCGATGCTGGCCTAGAGCTTTCCAATCAGCAAACTCCTTGCTCTGGAGCAGACCATCACTGACAAGCTCGCGCAACTAATCCTCAGTCATAGTCAGAGCCGGCCAGATCTTCTGAGCAGCCCTCATGGCCATGAACTCTTGATTTTCAATCACAGAAAGCAACGCCTCCTCGTCTACAAAGGTTACCTGAGACTTACTCACTGATTTCTTCCTACCCATATAGTAGCGAAAGCTAAAAGGCACTAAGAATCGATGAGGCTAAGACGGCGGCGCTCAGATGACGATGACAATGGCGACGATGGAGTTTTGAAGATTAGGGTTTCAAGGCAAAAGCTGGGCAGCAAAGAAAAGAGGAAGAAAGGCCCTTAAATAGATTTTACAGCAATAAAAACGCGGCCCACCAGGCCCGTTTAAACAACGCATGAGAATGCGACGGTCCATTTATCAACACAACTGACACAGCTGAAATGACGGACGACACACTTCTACACAACGGTACAGTTCAACGGGCAGATTTCAGACTTATCCATCCAGCACCACGGTAGAATTATCATATTGCTACAAAAAGAACTCATCAACCATGAAGCAACGAAGGTTTACCTCATAAGGAACACAAGAACCTGATTCTTATAGAAAGAACTCGGGAATCTCCTAAACAACCAGGACAATATAGAATGACAACTCAGAAGACAAGATTCTTTCCATTACAAATGGCTTCAAAAAATACAAGATTACACATCTTACAAGACCCAATGAACTCGGTACTACGACAAGCAAGGTAGCAAAAAGGAACCCGGACACAACTAGGCTCTGGAACGACTACGTGTTCCAAATTGCTACTCGGCAGAACAAACCGCACTCGGCTACACTGTTTTCTTCAAAGGACGAACACAGTGCATCCAAGGCAGAAATCAGCAGCACAGCAGAACAACATGGACCAGGGGAGGCCTGCAGGCATCTATCTACCCAAGCCCGGCGTGATGCAGGATCAGGTGTTGATCTGCACCGGACAGTCGCAGACCAGGAAAGGAGGATCAACCCAGAACTGCTGGATGAAGGGACGTATCCCATATCACAAGACTTCCTCCAACTACCGCCACGTACTTCTTGGTACGATACCGCTGCGGGATTAGTCTACCTCTAATCCCTATCACAAGACTTCCTCTAGCTACGACAAGATATACAAGAACTACAAAATACGCCCGGGGGCTGCTCTACTTCACAAACTATCATATTCATGACTACGGAGATTTCAGGCCACGCAACAAGATGCTCGATGAATCAAAACAGCATACCAGGAGGGTATTTATAGACCAAAGAAAAGGGGCACATGGACCGGGAGCACCAACGGAACAAACCTAACAAAGGACACAGTGAAAAGACAGAATTCAATGAAAGAGGACTCCGGCGTGAAGGAACGGTACTCAAAAGCGAGCATATTCGGAAGAATATACCAACACTGTACAACTCGTGAATAAACAGTATTTACACTCAACCACCACCATACAACTACATCTGACAAAAGCAAACCACCAGAGATTATGCCAAGACCCAGTATCCAAGTTCTTTTTGAATAAAAGAACCCAGATATATGCTCGGGGGCTGCAACAGGAGAGGTTTTCAGTTCTTTGAACAACTCAGATTCAAGACCCTCCAACTCTTTGTTCCAAATAGCAAGAGGCTCGGGGGCTACACTCAGTGAGTGCACTTTTCCTTCAAAAAAGCGCACATCACTCAGACGACTACTTCAAAACAGGAGTTTTTCAAACAACATAAGATTCAAGACTCTCCAACTCTTTGTTCCAAATAGTAAGAGGCTCGGGGGCTACACTCAGTGAGTGCACTTTTTCTTCTTCGAAAAAGCGCACATCACCAAGAAGACTTCTTCAATACAGACCACTTCAAGGCCACACGACAAAAAGAACCCGGACCGAGCAATATCCGAGTTCTTTTTTATAAAGAACCCGAGTATATGCTCGTGAGCCCCTCGACGAAGAATCAGAGCAATTTCAAGACAAGACCCTCCAACTTTTTGTTCCAAATAGCAAGAGGCTCGGGGGCTACACCCAGATGGGAGTACTTTTAAAAAAAATACACACCACCCGAAGATCTCACGAAGCGCTACACGGTTTCGCTCAAGAAAGCACTCGGACGACGCTTGTTCCTGCTTGGCAAGACCTGAAGGAACAAGACGAGGCTTTCAGAGCTCAACCATGAAGTGCTCGGGGGCTTATCGGTGCGGGACCCACAGGATACCCCGCAAGGAAGGGAGAAGATCTAGTCTAACTAGGATTCTTCCCATGTAATCTTAGTAGTAGTATTATTCTATAATCCTACTAGAAACTCTCATTGTAAACCGACTAGGACTCTGACCTTCTGACTATATAAAGGAGGGCAGGGTTCCTAGAAACGGAGACTTTTACACAATCAATCTAACGCAAAGGCTAACGTCAACTGGACGTAGGGCTATTACTCGATCACGATCGAGGGTCCGAACCAGGATAAATCGACTGTCTCTTGCGTTAACCGTCAAGTTCTGCATACGCTGAAGCCCGAACATACTGCCCCGGGTACCCCGTGGCAGGCTATCGTTGGTAAAACATCGACACCACCTTTCAACCAGGCACCATTTTAGTTCTTCAACGAGTTGATCATGGTCCATTGTTTCTGTCATGATTTGCTTTCTATAAGAATTCCTATAATTACCTTGACTGTAGACTTTGGTTAGTGGCACAAGGCACACGTGCACAACTCGCTTCAATGTGCTTCTAATCTGTGCCGCTAGGTTCTTCTCCTCCAAGTTTTCTTTCCCAGTGCCATGCTACTCATGACCTCTGTCTTCTGGCATGACTTGATTCAGCATACTTTTGAGGACTACGTCATGGCCATAATTTTGGGTCACAATAACAGTTGCCCGAAGTCAAATATATTGATGACCCCTAAATCCAATAATGGACGGTGATGTCCTCCCTGCATCAGGTATTCAGGTTTATGTACCCATTTCTCAAGATTCTCCATGCTAGTCATCAACCCCATATGTTCCTTCATACCGATGAGCTGACTGCTAGCAAGATGATGCGGCTACCCGCTCCGGCACACGCTAGGCCACGAGACATTTTGCCGTTGGTTATTGCAAGAGGGCTTTGCTGACAGTGGCACGATGAGCTACACTGCACTGTGCTCATCAGGTGCAAAGTAGATTTAGCACAGTTGGATGTACTATTGCTGTGAATCAATTGAATAGATGCCCCAATATTAATGAGGTTTGCTGAACAACAAAATTTGCACAATGATATGGACAACTAATCTGCCTACCAGAAATCAGAATAATCGACATCTCATTCTTGCCCATTTATTACCCTTTTGCAACAAGGCCAGCCAATCCATAGACACATTCATGTCCCAAATTCAGAAAAGCAAACTTCAACCTTCACCTTGGATGTGCCACATTCTTCTTCATTCTTCCCCCTGTCAAAAATTTAGAAAAGCATAATGAAAGAATGTTCGCCAGTTAATTAGACAAGATATTTACAGTAATATGAAGCGAGCTATATTTGATCAATGTGTTTCTATAGTTAAGGTTGAAGTGGATGCATATTCTATTCGTAGTCCCAGTTTGTGCAGAAATCCAAGTGGCACTCCCTGAAAATCATCTCTAAAAAAATCCAACATAGAGTGCATGCTAAAAAAAGACAAACAAAATCGGATAGCAAACATTCAAGCAACACCACTCTGTGAGATCCCCGAGCCGGCGGAGGACGCCGACGAGGCCGGCCATGGCGACTCCATCGAGGAGCGCCTCCGGGTCATCCTGGTCAGTGGCGGATCCTGGATCTGAGACCAGGATAGTCCTGGTAAAAAAAAATCATGTGTAATACTATAAAACCAAACAAAAAGTTCGGCAAACATAGCTATAAATAAACCAAATTACGATAATACATTTAAAAGGTTCAAAACTTACATAAATACTCCCTCCATACTGGTAAAGAAAGTCGTTTAGGATATGATTTAGCATACCAAGGAGTGATTAATTAAGGGGTATTTTTCTCTGTTTTCCCTTATTAAATAGGGTTGCGGGTATCACCTATCCAATAAACTTTCGTAGCTGGACTGGTAAGCGCGCTACAGCCCGAGGCACGAGGTCCCCGGTTTGATCCCTCTTGGGCGCGTTATTTTTTTAAGAACTCGTGGATTTGCGGTGTCTTCGGCCTGGGCTGAGACGAGAGTGACCGTGGACCGGTTTCTGAAGAGTAGTAATAGAATTTTGGGTCAAATTTATGGGTAGTCCTCGGCCTACCTATGCTACCCGCTGGGTCCGCCACTGATCCTGCTCACCTAGCAGCACGTAGAGCTCCAGATCCGAGGGCCTGGGTTATCTTCCTGCCCTGAGCGAGGGAGAAGAGGCGGTGAGAAGGGAGAGGAGGCGGCGGCGTTCAGGCTTGCTTCTCCCGATGGCGACGCTGGGATCACGGGGGCTCATGCGTTCAGTGAGGGCGACGACGGCGGGAGTGCGACGGCGCGGGTGCGACGGGGAGGGAGAGGAGGCTGCGATGTTCAGGCTTGGCTTCTCCTGATGGCGGCGTGCTGGGATCGCGGTCGCGGGGGCTCGTCCGATCGGCAAGGTCCTGTTCGTTCGGCGAGGGCAATGACGGCGCGAGTGCGACGACAAGGGAGAGCACGTGCCGGCGTGGGCGACCGCGCGGAGAGGCGCGCGAGAGCGCACGGCGAGGGGCACAACCGCACGGGGGAGAGGGATCTCGCGAGGGGGAGAGAGCGATTGGAGGCGTGACTTACGCGAGCGAGGGCAGAATTTTTTTCGCACGGGCAAAGGCAGAGCGACGACCCCCAATGGTTGCGGTGATCACACTCGCGGCCCCACGCCACCACGATCGCCGCCGCAAACAACCCTTCCTTTTTACATAGCGCTGGCTTTGGCCCTGTTCGACTGGTATTAAAGCTGGATGATAAGCTGACCTTGGCTAATTTGTTGTGAAAAAAAATACTGTAGATTCTAGCTGATAAGCCGGCTGATAAGTTCAAACGAATATGCCCTTTGGTGTCGTACCCGTGGACGGAATAGTTATGAATGTTTTAGTGGTAGATAGAGATAGAGATAGAGATAAATAAATAAATAAATAAATAAATATAAAGGAGGGAAAGCGAAATGCAACTAGAGAAAGTGATTTGAAGAAAAATAAACTACGGGGGCAAATACTTCTGGAATGAGGTGCGGGGGTGACCTGTCCGTCCGCCTTTCTCCAGAAGGCGCAGCAGGCCAGGTGAGGTGCGTCGATGACGTGTAGGCCCCGTCAACGCTATGGCCCACGTGTCATTGAAAGCGACGGCCACTCCCGTAGGTGCTTTGGCTGCTTTGCTGTTGTCCGCGCGTGGTTTGTGACGCAAGAAGAAGAAAGGCATATTCCCCACTTTCTTTCTTGGGGAACAATAATACCGGTAAAGAATTCCAACTGAGTTTATTTATATTCAGAAAGAAAAAGAAAAGAAATTCAACTGGGGGAAACAAATGTCAGTATTTGAAAAGCATCGGACAAAAATTACCGTCGTCGTGTCGTGACATAAAAATGTTCAACAAAAGTCTTCACCTAGGCTAAGATCCGGTCCAAATTCAATTACCATATATTAAATAGTATACGCTAGATCAGTTGGTCTGGTTATACGCTTTGCAGCCAGAGTTCAAACCCCCTCAGTGCGGATTTATCGGGTGGAGGTGGCACGGTTTATCTGTGCGTTGAAAAAAAAAATCTCCTCGTCTGCCCCACGTCAAAGCACAGGTCTAAGGTCAGCCTAGTCTAACAGGAGCTGCGGTACCGCTGTGTATGGGTTGGGCAGAGATTCGGGGTTTTCTCGACCTGCGTGAGAAGATCTTCTTCTTAAGTACAATGCTCGGCGTTGTCTTAACTCATGGTCGAGTTTTTTTAATCAGGTGTCAATCATTATGTACATACATTGAATTAAGTAGCTATAGTACGCTTGTGCCGTCATACTGGCGACTAAGGTTTTTAGCGTGGCTTTATTTGGCTCTGGCTTTTCTAGGATGCACAGAGTAAATAGAGCCAATGAAGTGAATTAAAAAAATTATAGGTTTCAAATTTATTTTGAGAAAAACAGATAAATGGCTCGTTGCTACAATGTAGCTACTGTGGCAGAACCGTTCGAAATAGCGTACTTACGAAGGCGCTTGTCTTCCATCAGACACTAAGCACCTTGAAAGTAACTACAGCGAGCGGTGTCCGTCGAGCACACCCCAAGGGAAAACCCGAAAGATCCACATTTTTTCCAAGGATCCAATAATGAAAACGAGTTACAACACAAGTCTATCTCATACATTAGAGTTTCTTGAAAAGTACATTATTACAATACCAAATATAAAGTGCGGAATGATAAACAGCGGAATATTAAAAGATAACATCTAGCGATAAGATAATGAGGATTCCGTCTGAGCCCACCAGATGGATCCTCCACACAAGGAACTCCTCAAGCGTCACCTGCAACAGGGGTAAATAAACCCTGAGTACACAATGTACTCGCAAGACTTATCCAACAGTGGGAATACTTTCCCGACTCCAAGGAATATGCTAGGCTTTATGGTTTGCTGGTTCTCTTTTAGCAAAAAGCAATACTAATAGTGAGTCCTTATTGATACATTATTATCATCAGCCGTATTAAGTTTTCATCTAGTCAATCTATATAAGCCTGTTCTACTTTCAAGCAAGAGTTGAGCAATCAGTTCCATTTCTTCTCCTTTCAACTTTCAGTTCTTACTACGGTGCTAAACCGCAGACAAGCCGTACCGGATAACCCGGCGATTCGCGAATCAATATGCCCAGCTGGGTGCCCCGAAGACATACGCCCTGCTTGTACCCCAGGCACAAGCAGGACTAACCCACCACTCTCCTGTCCCGGGTGTCCAGGTCCCCGTCCAAACTTGGACTCCAAGCCCCCACATCCTGAGTCCCGGACTCAGTGCGGTGCAAGGACTTCCACCACCTCCTCTTCCCATCAGTCGATCCGGAAAGAGCCGGATCCGCGACAAGAGAGCAGCAAGCCTTCCCTACGCCCATACCCAAGTATGTGTTCGGGACAATAATCTGTGACTTGCCTAGAGTCATATGCAACGACCGATCCTTAATCAACACAGACAGGGAAAAAGTGTAACCGGGCTATGCCCTGTTGGCCGCAGGACACAACCCCTCACACCCACCAGTACCAAATCCACATCCCTGTCCGGTCACCATTTTCCTTTCCATTATTTCATCATGATATCATAGTTTAATCACCTATTTGCGAGTAACGACAGGTTACTCACGCTACCGATATCCTGAGCATAGCAGCTACTCGACCTGTACTAGTAGGACTCATGGTGGATATATTTATGCATGTAGCTTCCATAAAATTCCTGTAACGTAAATGCATATCATATAAATATATTCAGATCATTTAAAAATAGGGGTTATGCACCGGGGCTTGCCTTGGGCAGGCGCGGTGTCAGCAAAGTCAGTGACGAGTGGCTCCGGAACGTCCTCCTGCACGAGGATCTCCTCGTACTCTTCGATGACTTCGTCGTACTCCTGCTCGCCGAATGTCACGATCTCCAGTGGCTCGTCCTCTATATGCATACAGTGATGATGATGCAATAATTAATATATAGGCAACCGCAACTCTTAAAATAATAATACATCTACCAAGCTACTAAGCTAACTCTAATGATTAATACGCAAAGTTACCTATTATTCCCACTAAACAAGTATGAAATATTTCATGTATTATCTTAGCAACTAAAGGCATCCTTATTGTTAATATCAATTTACTATATATATAATAAAACAAGGTGCACTAGCTACCATGCATCATAAAAATTTATTCTCTAAATAACCATAACGAGCATTTCAAAATAATAAAGTAATCCTAAAGGTATCACTGAACTATACGAACTAATTACACTAACAGATAGATCATGAATTTAGGAATCTAACAAAATTTATTTCACAATCAATAAATAAATTCAAATGAGCTCTAGAGATGAAGAAAATGATATTATTGGAGAAGGATAATCACGCAATTAAACTTGTTGACTTGCACATGACTGTGGGTCTAGAATTACTATATGAGACCGCGAGTCAAGAAAATAAGAAGAAGAATGAAGGAATTCTTACAGGCTAGCTACCTTAGAATTGGATGAAGTGCCACCTACGGTGATCGATGTGCGAAGGCAATGCAAGAGGAGAGACACCAGGGAGCTTAGCAAATGCTTGCCCTGCGTGGAGCGGAGCAGAACCATATATAACACTGGTTGTGGGTGGTCATGACAAGCCAAGTAGTCAGGAAGCATGAACGAGTTGACAGGGTTGTCCTCTGACTCCGTGCCGTGTGCGGTGGTGTGGTCTTTGGTCATGAGAGAATTAATTCAAGGATGAACTTTGAGTGGTCTTGGACTTACGAGCACATAAGGACTGGAGTGTGCTTTGGGATGAACGTGCTTGGCGGTGGGGTGCTGGTTCATTCATGTAGGTCAAGGAATTAATGGGGAAGGAGACCACAGGTCAAGGAAACATTAGAGAATGAAAAGATCAATTATAGACTAGCTACCTCGGCTGATTATTGCAGCTCAGGAGAAATCGATAGACGCAGCTTTCACGGTTAAGAACAGAGAAACTTGATTCGAGAGAGGCAAGTGAGCAGCGGAGCGAAATAGCTCGGCGTATCCTTTTAAAGACAGGAGACGCAGGAATAGAAAAGCAAAGACGCGACAACGACGCGTCATAAGATTAGTGGCTAAACTAGCTTGCTTAAAGGTAATAAAGTGCCGCGGGAACGACGTGCTGCATGGATAAACAACATTTTCCACTGGCCACGTTGATTTTTCCGTGGATGAACAGTAACTTCTGCGTGTGAATAGTGGTTTCCACTCGTGAACAGTGTTTCCTGCGCTGCTACAATGCCGCCGTAGGGAAAATCTTCGCTGCTCCAGTTCTGACGTGAGGAAAAATCTGCACTGGTACCGTTCTGACATGTTGGGTGCGTGCACCGTGTTTGCAAAGCAGTGAGCGAGCGGCATGCTCGCCGGTCGAACTTGTGAGTGAGATTAATGCGTAGCGTGTGCGGCACACTATGGCAGTGGTAGCGCGTCGTGCACTGATGATTTTTCAAGGTGATTAGCAAGCGAAGTAAAGGCGGGATAATTAGAACAACGAGAGATGACAGTGGCGCGTCGCGAGATTGATGGAGATAAAAATCTTGCCAAGTGGTATGCTAATAATTAGTGAATGACAATAATTTATCATTTGACTTTGTGGCTAAGGAGCTCCCACGTGGAGAAAGATGACGTGCTGGAAGGACAACTTGGACAAGGAATAAATTAGAGCTCAATTTGAGAATTAGTGCAATAAAATTTAATTTCTCATTTACCACATGCAATAATACATAAACATGATGCTCATGACATGGTTTAATATTCTGATTAAGGCATAACACCGAGAGTGTTACAAATCTACCCCCCTAAAACAAAATCTCGACCCGAGATTTCATGTGCCTAGTGTGAGAACAAGGTAAGAAATACATTTCGACGCAGCAACTAACTATCAGAACCATTGAGGAGATGGGGGTAATGCTTCAATAGGTAACTCTCTTGTTCCCACGTGGCTTCAGCCTCAGAATGATTTTGCCATTGTACCTTGTAAAACTTTATCACTCTGTTCCTGGTCACTCTCTCCTTCTCATCCAAAATTTTTATAGGATGCTCCACATAAGATAGATCAGGTTGGAGCAGAAGTCCTTCTATTTCTACAGATTCTTCAGGAACTCGTAGGCATTTCTTCAGTTGCGAGACGTGAAATACATTGTGAACTGCCGAGAGAATTTCAGGGAGTTGGAGACGATAAGCAACGGAGCCACACTGCTGCAACACCTTGTATGGACCCACATACCGAGGGGCTAACTTGCCATGGATACCAAACCGATGTACCCCTCTCATAGGAGATACCTTGAGATACACATAATCTCCAGCTGCAAATTCTAAAGGTCTTCTTCGTTTGTCGGCGTAAGCCTTCTGTCGACTCTGAGCTGACTTCAAGTGTTCACGAATTATATTTACTTTCTCTCGAGCCTCCTTTATGAAATCCGGCCTGAAGTACCCACGGTCTCCTACCTCAACCCAGTTTAGTGGTGTCCTACACTTCTGTCCATATAAAGCTTCAAATAGTGCCATACGGATACTCTCCTGATAGCTGTTATTATAAGAAAATTCGGCCAGCTTCAAACACTGATCCCACTTCTCAGGAAAAGAGATGGTACAAGCCCGCAGCATATCCTCGAGCACTTGGTTCACCCTTTTAGTTTGACCATCAGTCTGGGGATGGTATGCCAAGCTTCTGAGAAGACGAGTACCCAAACACTCCTGGAGTTTCTCCCAGAAACGAGAGACAAAAACTGACCCTCTATCAGAGATGATGGTGAGAGGAACTCCATATAGGGTCACAATCTGATCAAAGTATAACTCTGCATACTTCTTGGCATTGTATCTAGTGTCCACCGGAAGGAAGTGGGTAGACTTGGTGAGACGGTCCACAATGACCCAAATAGAATCAAAGCCCGAGGAGGTGCGGGGTAAACCCATAATGAAATCCAGGGAAATATCCTCCCATTTCCAAACAGGAATGGGCAAGGGCTGCAGATATCCAAGAGTACGCATATGATCTGCCTTGACTCTACCACAAGTGTCACACTCCACAATGAACTGGGTGATATCTTGCTTCATGTAAGACCACCAGTATAGTTGGCGTAGATCATGGTACATCTTGTTGCTACCAGGGTGGATAGACAGCTTGGAATGATGGGCTTCTTTTAAAATCTTTCTTTTCAGCTCTTCATTGGATGGAACCACCAGCCTATCCTTGTATCTCACGACTCCCAGCTCATCAATGCTAAAATGAGGTCCACGTCCTTCAGCTAGCAACTTCTTGATGTGAGAAATCTCTTCGAGGTCTTCCTTTTGTTCCCGAATAATTTGCTCCAGCAGCTCTGAGGTCAAAGCAATCTGAGCTAGCACCTCTGTGTGGTGAAGTGACAAGGGTATATCCTCAACCTGATGCGACTTACGACTTAAGGCATCAGCTACCACATTGGCTTTTCCTGGATGATAGTGGACTTCCAAATTATAATCCTTGATCAACTCTAACCATCTCCTTTGCCTCATGTTTAACTCAGACTGAGTAAAAATATACTTAAGGCTCTTGTGGTCAGTGAAGATATGCACTTTGTTGCCCAACAAATAATGCCTCCAAATCTTCAGAGAGTGAACTACAGCAGCTAGCTCTAAATCATGGGTAGGGTAGTTCACCTCGTGCTTCTTCAGTTGGCGCGAAGCATAAGCTATCACACGCCCCTCTTGCATAAGCACACACCCCAATCCTATCTTCGAGGCATCACAGTAAACATCAAAGGGCCTCTCAATATTAGGTTGAGCCAATACAGGAGCAGTGGTCAGAAAAGTCTTTAGGGACTGAAAAGCTTCTTCACAAGCTGGACCCCAAACAAACTTAGCTTCTTTCTGGAGCAGCTTAGTCATGGGCTGGGCTATCTTGGAGAAATCGGGGATGAAATGTTGATAGTATCCAGCTAGCCCAAGGAACTGACGGATCTAGTGCATAGACCTAGGAGACTTCCAATCTAACACATCTTGCACCTTACTGGGATCTACAGAAACGCCCTCAGGTGTCAACATATGTCCCAAAAACTGCACTCGATCTAACCAAAACTCGCACTTGCTGAATTTAGCATACAGCTGGTGCTCTCTGAGTCGAGTCAGGACTATCCAGAGGTGACAGGTATGCTCTTCATCATTCTTGGAGTAGATCAAAATGTCATCAATGAACACTACCACAAACTTATCCAACTCCGGCATGAAGACTGAGTTCATCAGGTACATGAAGAAAGCCGGGGCATTGGTGAGACCGAAAGACATCACTAGGTACTCATACAACCCATACCTAGTAGAGAAAGCTGTCCTTGGTATATCCTGTGGCCTGATCTTGATCTGATGGTAGCCCGATCAGAGATCTATCTTCGAGAACACCTTGGCACCAGCTAACTGATCAAACAAAGTATCTATGCGGGGCAAGGGATACTTGTTCTTAACTGTTACCGCATTGAGGGGGCGGTAATCCACACACATCCACAGGGTACCATCCTTCTTCACGAAAATCGTTGGACAACCCCATGGTGAAGAACTTGGGCGGATGAAACCCTTGTCCATCAACCCCTCTAGTTGCTTCTTCATTTCTACCAGTTCTCTCGGAGCCATGCGGTACGGACGCCTGGAGATAGGAGCAGTACCAGGCTCAAGCTCAATAGAGAATTCTACCTCATGGTCCGGTGGCAATCCAGGAAGGTCTTCAGGGAAAACATCTGGAAACTCACATACTACTGGAATGGAGGTAAGATCAGGAACGGCTTCAGCATGGGCAGCAACAGGTAAGACCGGTTCTGAGGGTATGATGAGAGACATCCTATCCTCAGAAAATGGAAGCCGTAACTCTACACTTCTTCTCTTCATATCCAATACTACCCCATACAACCGCAACCAGCTCATTCCAAGAATAGCATCAATGCCTTGCCTAAGCATTATCATGAACTGTAGATGGTAAGTGTGGGTGGCTAATACCAAACTTACTGTATCCGTGCGGGTATTGATGAACATCTGAGAACCCGTAGTACGGATCTTATAGGCATACGGTATAGCCAATAGTGATAAGTTGTGCCGCTCTACAAACTCCATGCTCATAAAGGAATGCGATGCACCAGAATCAAACAACACCAAAGCTAGATGGGATTCGATGGTAAACATACCAGCCATAACTGTCTCCTGCTGCACAGCTTGCTGAGCATCCGTGAAGTGCACCTGACCAGATCTGCTGGGCACCTTCCTCTTGATGAAAGTCCTCTTAATCAGCCTAGAATTTGCAGATGGCTGAGACGGCTGAGCTGTCTGCTGCTGAGGACACTCCCTGGCATAGTGGCCATCCTTGCCACACTTGAAACAAGCACTAGGCTTGTTCCCAAATCCCTGACGAGGTGGAACCAGCTGTCCCTGAGTCTGCTGGGGCTGCACCTGCTGCTGAGGTGCCTTGTACTGAGTAGCAGAAGTCTGTGATGTCTGCTGGGGTGACCGGTATGGAGGCCCGCCGGATGGTTGATAGGGCCCCCGCCTAACAATCTGCACCTTCTGAGTATGGGGATGGCTGGAGGATCCAGCTGCCACCCGCTTCCGCTTCCAATCCGCCTGAGATGCTCGCTGGAAACCCTCAAGAGCAATGGCGGCGTTCATCAGAGCCCCAAAGGTCTGATAGTTCCCCAGGTACAGTTTCTCCTGAAGAGCAGGAGTGAGACCGTGAAAGAAGCGATCCCTCTTCTTGTCATCCGTGTCCACCTGACTACCAGCATACTGAGCCAAGTGGTTAAACTGGGTCACATACTCCATTACTGTCCTGCTCCCCTGACGTAGCTCCATGAACTCGGTCACCTTCTGGTGGATAACACCAGCAGGTATGAAGAACTCGCGGAAAGCGGTGGAAAACTCCTGCCATGTCGCCGGGTGATCCGGCAGCTCCGTGGCCTGGAAAGTCTCCCACCAGGCACCTGCGGACCCCAAAAGCAGTTGGGACGCAAAGTGCATCTTCTGCTCGTTGGCCACTCCGAGCAGCCGAAACTTCTGCTCCAACGTGCGAAGCCAGTGCTCCGCCTCCAACAGATCGTCCGACGGTGTGAACGTGGGCAGGTGGGTTTTGAGGAAGTCCTGGTAAGAGGACTGTCCCTCAGGACGACGAGCACCACCCTCATTCCCATTGTTGCCTCCGGGGCCTCCACGGGCGAGACCCGCGAGGGCCTATGCCATAATCTCCATGGCACGAGCTGTCTCCTGACGAGCAGCGGCTGACTCCTGGCGAGCAGCCAACAACTCCACCATGACCTCCGCAGCGGACAGCGGCGGAGGCTGTGGCGGAAAAGGCTGAGGAACCAAGGGTGGAACCTGCCGAGCTCCCTCGTTGCCACGCTCAAAGGCCTGAGCACTATCACCATGGCCCTCGTTGGCCGCTCCCGAACTGGTGCTCCCACGTCCGGACCTCAGATTCATCTATAAGAGAGACGAACCATCCATTAGAACACCTTCTCGATCAGGATCCAGGGATTAAAGAAATGGCAGCACATTTTTTTAAGGCATTCATTAAGTTAATCCTACCAATTTACTACTTTCATTATACGTGAAGGGGGATTCCTAGTTCAAGTAAGATGCTATTATATGATGCATGCTTCGACCTATACGTTCACTCAAGCCGGAATATAGCGGCGTTCATAAAATTTTCGGCACATCGCACACTCACTTTCCGTATACTAAGCGATTTCTTACGTCATGTAAGTCAGTGTACCTGCAGAAACTGATTAGATAAAACCAGTGCCGCTATCCTAGATATACCATATAGCTAGGGCTTATACTTAACTTAATCGCATCCTACTTTTCGCAAAACTTTTGTTGGTCCACTTTTAGTTTTGTAAAAGAGTGAGGAACTCGTGACCATTATTGGCTCTGGTACCAACTGTGGCAGAACCACCCGAAATAGCGTACTTACGAAGGCGCTTGTCTTCCATCAGACACTAAGCACCTCGAAAGTAACTACAGCGAGCGGTGTCCGTCGAGCACACCCCAAGGGAGAACCCGAAAGATCCACATTTTTTCCAAGGATCCAATAATGAAAACGAGTTACAACACAAGTCTATCTCATACATTAGAGTTTCTTGAAAAGTACATTATTACAATACCAAATATAGAGTGCGGAATGATAAATAGCAGAATATTAAAAGATAACATCTAGCGATAAGATAACGAGGATTCCGTCTGAGCCCACCAGATGGATCCTCCACACAAGGAACTCCTCAAGCGTCACCTGCAACAGGGGTAAATAAACCCTAAGTACACAATGTACTCGCAAGACTTATCCAACAGTGGGAATACTTTTCCAACTCCAAGGAATATGCTAGGCTTTATGGTTTGCTGGTTCTCTTTTAGCAAAAAGCAATACTAATAGTGAGTCCTTATTGATACATTATTATCATCAGCCGTATTAAGTTTTCATCTAGTCAATCTATATAAGCCTGTTCTACTTTCAAGCAAGAGTTGAGCAATCAGTTCCATTTCTTCTCCTTTCAACTTTCAGTTCTTACTACGGTGCTAAACCGCAGACAAGCCATACTGGATAACCCGGCGATTCACGAATCAATATGTCCAGCTGGGTGCCCCGAAGACACACGCCCCGCTTGTACCCCAGGCACAAGCAGGACTAACCCACCACTCTCCTGTCCCGGGTGTCCAGGTCCCCGTCCAAACTTGGACTCTAAGCCCCCACATCCTGAGTCCCGGACTTAGTGCGGTGCAAGGACCTCCACCACCTCCTCTTTCCATCAGTCGGTCCGGAAAGAGCCGGATCCACGACAAGAGAGCAGCAAGCCTTCCCTGCGCCCATACCCAAGTATGTGCTCGGGACAATAATCTGTGACTTGCCTAGAGTCATATGCAACGACCGATCCTTAATCAACACAGACAGGGAAAAAGTGTAACCGGGCTATGCCCTGTTGGCCGCAGGACACAACCCCTCACACCCACCAGTACCAAATCCACATCCCTGTCCGGTCACCATTTTCCTTTCCATTATTTCATCATGATATCATAGTTTAATCACCTATTTGCGAGTAACGACAGGTTACTCACGCTACCGATATCCTGAGCATAGCAGCTACTCGACCTGTACTAGTAGGACTCATGGTGGATATATTTATGCATGTAGCTTCCATAAAATTCCTGTAACGTAAATGCATATCATATAAATATATTCAGATCATTTAAAAATAGGGGTTATGCACCGGGGCTTGCCTTGGGCAGGCGCGGTGTCAGCAAAGTCAGTGACGAGTGGCTCCGGAACGTCCTCCTGCACGAGGATCTCCTCGTACTCTTCGATGACTTCGTCGTACTCCTGCTCGCCGAATGTCACGATCTCCAGTGGCTCGTCCTCTATATGCATGCAGTGATGATGATGCAATAATTAATATATAGGCAACCGCAACTCTTAAAATAATAATACATCTACCAAGCTACTAAGCTAACTCTAATGATTAATACGCAAAGTTACCTATTATTCCCACTAAACAAGTATGAAATATTTCATGTATTATCTTAGCAACTAAAGGCATCCTTATTGTTAATATCAATTTACTATATATATAATAAAACAAGGTGCACTAGCTACCATGCATCATAAAAATTTATTCTCTAAATAACCATAACGAGCATTTCAAAATAATAAAGTAATCCTAAAGGTATCACTGAACTATACGAACTAATTACACTAACAGATAGATCATGAATTTAGGAATCTAACAAAATTTATTTCACAATCAATAAATAAATTCAAATGAGCTCTAGAGATGAAGAAAATGATATTATTGGAGAAGGATAATCACGCAATTGAACTTGTTGACTTGCACATGACTGTGGGTCTAGAATTACTATATGAGACCGCGAGTCAAGAAAATAAGAAGAAGAATGAAGGAATTCTTACAGGCTAGCAACCTTAGAATTGGATGAAGTGCCACCTACGGTGATCGATGTGCGAAGGCAATGCAAGAGGAGAGACACCAGGGAGCTTAGCAAATGCTTGCCCTGCGTGGAGCGAAGCAGAACCATATATAACACTGGTTGTGGGTGGTCATGACAAGCCAAGTAGTCAGGAAGCATGAACGAGTTGACAGGGTTGTCCTCTGACTCCGTGCCGTGTGCGGTGGTGTGGTCTTTGGTCATGAGAGAATTAATTCAAGGATGAACTTTGAGTGGTCTTGGACTTATGAGCACGTAAGGACTGGAGTGTGCTTTGGGATGAACGTGCTTGGCGGTGGGGTGCTGGTTCATTCATGCAGGTCAAGGAATTAATGGGGAAGGAGACCACAGGTCAAGGAAACATTAGAGAATGAAAAGATCAATTATAGACTAGCTACCTCGGCTGATTATTGCAGCTCAGGAGAAATTGATAGACGCAGCTTTCACGGTTAAGAACAGAGAAACTTGATTCGAGAGAAGCAAGTGAGCAGCGGAGCGAAATAGCTCGGCGTATCCTTTTAAAGACAGGAGACGCAGGAATAGAGAAGCAAAGACGCGACAACGACGCGTCATAAGATTAGTGGCTAAACTAGCTTGCTTAAAGGTAATAAAGTGCTGTGGGAACGACGTGCTGCATGGATAAACAACATTTTCCACTGGCCACGTTGATTTTTCCGCGGATGAACAGTAACTTCTGCGTGTGAACAGTGGTTTCCCCCGCGTGAACAGTGTTTCCTGCTCTGCTACAATGCCGCCGTAGGGAAAATCTTCGCTGCTCCAGTTCTGACGTGAGGAAAAATCTGCACTGGTACCGTTCTGACATGTTGGGTGCGTGCACCGTGTTTGCAAAGCAGTGAGCGAGCGGCATGCTCGCCGGTCGAACTTGTGAGTGAGATTAATGCGTAGCGTGTGCGGCACACTATGGCAGTGGTAGCGCGTCGTGCACTGATGATTTTTCAAGGTGATTAGCAAGCGAAGTAAAGGCGGGATAATTAGAACAACGAGAGATGACAGTGGCGCGTCGCGAGATTGATGGAGATAAAAATCTTGCCAAGTGGTATGCTAATAATTAGTGAATGACAATAATTTATCATTTGACTTTGTGGCTAAGGAGCTCCCACGTGGAGAAAGATGACGTGCTGGAAGGACAACTTGGACAAGGAATAAATTAGAGCTCAATTTGAGAATTAGTGCAATAAAATTTAATTTCTCATTTACCACATGCAATAATACATAAACATGATGCTCATGACATGGTTTAATATTCTGATTAAGGCGTAACACCGAGGGTGTTACAGCTACAGTGCACAGAGGAGCCAAAGTTAGATGTAGCTCTAACCAAACAAATCCTGAAATGTGTCAATGTGTACATTCGTAATTGAGTGGAATGAAAACCAAATTAATATTGCAGGAATGCAGGTTATCTGCAGTGGTGAGGAACAGAAGAGGGTAGTTTACTAGCGGATTTGTGTGCTCACCATGATATGGCGGCTCCTGCAAGCAGCACAAAGGTATCAGGTAGGAAAGACGCTCGTGATAGCTATTTTGCACGAGTCAGACCAAGACCAATTAGACATTCAGACAACTAAACAATTCAACCTTGCATTTTATGGACCAGGCCAGCTGATCTACAGCCAACCAATCACGTCCTTTGGAGACGGTGAGGCGGTGGAGCCGCGCTTTTGCTCGTCCGTTATAGAATCACCATTTTAGGTAACAACAAGCTTGCATTGCAGGCTTAGTCAGCAGGATCTTACCGCTGCTATAGCTATTAGCTAAACCGTTGGACATGTAGCACGGAGTGCAAACTACATTTTACACGTCAGAGAGAGATAGGGAGAGATCACTCGCGTTCTTTCTTCCCTTGCCAAGGTGCCAAGCCCTAGGAGCACTCCTATGCGACGGTGACAGTCCACATGAAAACGACGTCATCGTAAATTTTTAGTTGGAATAATATTTTTTTCTCATATCAAATCAGCCAACGGTATTTCTTCACGATCCAGCGACGAACCAACCTACCCAAACGAACAAGCTGATGAGATGTCGGATGCGGCAGTCAGATGAGAATATGAGATGTGACGCCGCCCCTGCCCGTCCGTCCTCGGCTTCAGATTTCCCATAAGCACGTTCGTGGCGCTTATTAAGCAACAAATCAGCCATACATATAAGCAACAAATCAGCAGAGATTATCGATGTCGGGTCCCGGCTGCACCCTACTCGCAAGTGGCGGAAGCAGCAGCCGCCCCGCACGGCCTATGTCGACGACCTGCCCCGAGTATGGAAAACGTCCGCGTCGTGGCTCGTCGGGCTTCAAATCCTGTCGACGGCAGCAGCTGCGGCGGCGGCTCTCGCGCTCGCCGTCGGCCGGGTTTGGATTGCCTCGCGCAGGCGGCGGCATCCATACAACCAGACCAGCCGGGCGCGGGCCATGCGGATCAGGATTTGCGATCCCGGCCATTCCCAGCAAGCTCACGAGGCGCGCCTGCTGACCGCCGTCGTCGTCTTGCCTCCGGGCGGGTCGGAACGCGGCCCGTGGCCTAAGATTCTCGGCCTCCCCTGTCCCCATCCTGCTGTGGGCTTGTGGGCCTGTGGCCGTGCGTACGTCGAGCGAGGACGTATGGGAGGAGGATACACGTGTCCATCCGATTCACGGTACATTATCAATCCAAAAATAAAAAAAAGGAACCACTCAACTCTAGTAAATTCTAATTCTACCCAGTTGCAACTTTAGTCGAATTTTATCAAGCTATATTGCTTCATCGACAGAAATAACTGACAAAATGCAAGGCTCATGTTTGTCTTTGTACATTCGTTAGCATTTATTTGTCCATGACACGGTTGAAGAAATAACTGACAAAATGCAAAGGCTCATGTATAATCTTTCTTTAGACACTAGTAAATCAGATGAACAATTTACCAACGTTTGCGATCCATCTGTAAAGCCAATTGGAACCATGCATGTATATATCAGTGATTTTTTCTTGAAATTGGATATGTACTTCCTCCATTCTAAATTATAAGTCGTTTTAACTATTTTGATTCATTCATTTTGCTATGTATCTATATATATATGTTATTATATCCAGATGCATAACAAAATAGATGTACCGAAAAAGTTAAAGCGACTTATCTCTATATCTCTACAACTAAAAAGACTCGGATGTCATCGTCACCGCTAAACTAATCGTCCCACCCCACGCTAATTGCCCCGCCCCGGGCTAATTGCCCCGATCCGGAACCATCGCCCCTGCGCACGACGCCCGCGCACGACGGGCCACGATCCCCTGCGCCTCGCTTCAGCACAAGGAAAGAAAAATCCTCTCCTCGGCTCCAAATCCCGCAGTCTCGCCCTAGCGCTCGCCCTCGCCAGCCGACCTCCTCCTCGCATAGACCGTCGTCCTCGCGCACCAGCTGACCTCCGCCGTTGCGCGCCGCCCTCGCCGTCGCCCGCGGTCATCGCCATCGCGGCCGAGTCCGCCCCGCCCTCTGCCGTCTCCATGTCCCGCCGCCGCCGTCCCGCCCCTACCCCCACCACCGCCGCCGTCCTGCCCCTGCCCTATCACACTACGTCATCCACCGCCGGCCTTATCCCTTCCCGATGCTTTTTCTCGGTCACACTGTTTGGTTGGTTTCTTGGTGTCTCCAGCGAGAATGAGAAATCCGGCTTCCTCAGCCTCGTCGGCTGCTACCTCAAGTAAGTATATGCATCATCTCATGACCAAGAACTGCTCGAATGAGAGAAATGGTGATCGATCTGACCGCGTCTGCGTGCGTGCATGATCCTGCCGGCAAACTAAGGGACTGGCCTTGTTTATCCATAAAGTTTACTCACTATCATGATGTTTTGACACATGCATTGAGTATTAAATATAGACTAAAAAATAATTAATTACACAGATTGTGACTAATTTGCGGGATGGATTTTTTAAGCCTAATTAGTTCATGATTTGATAATGTGGTGCTACAGTAAACATGTGCTAATGACAGATTAATTAGGTTTAATAAATTCGTCTCGTGGATTACTGAGGACTTCTGTAATTTATTTTATTATAACTATCTGAACACTCCCATATGATACCCAGATATAACATCCGATGTGACATACCTAAACTTTAGTCCCTGAATTTAAACACACCAAGCAGACAGGGAGGAGGAGCTCATCGAGCAGGCCAAGATCCCCACGGCCACGGACGAGTTGGTGGCGCCATACCACATCCTGGAAGTGGGAAGCCCCGGCCCAAGGTGCCCACTGAATCCTTGCTGTTCTTCTGCGTATTCCTGAATCGGATGCATGGGAATGTGAATGCCAGACTGATTTGTCTAAGTAATAAATGCAAACATTAAGGCAACCAAGAAACTGCTTGACAAGCTCGCCGTGCTCAAGCTCAGCGGCGGCCTGGGGACAACCATGGGATGCACCAGCCCCAAGTAAGCCGTGTCCAGATTAGTCACTTCAGGCGTACAGGCTGTAGAAACAAATTTGCTTTTGTCTTAGTTTCATTACCTGAATTAAGCTCTAGCATTCACTTCCAATGTCGCTGGTATCCTACCTGAACATTAGTATCTTGTTCATACTTCATAGAGCTCTCAACACACTGTCTGGAACTAACAGTACTTGCAGATAGGTCATCAAAATGCACAACGGATTTACTTTCCTCGACCTCATTGTTATCCAGATCGAGGTTGGTTAAAACATCACGACTAATGCAGTGTTCCTGCAAACTTCACCACTCCATCTTGTTTCTATCTTTTATGGTGACACTTAGTGGCAACATTTTTCTCGTACAGTTACTCAACAAGAAGTATGGCAGCAATGTGGCGCTGCTTCTGATGAACTCCTTCAACACCCATGAAGACACTTGAAAGTAAATTTTCCGTTCACAAGTTGACCGAAAGCTAACAGTTATGCTTGCCCTACAGATTGATGAGAAATATGCAAGTTCAAGCATTGAATCCACACATTCAACCAGGTACGCTTGACAAAATTTTTGTAGATGCTGGACACTTGCTTTCTTAATCTTAGTTTACTAAATTCACTCCAAAAGTATGCTAAGCTGACAATAAAACAATCATTATCATTACAGAGCCAATACCCTCAAGGTAGTAGCTGACGAGTTCTTGCCATGGCTGTCCAAGGGAAACACTGACAAGGATGGCTGGTAAGCCATCGCTATATGCAGTGGAAACAACTATGTGAGCTGAATTAATAAATCATAGAGACCAAGCCCTCCCTTCTCTTGCTGCACAATTTACTCATTCTAATGTATGTGGAACTGTGCTGGTTATCATTGATCCAAAATGACCTTCCTAGGCTGAACCACAAACAAAAAGGAGTGATTAAATAGGCTTCAGGAGGGGATTGGACGAGGAGAACACAGGCTAGCAACATTCAGAGTAAAGTAGATCAAAGCATAGCCACGTATCCAGTAAATGACATTGGGTGTGAACATGTATGCCAGACACACACTATCAGGTTCAATGTATAAAAAGCAACCCATGCCACACTACCACATTATTAATTTTGAGACAACAAATATCCCAACGATCTGTTTAAACTAAGCATATTTAATTCAGTTGCATAGAAACGTATGTCCTCTGCAATGTCTGCCCTTTTATCACTGTCTGATATGCTTATGAAGTCTGTCATTTAGTCCGGGTTCATCACTCATGAGACAACTTGCGACATGTTCAGAACCACCAGACATACCTTTGCTGTTATGCTGGTTATATGTTGCATAATTTCTTTATTTGCAACAGCAATGCACACTTTACCTTTATCTAAACCTACTGCATTGTTGATCGATATGCAGCTCTTGACTGAAATCGGACGAGATTACCTATGCTAGCTTCTTTCCTTGCATGGCAGCGGCAGGCTAGAGTCGGCACCAGTGCTCATGGTGAGACCCCGCTGTCATGGAGGCCAGCGTCCAAGTGCAGGACTCATGGTACCCAGGTCCACAACATGTTGGACACTAGGGCGTGACGATCTAAAGCCGCAGGCAGCAGCAACCCTAGGCCCTATGTCATGTGGCCTGCGTGAATCACTGGTCGCGCTGATAGACCTACTAATTAGATGAGATGCGCCTCGTGCTGCAATGAACCTCGAAGAACAGCTCATTGCCTCAAGTGAGTTGAGCCTTCAAATCTCCCATTGTTTCATTATCTCAGTCATTTGTTTCTCAAAATGTCATATGTATTTTGGCTTGGGAACTCAAACAAAAAAAATAAAGAAAAAAATCTACTTTTAGTTTGGGCAGAAAATTGCTACTCTTGAATATCATAGCTATGCAGTTGAGCATTCTACAGATAAATGCATAAAATCAATAGTTAAACATGATAGTTATTGATGAAGGCAGCACAAGAACACAACGCAATTCTTGAGTTGCGGCTGGACAAGAACCCAAGGCAATTCTTGAGTTGTCAGAAATTCAGAACTGCCTGTGTTTTGACTATGAAGGATTCACTCCTTACCTTTTGTTTAGGGAAATAAACTATCTTCACGTTTGTGCGGAACTATGAGTACCATAGCTCCTATCAATTTACTACTATCTTTTATTCTGACATAATTGCATCCCACCGCTGCTCATAGTTGTAAACGTTAACTATGCAATTTTATTGCCTATGCTACCTTGCTATTTTTTTGGTTAAAAATGTATAATAATTTATGGTTGGCTATTGTCACTATTATGAGCCAATCATAATACTAATTTTTTTATTGGTCAAGGCCAAGATGACTAAGGTATTTGCTGCTACTTCACGACAGGTTGCACTGTCGTAGTATGCTTTATCTCAACTGAATCCACTCCTATCCCATCATTCTTGTGCAGGTTGCAGCAATATGATCACTCTGTAGCTGGTTGCAACAATCTGATCATTCTTGAACAACTTACAAGGATGGCCCATACTATGGATAAGGAAGAAAATATATGCTGACTTTGAATTTTGATAGGCCACCATGGATAACCTATGAATTATTTTTAGGTTAACTATAACCGTATATTTGAACATATTTTCTTTCATATTTGGCAACTAAAATAAGATGCTCATGGATTAGTCAAACAAACTAGACAATTTGCTCCTCAATCATGTGCTTTTGTATTATGAAAGAAAAGTAGTCATTCTGGTATGTGTACCATGAATTCATGATTGGAGCAGTCAAAAAAAAAGAGGGAAAGTTTTATGCTCATAGCAACATACGGGTTTGAACAAAATTTTATTGCATATTGTCATGCTTTATTGTATTGCCTTGGCTTAATGTTGTGCTCCCGTTGCAATACACGGGCATTCAACTAGTAATTTGAAAAGGATGGAGTACGTGATTGCTTCTTGCATTATCTTCACTCAAGAAACAACAATATAGGAGGGGAGTACTTTTTCCGACGGACGCGGGCGGCGTGCTTGCCAAACGCGATGGCTCAAGCAGGATTCCACGCATGCAGATGCTTGCCAAACAGGCTGACAGTCTTTCTCTGCTCTACACCCAAAGTCCAAGATCGGTACGAGTCGAAGCATCGTGGTAGTAACAGACAGCTACCATACCTTCCAATATACAGTACGTACTGACGCCGCCACATTTCCAAACCGAAAGAGTGGCATGTGATGTCACCTAGATGCAATTGCTCCATTTTCATAATCTTTCTTGAAATTTAAAACATACCAGTGCTACACTACTATTTATTACATGTTTGTAGTGAGTGTAACATTTTGAGGAAGTAGCCGCCATCATTCGCGCTGATCAACATTTTGCCGGAACAGCAGCTTCCAATTTTTTGCAATAGCCTGCGGTCAAAGATATTAGTGAGCCATTTCTGAACAAAGGACACACATCAGGAGGAAGGGATACTTAGTTGGACAAATTGATGTTGTTTGTTGAGTGATAAAGACTATGCAAGAAGCAATCATTTATCCACTTTTGAAGGGTAAAATCACTTGTCTGCGGTTCCAATTCACTTGACAAATGAATTGCAAATGTTGGTAAATTGTTCTTCTGATGTAGTGTTAAAAGATACCAACTCGACATTATTTCTTTCTCCAACTCTCAATGAAAATAAATGCATACCAATGTGCACAACTAAGGTAATTTCAGAATTAGATAGCAATATATAGCGTGAAAAACTGATGGCTACGTGGAGCCAATTATTTCAGATGAAGAAATAGCTTCATACATTCATTTGAAGTTGCCTACTAATATGGAAATTTCATGACACAAAAAGTTCTGCATTTTCAGAAGCTGTGCCATAGAAATATGAATCACGATAGTGAATCACAGGGATGAATAGGAAAGGGAAGACTAACACAGCTGAAGCAGTGGCTCTAATGGTGAAGCAAAAGAAAAACTATGTTTTTTTCTGACAGTATCGTCCAGGTCCAGCTGCACATAGAATTGTCTCACTAAGATTGAAATGAAAAGACAAAAGGCTGATATGTGGAGATAAAGCGACACGCACGGATGTTGAGGTCCTGGTCCAACCCACGTAAGGATTTCACTAGAGGAGTCATTGAGAACAGCTTGACTGCTTGAGGGGTTGGACTACTTTTGATAACAAAAGAAAAAGGAACTTTTCTCCAGGATGAAAAACAAAAGGCATTGTATAAATCTTCAAGGTACAAAACAACGCTTAGAAAGAAAGTATCTTGCGAAGATCAGCAAGAGATATCATTTGTAGCAGAGAATTTTGGACACTGAACAAGAAAAAAAAAGACTGTAATCCCAACCAGAGCAGACCACATAACATTAATACAAGCTATTGCTGTTCGGATTTCATATTCAGCAAAGTTTAACCGACGCCTATGTTTCATGCTCCATAGATAAATTTAAGTAGAGATTATCCATATATTTCTTGTAAAAAGTCAAGACTTAGGTAATAGAAACGCACCAGCTTGTATAATAAATTGGAAGTTTTATGGCCGAAAAACATAATGGTTCACAACAGTAGGTGCAGAAAAGATATCGTAGCTAATGTAATCAACCATTCACAAGGATGCATTAGAAAAAAGATTGATTGATGGGAATTGTTGGCGCCCGGAGGTCCAATCTGGGGCGCCGCGTCGGATGGTGCCTGCACGCAAAGAGAAGCAGCCTGCGCCCGCCTATTTTTTCGCGCGCCCCACCACGTGGGCCCCACGCCTACGCTCGGTTTCTCTGTGCCTGGTGGGCGGTGCTCTAGCAACGGGCCCGTGTTGCCCGGACGTCACACAACAGCTGTAGCAGGTGGCCGTGGCAGGTGGGTACTATTGCAACCAGATCTACTTTTGCAACATCCTCATAAAACACTTGCAACGTACGTCCGAAAACAGTTGAAACATTTGCGACATATGTCTGAAACACTTGAAAGCCATTGCAAACATATACAATATCCAGATGAAACACTTGCAACAGACGTATGAAAACACCTTAAAATACTTGAAATACACGCTTGCAACATGCATGTATATGCAACATCTAGATCTATTTTTGCAACATCTAGATGAAAAACACTTGCAACATACGCCTCATACAGATGAAACATCTGCAACATACACTTGAAATATGTGTGTATAGCCACTGCAACATGTGCAACATCCCAATCTACTTTTGCAACATCTCGATCTACTTTTGCAGCATCGATATAAAACACTTACAACATATTTATGAAACACCTGAAACACTCGAAACATACGTTTGCAACATGCTCTTTCAGCGTAAATATCTCCTTGCCGCTTCGCAAATGGAGGCTCCTCGGCACGTGGAGATCACAGGTATGCTTGTCGGCAACGTGGAGCTAGACGGCGGCGCACAGAGGGCAGAGGGAGGGTGGTTGGCGCGTGGAGGGCGTGTGCACGTGGGTGCTGCGCGGGTGGCGCGTTTCCGCCTCGGATATGCCTTCCACCGCAAGGGACATCTCTAGGCTTATGCGAGCCACCTCTAGGTACCTCCTCGTCTTCACGAGCAGCTAAGCCTGAGGATATGGCTGTGTCGCTTGGGGGAAAGAAAGCATAGTAGAAAAAAGGAAACAGAGCAGAGAAGAACTTTCACGCGGTGGAAGCATATAATAAAGCGATGAATGGATGAGAATAAGAGACATGGAAATAAACAGAGAATAAAAAAAAGGCAAAGTTGTGTTGCACGTCAGGTCACGTGTCCGTCCAGAGGGAGTGGCTGGCGCCGGGCGTCCTGTTTGTAGCAAGATGATTGATTGTTTCTTATATTCTTCTAATGATAGAAAAAAAAACTGTGAAATACAGAACGTTTCTGTTTCCTTGATTGCATGGAAATGTGCACAAACAGTAATGGGACATGGCAGATAATCAGACATATAGTCTATAATAAGACGATAATTAATATAACAATGATAAAGCACCAATTTTAATCAGACTGAGGGAAGGTTTGGCCATCATTCTTACATCATGCATGACCCTGCGGTCCCAAGCCTTTAGAAACTTTATCAACTTTAAAGCAAAAAAAAAATTATATTTGCAACTTTTGATCGGTAAAGAAAAAAATATACTGTAGAGGGGAAGAACAAAAACTCTATTTTCTAGTAAAGTAAACATCACAAAAGCTCAACTATTTGGCCCTAACTATACATAAACACTGGCTTTTGGTTGGGGTTTGTTTTACTAAGCAACTGACCTTTACTTTACCAAAATAGTACTACCTCAGTCAAAAAGAGAATGTGATTCTAGATCTGCTCTAAGTCAAACTATTTAAATTTAACTAAATTTACAAAAAAATAGTATCAACAACTATGATTCCAAATAGATATACAAAGAAAATATATAGCATAATAAATCTAATGATACTTATTTGATATCATGAATATTATTAATTAGTAGTTTCAAAAATCATCAAAGTAAAGATGGTTTCGCTAAATACTCTAGCTAGAATTGTATTCTTTCTACGACAGGGAAGTAGTTGATACTAAAAATAATAACTAACTCCCCACATATTGATTCACAAAGGCCAATTCATGTAAGTTTAGTAGATCTTCCATTGAGGAGTTGAACAGCGAATTGTTGTAAAAAGAGGATTATGCACAAATAAAACCATAGATTGATGTGATACTAAAATTTATCAAACTTTCACACTTGGCGAACTCGAGACCTTGCAAACATCATTTCCATCAACAAAAGCATGTCTGGTCTGCAACATGTACTGCCCATTGAGTCATACTCCTAGTTGCTAATAAGATAGACAGAGACACAAATAAAGATAGATAGTCTGTAATCACCCCAGCTGGGTAGATAACATAGAAACCTCCACATCAATCTTCCGTCTTGGTCACTCATCAGTCATCACCGAAGATGGACTCGTCCAGATTAAGCTCAGAGAGCATCTGTCTCAAAGACTGGTTGTAATATTGCTCCAATTCGAGCCTCTCGGCGATCGCATCGTCATCCACAGCGACGAATCCCTTCTCGGCGTACTCCTTGCGCACCCTTTCCCGCAACTCGGATAAGCCGTCCTCGCCATACTCGTGATCCGCTGCCTCGCGCTCGAGGTCCTCTTTAGTAGTGGAGCTGTCGGCAATCATATCCTTGTACAAATCCGTGGACTCAAAGGGCTTCCGTGGCCGAGACAGGATGAAATTGATCTCGGACTCGGATAGCCTCTTGTAGGCCACCACGTATTCCGTCCAACTCATCGCCGTCGTCGGACCGTCGGCGGCGGCAACGCCGTCGGCCTCCTCCATATCAGCTACGGCATTCGCGTCCTGCGCCACCGCACCAACGTATGCCTCTTCTTCCTCGTCGTCCTCCGTGGAAAAAGAGCCCGTCTCCTCCGCAACCTCAACCACTGCCGCCGCCTCGACGATGTTGCTCCTGGTGGTGCTCAGCATGATGGAACGTACCCGACACTAGCTCCTCGCCGATTTTGAGGGATTTCGTTATTATTTTTGCAAAAGGAGAGTGTATATTGATCGATGCGATGGTGCGGCATCGACGAGTATATGAGTGCTCGATGGATGGATGGTTCCCAGTCGAGTTGGAATTCGAAGTTTCGAACGCTGTCTTGTCTAGCAGATAGGGTAATTTTAATTTCCTCTGCTCGGAATCCTCCCGGACACGGACACTCTCTTTCGTCCCAATTCACGATTGGCCAATGTCGGTTTTGAATTTGAATTCCTTTTCGTAAAATGTCGGTGGTTAACAGGTTTTCATTTCAAATCGTCTTCAGTGTCTCCCTCTTCGATTTTTTTTTAATTTTAACACTTTTTGAAAACTAATTTTAAATCTAACACGCTCGGTTTTTTTAAACTAACACTTTTGGCCGCGCCTATTGTCCTGGCGCGGCCAAATGCCTGTGCCGCGCCATGCATGGTGGCACGGTAGAGGGTTTACGTGGCGGCGACCCGGTCCGCTGACCGGTGACGGGGAATGGCTCTGCCGCGCCACCCATCTTGGCGCGGCACTGGCGCGCCCTGATCCATGGCGCGGCAGCGCCAAATAAATATAGCGCGCGAGCCCTCCGCCCGCACGCACCCCCGCCCGCCCGCCCACGCCGCCAGCACGCCGCCAGCCAGCCGCCGCGCCCTGCCGCCGCCCAGCGCTCGCCTCCAGCGCCCGCACGCGGCTGTGCCCGCCCACACCGCGGCTGCCCGCGCCCTCGCCGGCCACTCCCGCCGGCCGCGCCCTCGCAGTACCCTCGCCGGCCGCGCCACGAACCCTGGCGCGTCAAGGCCGCCCGCTCCTAAGGTACTTCTCTCTTGATTTAAAATTATTTTTATTATTATTGTATTAGGATAATTAGTTTGTGATTTACGTAGGTAGTTTTTAGGTTTTAGGTATTTATTATTTAGTTTGTGATTATTATTGTTTTAGGATATTTAGTTTGTGATTGATTAGGTATTTATTATTTAGTTTGTAGTTAGTTATTTAGGTCCCGTTCGTTTGTCTTAAAAATAGCTTGTTCGGCTTCTTTTTTCAGCCGGAACAGTATTTTTCTCTCAACAATTCAGCCGGAATAGTGTTTTTCAGCCAGTTTCAGCCAAGTTTTAGACCAGCGAACGGGGCCTTAGTTAGGGATTGTAGCGATGCGGTTGTCACTACTAGATCCGGTTATTATTTAGTTTATAGTTAGTTATTTAGTTAGGGATTGTAGCGAGTCGGTCGAGGGATCGTAATTCATTCGAACGTTTCGATCGTGGGTTAATCCTGCCGTGGCCGTAACGTTGAGCGTAACTCGCTCCCTCGCTTCTTGGTTGGTGTTTATTTTAGGGAAAATTAGCTCAGGGACATCCTTCAACTGTGGCTTTTGCTACAAGCCATTAAAAAAGTGTGGCTGTGCTATAACACACTCTTCAACTATGGCAATATGATGCTAGACACTATAGCTCTTATAATAATGTTTCTCAATCAAACAGGTATCCAAACATGATTTCTGGACAAGAATACCCTTACCCCTTCAGATCAACATTACAGCAACAATACATGAGCATGACAAGAAACATTTCAGCATCATAACAGATTGATTTTCATTAATATTTCACTATAGTAGAACAGGAGGTTCAAACTAAAGTAGCAGGTCCAGCAAAACAACATGTTCCGGCCACATTAGGCTATCTAGTACAGTACCAGATCCATACATCACAAGATCATGGTTTGAACAGCAACATTAGAAGAACATGGTACTAAATGGTCTAAGCTTTCTTGGATCTGACAACCTTCAACTTCTTTGGCTTTCCCTTCTCATGGGCAGGATCTGGAGATAGAGCAAGACATTGAACAGGTTCTATGTTGCCTTCAAGTTCTAGCATCCTCTTACGGCTGTAAATGGATATAGAGTTGTGTCAAATAAACGGAGATGACCAACATTAAGGCATAAAAATTGAAGCTGTAGTACATTCTTGTGAGAGGGCTTGGTGTCAAAATAGAGGCAATGGCTCTAGTCGGTGTAGATGCTTCATATTCCAACAACCTCCTTGACATACTGCAAAGATGTAGAAGCATGCAAAATTGGCATAGAAAGAAACATTCACATGTGCAATTTTTTTTTAAAAAGGAAGATTTAAAGTTGTCATAATGTACCTCCTTGTCACAGGGCTTGTTGTAGGAACATAAGTGATGGCTCTAGTTGGTGTAGCACTGCAAGTCGTTTAAATACGTAAGTTATGGGTGGAAACATTTGTAAGTTCGGTCAAAAAATTTCATAAAGCAGTTGAAAGCTTACAATGGGTCAGCATGTGATGGTTGTTCCTGTGGTGGCTCAGAAATACTAGATGGCACTATTGTGGCATTTTTCTTGCCTCTCTTTCTTTTTGGCTTCGGAGGGGCAGTAGGTGGTGCATCAGAATCATAAACATATTCATTACATGTTTTCGCCATGTGTCCAAGCTGCTTGCACCTTTTGCATCTTGTGGTTCTCTTTCCAGATCCTCCTTCTGCAGCTGGTTTTAACCTTCTCATCCTTGGCCTCCCAGCCGGCCTTTTTAGAACTAGAGGCCATAGCTTGAACCCTTGATTCACTTGAGGCCACTATTTTTTGTCAGTCATTGGCTTTATAGACTTTTCATAGGCTTTCTTGAACTTTGGCACGGAGTAGTATTCATGAACATAATCTTCAATCTTGCAACCCCGAATTGATGTGATAATACACAAAGCATGTGTACATGGCAGACCAGTAACTTGCCATCGCCTGCAGGTGCACTTCCTCTCCTCAAGATCAACACTGTGCCTCTAATGAACTAGATCCCTTGTAACACCTTCGACTTCACCTAACATATCAGTATCTTTGCCACCATCTTTGTGTGAATACCTCCACATATATTTCAGCCCCCTGCTCCTTGCATTGAGGTCCTTCATAACATTTGGCAATATCTTCTCTTCAAGCTTCCGAGCAATTTTTCTTCTCAAGAACATTTTTTCCATGCATAGTTGTCTTACCCTATCCATAAGATCAATTACATTGAGGGATTTTTCATGCCTAACCCAGCTATTGAATGTTTCAGCTATGTTATTGTCACATAGTCACATTTGCTTGCTTCAGAGAACAAGTGCCTTGTCCAGAGATGCTTATGGTTGTCATGTATCCACTTCATAGCTTCAGGGCATGCTTCATACATCAGATTGTAGTGCTCTTCAAACCTATGTCTTTGAAAAGCTCTACATGCTGGCCACAAGTGCTTCTCAAAGACCTCGCCTCGAAATCGCTTTTGGAAGTTTGCAACTAAGTGCCTCATGCACTCTCTATGCTCAACCCCACTTTTGAAGACTTTAGTAACAACAGAATCAATTCCTTTGCCTGCATCAGTTGATATCACTAGGCCTAGAGGTGATCCAATAGCTTGATGAAGTCTACTAAAAAACCAAGCCCAATTTTCAGTTGTCTCTGATCCAAACACACCATAACACACTGGAAACATCCAATTGTTCCCATCAATAGCAGTCGCAGATGCAAGTTGACCCTTCCATTTCCCAGTCAAATGGGTGGAGTCCACACCAAGAAAAGGCCTGCAACCATTCAAAAAACCATCCACACTAGCTTTGAAGGCAACAAACATTCTGGTAAATTTCATCTTCTTCCTATCTTGCTCATATTCAATGTCAACCAAACTGCCAGGATTGGTCCTCTCTACCTCAGCCTTGAATATGAAAGCATGTGCAAAGCTGTCATCCCACCTCCCTTTGAGTTGTTCCAAAGCCATATTTCTTCCATCCCACACCACCCAATATGATAATTGTAGATGGTACTGTTCTTGTAGCCTTTTCTGCAATGCTTTAGCCCCAATTGTAGCGTCCTTTGCAAGCCAATCAAGAACCCTGTCCCTGACCCAATGATTTGTCGCCATGCAGTTCTTCTCAACTTTTCCTGTGCTTTGACAAGTGTGATCAACAGGAATCTTCTTTATCTACATCAAGGAAAAAATCAGGACAAAAGATCAACCAAAAGTATATGTAAAAAAACAATCAAAATAAAAATTGGCACAAAAATCAGTACCTGCCAAGTCCTTCCATCCTGCAATTGTGAAGTATGTATCCGCCACTTGCACCCATCAGCTTTGCAATAGCCTCTATATCTTTTTGCCTCAGAATAGGGAGCTGCAATTTCATATTCGCCTTTTATTGCATATTGCCTAATAGCCTTCTTAAAAGTAGTACTATCCGTGAAAGTTACACCGACTTTTATTGTTGGGTTCTCTAGGTCAGTTGCATGGATAATTGTCTCACAACCCTGTGCATCCTCCACAACTAATTCATCCTCTAAACCAACACAATCTACATCACCGTACACTTCACAATCAGATGAATCAGATACTGAATCCTCATCATCCAGCCCAACATACTCTATATCATCATCCACCCATGCCACTTCAGCATTGTTCTGAACTGAAGGCTCTACAAGTGATGATGCAATGTCAAGTGGAGGTTGTGCAATAATTTGGTTGGCTGGGGCATCGGTGCTTCCCTGCAGCACACAAGGCATACTCTGCAGCCATCCAATATCATGCAAGCAATCTGAATCATCATTCTTCATAACACACACTTGTACTGAGAGCCTTCTTATCTCCCAATACATATCAATTGCATGAAGCAATTTTTGGTCAGAAGTGATCTCTTCATAAGTGCGACTCATATTATCCTAATAGGTGACACGCAACTTTTGTTTAGAGCTTAGATTAATTTCTGTACCAATGTCAATCAGCAAGTCATTCCAATTTGTCATATCTCGATCTAAAATCCTAGGAATGTTACATGCCTGACAGTACTCACGACCACCATCATCAGTAAATTTCACATAAGCACCCACACGCACAGCAAGCCTGTAGGACGAATTGGGATCCATCCTACACAGACATTGGCACAAATCGAAGCGGAATCAAAACATATTACGCTTTACTTTGCAAATATGAGCCCATGCTAGCACTAACCCTAGAGAAATTAGGAGAAAACTTACCCCTCAGGAACCCATGAAAGATCTGCCTGATCTTGGGGGAAAATCTCGTTGAGGAATCGTGGGGCCTCCATCTTCTATCAATCGCTGAGACATGGTGCGTCGCTGGAGGGAGTGCTTAGGCCCAGCACAAGCTACTCCCTAGCCATCACACCACGCGCCGAGGGGGCCTTGCCCCGGGCGTCGCCGTGCGCAGGCGGAGCCGCGTGCTGCGGGTGGGCTTTGGGCGTGGGCTGCACGGGGAGGGGCCGCTGCTTCCTTGTGATTGCACCGCCGCCTGGAAGTTGAGAGAGAGAGAGAGAGCTGTTTGGATAGGAGAGAAGTGAACGGGAAGAACGGATGAATGCTTCTGGATGAATGCTTCTGTACGTGCGTGAGTCCACCTAAAGAGATAAGGGGCAAAATCGTCATTCGGTTGTCTTTCCAATTTAATTGAATAAAATAAGATGTGTGGTGTGCAACAGCGTAGTGATACGATTGAAGAGTGTGTTTCGACGAAGTTCCCTTTTTTCGGTGGTCTGTGGCAAAAGGCACGGTTGAACGGTGTCTGAGAGCCAATTTTGCCTTTATTTTACGATCTCTAGCCCCTATTCACGTCCATAGCACATGATCATCGGGCTTTACCTCTTTTGCTCGCTTGTTTATCCTAGCCTTGTGCCGATTTATTTTGGGTTAGTGTTTATTTTACTTTGAATATATACATGTGCTTTCATATTGTATAACAAGTAGTTCAAATTTTGCAATGCTACATAATGTTAATTTAAATTTTGTTAATTTGAATACTTTAACGTTTTGTTTATCAATTTGTAACAGGATGGTCCCTCCCACGCAGCACCCGTTGTACCCTATTTTTGAGGTGGAGTACGACGACCAGCACCGAGCACACATCTTGAGCGACAACGACGCAGATATGGCCTTGCCTCCTTTGAGGCCCCGCACGCACACCAGGGCGCATCGGTGGGACGAGCGTTACGCGCCGTATATACGGCGTGCCGGCTTCCTCGAGCTTGTCCGTGTTGTGAACCACGGTCTTCCGCCCCTTGACCCAACACTACTTACTGCAGCTGTAGACAGGTGCGAGTGCATTCTTTGTACATAAACTTTCTTCTAACAAATTTGAGGCAACTAACAGTCGTTCTATTCTTATAACAGGTGGAGGCCTGAGACCCACACACTTCACCTACCTTGTGGCGAGATGACCTTGACGTTGCAGGACGTGAAGTCTATTTTAGGCCTTCGGTTGGGGGGACTTCCAGTGACAGGGATAGTTGACAACGATCACTGGAGGGAGCTGGTGGCTCAGTTTACTGGCTTTCTTCCACCGGACGACGAGGCTTCCAAGAAAAATAAGTGAGAAATTCAAGCCTATTTAATACTTGCATTGCTTTACAGCTAGCATCGTGTCTCATTTTCTTTGATCAATTACAGAAAAAGTTCCAGTGTTTCGTTGTCCTGGATCACGGAGCGCTTCGAGTATTTAGACCCACAAGCTGAGGATGCTCAGATCGACAGGTTCGCTCGAGTGTGGCTTTGGCACTTTCTTGGTGTTTTCCTCTTCCCAGACGCCTCGGGCAACACCATCAGCTGGATCTTCCTTGACATACTTCGCCAGCCGTAGGAGAACATAGCGGGGTACAGCTGGGGCAGCGCAGTCCTAGCATGGGCGTATCGACAGCTATGCGTTGCCTGTCGTCGCACCTCAGGACATGCGAACCTTGGGGGTTGCTCCTACCTACTCCAGGTTTGGTGTTGGGAACGATTGCCCGTTGGGAGGCCCCTTAATAATGGTTTACCGGTAAGTACTTCGGTTTATTATATTATTCCAGGCAGTTAGATATGATGAGATTATTTGTTGCTAATTCATTATCGTGTTCAATGCAGCGATGGAACGGACATGATACACTCCCTACAGCTCTGTATATCTGGACGGAAGCACAATTAGTTAGAGGGAATGCGTGGCGCAAGTACAGGGAGTACACGGACGGTCTCGACGTCCTGACACAACACCAGGCTACGCTCTCTATATTATCGTACCAGTGTCTTCTTCGATGTACACTATATCACAATCTAACACAATTACGAAATTTCAGGTGTTTTGGTGTCCTTGGGATTCTCCGGAGCTCCAAGGCTATCTGAGTCTGGTCACTAAGAACGAGTCACACGAGTATCGCTGCGACGTCTCTCTTATTTTCTTCCATGTGGTCGAGATTCACTTGTCGATCTAGGTCTGCAGACAGTTTGGAAGAATAACATGCTGACCACCACCGCTTTACTCCACCAACCAAGAATTGCACGGGTGCGTTATCGATTAATAACAATGCTATAATTCAGAGGTGTGTTTAGTACAACTAACATCGTTTTGTTGCAGGTTTGACCGCAGGAAGAGGTACAAGACCAAGGCCTGGCGCATAACACACAGCTCGTACATCCATTTGTGGCAGACCAGGGTACCACATGAGGTCCTTGCGGGTCCTCCACACGATCAGCACACCCTCGACGAGTACCTGCGGTGGTTTCATAGGTCTATGAGGACACATATCAAGCCCCCGTACACTGACATGGCGATTGACGAGGACTCGGAGGAAGATGTCATCGAAGATGTGTACGATGTTACCACTAGAGAGGACACGCAGCTACATAGAGCCCCGCTTTAAAGATACGTGGTAAGATACTTAAATGGTACAATTTGTTATCCTTTTGGTATTAAGTATGTGTACTAAAATTGTCCAACTGCATTTCTCTACCCAGGCGACACAATTGTCAAGGCTGTCCAACGAAGCAGCGTCTGGCTTCACGAGTCTAGAGGGCAGGGGCCTATGCGTTCTCGCGGCTTTTGTGGAGGTAAACATAAACTTGTCCGTTTCGAAAATATTTCTTTAGTGTATATGCGTTTGGATAATGAACTAACTTTAACGTCTATTTATGCAGAAGGTGAAGAAGAGCCGCAGGAAGCTAGCTCAGAAGCTGAGCTGCATGGACACTCCTTATGAGAAACCGCCACTCCCGGCGCGATCGGGTGGCACGTCTTCAGCCTCTTTGAGGACACCAGCCGGTTCTTCTCAGCCGATGACAGGTGTCACTTCCGCGGTGCGTACACCACCACATCATAGCGCTGGAAAAACCCTGCAATTGAGGACGAGGAGGAGGAGGACGACGACGACGACGAACCCCCGGGCTTCTGCGGACAGCACGACCAGTGGGACGAATGGCCGCAGAACGAGATCGGTATGTCTCAGCTAGGTGGTGCCCCGCTTGGCACCCAAGAAGTCTCACAGGTACTAACAAAGATAGTTTGTTTCAATACGTAGGCTCCATGAACTAACGATCGTAAAGAATTATAAGTAATCGTGCGTATCATTTACCTGCAGGGTACAAGCCGTACGCACCGTCGACGCGACCATACCGACGTTGGCTACACTCTCAATGTGTTGCCAACAAATCCGAAGAGATAGAGGCGTCCGAGGGATCCTTACACTCATGGGTCTTAGTTTGTTAGGTCAAACGAATATTGGCATCCGAAACTTGCGGGGTTATTTGGTTATGTTATCTCTAACTTATGTCAAAACAATAAATACGTTATGTGGCAGCTTGTCAACTTGCTTCTTATTCGTTTCTTTGAGTCGCGGCAGCACTGTCGGCGAGATTAAGTACCAACTACTTCGAGAACTGGCAGTTCCGGCGTATCTGGACGCCGGTGGCGTTTTTTCGTAATCGATTAGTTAATAACCGTATTATGAAAGACGAAAAACTAATCATTTGCTTATCAAATTCTCTATTCGGCCGTGAAAAAAACTCAACAAAATACGGGCGTGACGCGTTTCAATTCAACCAGCCAAGTACCCCGGGCGGGCGGCAGGCGCAACGGACAGGTGGTGTACCTGCTGGGCCGGTATATTTGACCCTGCCGCGCCACGGATCAGGGCGCGGCACTGCCGCGCCAAAGTCGATGGCGTGGCAGGACCTGCCACGTCATCGGTCCCCCAGGCTGGCCCTCGCCACGTAAGCCCTCTGTCGCGCCACCATGCATGGCGCGACACAAGCATTTGGCCGCGCCAGGACAATAGGCGCGGCCAAAAGTGTTAGTTTTAAAAAAAAAAAATCGAACATGTTAGGTTTAAAATTAATTTTCAAAATAGTGTTAAAATTAAAAAAAAAAATCCCCTCTTCCCGCGGTCCCGACTCCCGCGAGGACGTGGGACTACTCCGAGGCGGATACGAACCGAAGCGAAGAGCCCAAGCTCCCCACAATAAAATGACGCCGCCGCCCGCAGCCTTCTCCCCCCGTCGAGAGTTCGAGGATAGGGCTAGGGCTAGGGCTCCAAATCACTCTCCTTTGCAATAACCAAATCCTCTCTCGGCGAGGCGCAGCGCGGTGGCCCGGCCGGATCCACCGGCGGCTGGCGTGGAGGTTTCGACCATGCTGAGCACCACCAAGAGCGTGGACGCTGCTGCGGCGGCGGCAGTGGTTGCAGAGGAGACGGCGGGCTCCTTTTCCACGGAGGAAAAGGTGGCGGCGGCGACGACTGCCCGACGTGGATGATCTGGACGCAGTTCGTCGTGGCGTACAAGAGGCTATCCCGGGAAGAGATTGGTTCCATCCTGTCCCGGCAGCGAAAGCCCTTCGAGTCCACGGATTTGTACAAGGACATGATTGACGACAGCTCTACTACTAAGGAGGATCTTGAGCGCGAGGCTGCAGATCACGAGTACCACGAGGACAAATTATCCGTGTGGCGGGACAGGGTGCGCAAGGAGTACGCGGACAAGGGGTTCTTCGCGGTGGACGACGATTATATCGCCGAGAGGCTCGAATTGGAGGAATATTACAACCAGTCTGTGAGAGAGAAAAGCTCTCTGAGCTTAATCTGGACGAGTCCATCTTCGGTGATGAGTGACCAAGGCGAGGACTTCCTCTGTTCCTCGACAAGGAAGGGAAGGGTGATGTGGAGGTTTCTATGTAATCTACCCAGCTGGGGTGATTACAGACTACAATATCTATCATTATTTTTTTTCGTCTCTATATCTTATATATGAGGTGTTCTTAATTAGTTTTGTTGCCCTCCACCTATGTAATGGGTCTATCCGTCTATGAGACTTAAGTGTCTCTGTCTATCTTATTAGCAGCTATGATCCCCAATGAGCCGTACATGTCGCAGACCAGACATGCTTTTGTTGATTGAAATGATGTTTTCAAGGTCTTGGGTTCACCGAGCATGAACGTTGGATAATCTCTAATATCATAATATCAATCTATAGTGTTATCCTTTTTCGTTTCTTAAATTTGTTGCTTGGACACCTCTTTTTTCTTCTGTTATTAACCAGTTCAATGCGCTGATGAGACTTTATATAAAAATCATGTTTTCAACAATGCGCTGTTAATACGCTGAGAGATCAAAATTCTATATACGGTGTTATTTGTGCAGTCCTCTGTTTACAACAATGCGCTGTTCAATTCTTCAATGAATGATCTAGTAAGCTTACATGAATTGCCTTTGTTCAGACTTGCTGCTAGAGAAATAGTGATAAAGTTCTGGTCAGCCAACATAATTTTCTGGTGTGTGAAGCAACATGTGGCGTTTCCTGTTACTGTTAGTTGTTTTTATTAGCAACTACTCACTCCATCCCGGAGACGATACAATTCCAGCTGCAGGATTTAGTCAAATAATCTTTAGTTTGATGATTTTTTTTTTTCTAAAAAAAGGGTATAAATATTTATGATATCAAATAAGTATCATTAAAATTTATCATGGAGTATATTTTCATAGTATGTATACATATTTGGAATCATAGTTGTTGATCTACTTTTTTATAAATTTAGTTAAACTTAAAATAGTTTGACTTAGACCAAATCTAAAAATTGTATTTTTGGGGGGACAAAGGTAGTACTATTTATTTTCATAAAGTAAAGTTGTATTTTTGTGTTATGCCCAAGTAGTGGCTTAGTAAAGCATGCCCCAAAAGTCAGTGTTTATGTATAGTTAGGGGAAAATAGTTGAGGTTTTGTGATGTTTACCTTACTAGAAAATATAGTTGCTGTTTTTCCCCTTTACAGTAATATTTTCTTTTTCCAATGGGTTACTGTTTTCTTGATCAATCAAAAGTTTTCAAGTATGTTTGGTTATTCTTATCATTTACGTTTTCGTTTGCTTTACAATCGAAGTTTCTGAATGCCTGGGACTGCAGGATCATATTGCATGATAGAATGATGGCCAAGCAGCCCTTCAGTCTGATTAAAATCAATTGGTGCTTTATCATTGTATTGTATTGTTATATATAGTCTTATAGACTATGGCTGATTATCTGGCTTCTCTCATTACAGTTTGGGTGCACACTAACATGAAGATGCTGACAGAGTGAAAGGCAGAATGACTTCTTGACTCCATCTTCGCTTCGGTGATGAGTCACCAAGATAACGACTTCCTCGACAACAAGGAAGGAAAGGCAGATTAATTTGCAAGATGAACCCTTGTATGACATATTAGGTCTTTCTGAGAGTTAATTTGCAACCAATTCCGCTATTAAGAGAGCTCTGTACGTTTCCCCTATATTTTCTGATATCTATGAAGGAAAGTGGTTTTCGTATCTTACTGAAAATCATTTACCATGGTGATGGTCACATGTGAATTGTGAGTTTCGGATACAGCTAGGAAGTACTTCATACATGAACATTTTTATTATGAATAAGAGTTAATTTTCCATAATCTTTAGTTACTTTCAGAGGTACGGCTATAAAAAAAATACAGGATTTTCATAAGAGGGCACATGAAAGAAATTACAAATTGATGTATTGGAAACAGAGAAGGGGACTGCAACACTAGAAGCAAGAGCCTCTGTCAGGGAATTTAGCTTTGATGTCTTGTAAATAGAGGACGGCAGGAAATCCGTAGTACATCCGTGTAGCTACAACATCATTGACCGATAACCCTCAGCCAAAGGAGCGATGCTCAATACAAACATGTAAATAGTAGTAGACTAGTAGTGTACACCGCGATGTTTTAAACTTAAACACAGATTCTGAAAGTAGAACAACAGCTTGCATTTAGATAACGTCTTTTTTCCTGTATGATCTATGACAGTTCATTGTTGACAAATCAGAACTCTGTAACATCATGTTTGTGCTTCAGATTCGCTTAAACAAACAATGCAGTACATACGAAGCAAATAAATGGCTGCTAGCAAAAGTTTATTCACAGCATGAACTTTTACACTACAAATTTGCACAAATCTCAAGTGGAAGCCATCAATCACTTGACACATTTCACCATTGAACCATTTAGATAAGGAATGAGCGCAATAAGTTCTTCCTGGCAGCTGCATTTTTCCTTCGATAGCAATCTGTGCCAACTTCAGAGATTTCAGGAACAGTATGGCGTCCCAGTTCCTCCACGGTGATATTTGGCTTTTGGCACTCTTCAAAAGCTTCACATGTTCGACTTTGTGAGAATGGAGATGTACCATGCTGTCAACTGATTGTGCTCCAATTGCATTGAAAGATAGAATTGAGGATTGCCAAAAATGATTGTCTTGGTAAGGGATTCAAGTGTTGTGGGACTATCGATCTGGTTGTTGTTACTATTCAAGAACACAAGTTGTTGTGATGCTTCCAAGTCTTAAAAGAACAAAAAGTTAGCATTATTTTTTATTTTATTTTTTTGAAAACGCAGGAGAGCTGCGTTTCATTGTATTATAGAGATGAAAAAAGGGGGGCCCCAAACAGGATCCTCACTCATACGGGGACCAAATAAAAAGTTAGCATTATTAAAGCTATTATTCTGCAAATCTTATCCATGACACATTAGCCAATGCCTAAGCAAATTACCTCATAGATAGGAATTACCTCAATACATAGGCATTAGTCATGCAACTGCATTTTGAGAAGCTAATTTGTAGGCCTTTTTGCACTGCCAAATATAATACTAACTTTTTCAGGTTCATTTTTACCACATTATGTGGTGGTTCATCAATATATGCTGCTTGCATATGTAGGCTAATAGAACTGATTTCACCATTTTAGGAGTTCTGATGAACCAATTATGGACTAACAATTTATTATAACCTATCAGCTAATTAGTAACTCCGCCTATGTTGTCTCAACATAGCAGGTCCCAAGCCCTGGTAAAGGAGGAGGGTTGTGATAGGCGTGACGAGCCATCGTTAAATCTAGCCATTCTAATGGAGATGAAACCCGAAAGAAAACCGTTGGGACGTAACCCTCTTAGTGACGCGCCATATCGGAACCCGGATATGGTGTTAAATGAGCAAGGGCCGGGACGTCACCCCCGTGACGCGCCGTGTCACGATCTGGGCACGGTGTCAAGTGAGCAAGGATCGGGTCGTCGCATCCTTAGTGGCGCGCTACGTTGGCGCCCAGGTGTAGTGAAAAATGAGCAAAGGTCTTCACATCTGAGTCGACGGGTGCGAATGGTAAGGAAGCTAGTCGAACCAACTAGGATCCGTTTAGGTAGTTGGAATGTAGGGTCGCTTACAGGTAAGTTAAGAGAATTAGTTGATACCGCGACTAGGAGGCGTGTAAATATATTATGCGTTCAAGAGACTAAATGGAAGGGTCAGAAGACGAAGAAGGTGGACAATACAGGTTTCAAGCTTTGGTACACAGGGACAGTTGCGAATAGAAATGGAGTAGGAGTTTTGATTGATAAGAGCCTCAAGAATAGTGTGGTGGGAGTGAGAAGGCAAGGAGATAGGATTATCTTAGTCAAGCTTGTCATTGGTGATATGGTCTTGAACGTAATTAGTGCGTATGCCCCTCAAGTAGGCCTCGACGAGAGTGCTAAAAAACAGTTCTGGGAAGACTTAGATGGCCTGATTAGAGCTGTACCTAGTAGTGAGAAGCTTTTTATAGGATATCTTAATGAACATGTAGGTACTACAAGCGTAGGTTTTGAGGCAGTTCATGGAGATTTTTGGTATGGTAGTAGGAATTAGGATGTGGAGAAAGTTCTAGACTTCACGGTAGCTTTTGATCTGATGATAGCCAACACTTTCTTTAGAAAGAGAATCTCATCTAGTGACCTTTAGCAGCGGACAACACTCTAGCCATATTGACTTTGTCCTCACAAGAAGAAAGGACAAACGAGCATGCTTGGGTTGCAAGATGATACTAGAGGAGTGTGTTGTTTCTCAACATAAGCTTTTGGTGGTAGACTTTCATTTTCAGGTGCGTGCTCGTAGGGATAAACAAGCTAAGATTGAAAGAACAAAGTGGTGGAAACTAAAAGGGGAGACGTTAGAGGTATTCAGGGAAAGGGTTATCAAAGAGGGCTCTTGGAAGGAAGACGAGGACATAAACAACATGTGGGAGAAGATGGCAACCAACATTCGGAAGGTGGCCTCAGAGGTGTGTAGAGTAACCAAAGGAAGTGGAGGCGAGGCTAAAGATACTTGGTGGTGGAACGAGGAAGTCCAAAGGGCTATTAAGGAGAAGAAATAGTGCTATAGACGTTTGTACCATGACAGGAGTGTGGACAACATAGAGAAGTACAAGGTGGCAAAGAAGACTGCAAAGTGAGCTGTAAGTGTGGCAAAGGGTAGAGCGTACGAGGATCTTTACCAACGTTTGAGTACGAAGGAAGGAGAGAAGAACATTTATAGGATGGCTAGGGTTCGTGAGAGAAAGACAAGGGACTTTAACCAAGTTAAGTACATTAATGATGAAAGGGAGCATCTCTTGGTGAAGAAGGATGAGATCCGATATCGATGGCAAGAGTATTTTCACAAATTGTTCAACGGTGAGAATACGGACACAACAACAATCTTTTAGTTGGATGACTCTTTAGATGACACCAATAGGCGCTTTGTGCGGAGGATCCAAGAATCTAAGGTCAGAGAGGCGTTGAAAAGGATGAAAGGAGGTAAGGCGATGGGACCGGATGGTATCACAATCGAGGTGTGGAGATGCCTCGGGGACATAGCTATAGTATGGCTAACCAAGTTGTTCAACTATATTTTTCGATCGAACAAGATGCCTGATGAGTGGAGGAGAAGTATATTGGTACCGATCTACAAGAATAAAGGGGATATTCAAAGTTGTACTAATTACCAGAGAATTAAGTTGATGAGCCATACTATGAAGCTATGGGAGAGAGTTATCGAGCATCACTTGAGAGCAATAACGCGGGTCTCTATAAACCAATTTGGTTTCATGCCCGGAAGGTCAACCATGGAAGCCATTTTCTTAATAAAAACAAGTTATGAAGCGGTATAGGGAGAAAAAGAAGGACCTACACATGGTTTTTATTGACTTGGAGAAGGCTTATGATGAAATACCAAGGGATGTTATGTGGTGGGCTTTGGACAAACATAAAGTCCTAACGAAGTACGTCGGGCTCATTAAGGACATGTACAACAATGTTGTGACTAGAGTTCGAACAAGTGATGGAGACACGGATGACTTCCCGATTAGGACAGGACTACATCAAGAGTCAGCTTTGAGCCCTTATTTGTTTGCTTTAGTGATGGATGAGGTTACAAGGGACATACAAGAGGACATCCCTTGGTGTATGCTTTTCGCGGACGATGTATTGCTAGTTGATGAAAGCCGGACAGGAGTGAATCCGAAACTGAAGTTATGGTGGGAGACTTTGGAGTCCAAAGGTTTTAGACTCAGTAGAACTAAAACTGAGTATATGAGATGTGACTTTGGCACTACTACTCGGGAGGAGGAAGATATTAGTTTGGAAAGAAGTAGTGCCTACGAAGGATACCTTTTGATATTTAGGATCAATGCTACAGAAAGACGGGGATATTGATGAAGATGTTAGCCATAGAATCAAAGCAGGGTGGATGAAATGGCGGCAAACATCTGGTGTCCTATATGACAAAAGGGTACCACAGAAGCTAAAAGCAAGTTTTATAGGACGGCGATTAGACCTGCTACGTTGTATGGTGCAGAATGTTGGCCTACGAAAAGACGACATGTTCAACAAATAAGTGTCGCAGAAATACGTATGTTGCGTTGAATTTGCGGTCATACAAGAAGGGGTCGAGCTCGGAATGATGATATACGTGATAGATTAGGGGTAGCACCAATTGAAGAAAAGCTTGTCCAACGCCGGTTGAGATGGTTTAGACATGTCCAACAGAGACCTCTAGAAGCACCGGTGCATAGTGGAATCCTAAGCCAGGATAGTAACGTGAAGAGAGGCAAAGGAAGACCGAAGTTGACTTGGATAAATGCAATAAAAGGAGACTTGAAAGGATAAAATATACCCAAAGACTTAGCCTTAGATAGGAGTACTTGGAAGACAGCTATCCACGTGCCTGAACCTTCATTGCTTCTACTAGGTTTCAACTCTAGCCTACCCCAACTTGTTTAGGACTTAAAGGCTTTGTTGTTGTTGTTGTTGTATCAGCCAATTAGTGCAATCTGAACTATCCAAAAACATTACTATTCTCAGCTTAGCAGGTCCGGTTTACCTCTTAAGAAGAGGATATAGCAAAGAGGCTTTGGTTTACCTCTTAAGAAGAGGATATAGCAAAGAGCTTTGGCCAGACCTCGATGCCGTGCTTCCCTGGCAGTGCGCGACTTTAGGGCTTGGCCGGAGAAATGGTGGTAGAGCAGCAGTGATCCGCAAGGGTTCGATTTGAAGGCACCATGGCGGCGGTGTCACCGTTGCCGAAGCGCTCCATGCCCCAGGAGATTGTAAGTTCTTGTTGGTCATAAGGTGATGAGCACCCGGCACAGCATCACTTCAGAGAACATCTGCATCAAGAAAGGATCAGGGTCGCAGCAGGCGAACTGGACGATCTAACACCGCGCAGAAATTCAGTGAACATGCTTACTGATGGTAACAGCTGCCATGATGCAGAACTAGTGCTTCACAAGTCACAAGCGTTTGGGTTAAAAAAAAACAAATCACAAGCGCCACATTTCCAACCTGGGCGACAGTTCACCACCAGCTCGGAAGACAAAAGGGGATGCTTGCATACGGAGTACATCCAATCCAAAGCATTCAGATTCAGAATGCAATGAACATACCACTGTATATACTCACATAATATATGGCTCCAGACTCCAGGATTACTCCCATAAGCCCAATACAGGAAACTGAAATTCCGCAATCAACAACCACCATAAAGCAAAAGCAGCATAACAAACTGCATACGACTAAAAAAGACAAGTACGAGATTGCCAGCTTGTATCAAGCATTGAAACCAGTGGCAGCAAAGCGTAAAGCGCAATGACTGGAACGAATCAGCATACACTTGATTCATGGAGTGTTCAAGAGTACAAACATAATGTCAAAACTGGGTTTTGCCAAGTAACCATCCTAGTCTCATGCGTTTTTATAGTGGTGAATCTTGTATAGCAGGACTTTTCCACCCGCATGTCCGACAGACAAGAACCCACTGCCAGGGCTGAAATCCAGGCACCGTGGATAGTGAAGGCTGAACCGAGGCCCTGGCCAGTTCTGGAACACGCTGAACGACGGGATGTGCACAAGCCTCATCCCATTCCTCTCTTTCCTTGAGCTGATCGCCAAGATCTGGGCATCATGGTTGAATTTCATTTCGCCGATGTCAGTGGTCAGGTTTTCAATCGTCTTAAGTGGCTTCCTCTTCCCGCCAAGAAAATCATCCCTCTTGTACACATTCACGATGCCGCTGGTGGAGCCTGTGGCAAACAAAGAGCTGTCCTGCGAGGTGCAAAGCGAAATGCCAGCGAGGGAACCGTCGTCAAAAGCCTTGTGGATGCACTTCCTTGTTCCGAGATCCCAGTGGTAAACATGGCCATCTCCACCGCTGCTCAGCAGCTGGTTTCCACCATCCGCAAAAGCCAGTGAACGCGCGCTTCCGTTCATCTTGAGGGTTCCAATGAGCTGCTTTGTCTTGGCAGAAATAAGAAGGATGTACCCTTCATTACCAACAAAAGCAATGGTTCTCGAATCAGGGGATATCTCAAAGCTCTCCAGGCTTTTCTCCTCACGCCCTGTCAAAGGTCCAATCTTGCTAACAGCAGCATTCACCAGGTCAAATGAGTAGAAGAACTTTCTCCTTCCTGATAGGATCACCTCAGAGCCATCAGGTAGAAATGAGGCCTTGTGTACTGGACAGTCCCCAATAAATATGCTCTGGATCTTGGGGTTTCTCTTTCCATCAATCTGGAAAAACCTGAGATGCTTGTCCAAACCTGCAGCAAGCATCAGTTGCCCATTCCTATGAAACTGCACTGAATTGATAGGACCACTTGATGGATCCTGGATATTGGCATCAACGAGCCTTGAGAACTCCAGCATCCCAGGTAAGAGCAAGACAGTATCCTTGACAACAAGCTCATCGTTATTCTGAAGGATATCATCGACACAACCCTCATCATCAGACTCACTATCTGATGCGACAGGAAGAGAAGTTTTCCGGTCCATATCAGCCCAGCCAGTGAAGGGGTTCAATTTGGCATGCTGACCACGCAGCCTGGCCTCATACTCTTTCCCTGAAATCAAATGCTCATCTTCCTCTTTTCTTAGCTTCCTCAACCTTGAAACCTTCACGATGTCCACTTCTGTCCTTTCTTCCTCCTCATCCACCCATACAGGCCTCCTCCCCTTGACACCCACCACGTCTTCCTCATCCTCATGGGCCATATCCTCCTCATATATAGGAAAATGATCCACGCCACCAGCAGCGGATCTATCTGTGAAAAACAAAGGCGCATCCTGGTCAGGAGCTACTACTGCAGCGCCTACCTCAGTGCCAAACTCCAGTGGCGCATAAAGGGAACCAAACAATGAGCTCTCCAGCTGCCGCATCTCCTCTTCCTCTTTGTTCTGCTGGGATTCCAGCATCTTAGTCCTTTTCTTCTTCCTTTCCTTATTGTGATTCTTCAACTTTACTTCCTTTCCAACCTCTGCATCTATGGAGGTCGGAGAGCCAATGTCCTCATCATTGCCATCATCAGCTTCATTTTTCCTGAGGCGGCGCTTCTGGACCGCGTTCTGGGATATCAAGCTCATCTTTCCTGGAGAATTAGTCTGCCAAAAGAACAAAATCCTATCAAAATAATCACAATAACATAAATGCATATAAATTCTAATAGTTACGCTCTCGAAAAGTGCATCAGATTGGTCATCCAAACTAGATATTGGATAGTTCAGAGCTAACATGACAGGTGTAGCAGGACCATGACAACAATTAGTAGTTCGATATGATTGTAGATGAGCAAAATAACATGATCCTACTATACAGCTTAACATGTCAGGAGATCAAGAACCCAAAGAAAGAAGTCTGAGTCTATCTCAACAACACTGCACGATGATAAGATGAATGAAACATTACACAAACAAGTCCAGCCAATGAGCACAATCAGCAAGACATCATGAAGTTCAGAGCGTGCAATAAAATATCAGCTACTCAATTGGGAGGGGGGATTAAAAATACCCAACACTAATGTGTCTTAAAGATTATATTTTCCAAAACATAATAAACAAAAAAAAAAAGACTGCGATTTGCAATCCTGTGGAAAACTTGAAAATTCTACTGTGTTACTCTTGGTTGGTATTGGTAATACTTGACATCACAGCTATTTGAAACTACTGATAAATCTTTTATTATAAAAGAATGAAATGGCTGAGAACAGAACTCTCTTCTGCACAGTAAATAAAATCTCTGGAGTGCGAACAACATGGTAGGAAACTCAAATGCAGGCACCATTTACAGAAAACATCTACTTAACCAACAGGCGAGAATTTAGAAACTAATTGTTAAAAACAGAAAAAGTGGTGGAATGCATAGGCGATCATAACTAATTCAAATGTGCAAGCTCGCATCGCAGTACTAATAACCAAGAGAGAAACCAATGCCAAGTGTTTTCACCCAAAAAAAAAAATGCTAAACGGGGCCCGTAAAATGCTAAACTTCACCTTGTCATCAGTTCAAAAGAGCAAGACAATACAGTGCCAGATATGCGCCTAGTCCTGACCATGGGCACGGAGCAAATTCGCGTCTAGAACATGTGGCCCTTCCCACCAAACAGAGCTCGAGACCTCCTGATTCACTGCTACCGAATTCAAACCATGTGAACTGTGACTGGGGGTTTGGGCTCACCTTCAGAGAGCCGGAGGTGGATGGATGCAGACGCAGGATCCGTGCGGGTGCGGCAGTGGAGCTGTTGTCGGGAGAGGAGAGCGGGAGAGGCGCGAGCAGCGGCGGCGTGCGGTGTGCGACTGGGATGTGGACGCGGCAAGGGGCTAGGGTTATACCGTGGGCTGGGCCGGCTGTGGCAGCTTTCGTGGGCTAAATTGATAGCTAGACAAGAAATGTAATCTTTCAGAAGCCCGTGGGTATCGGCGAGCGCGGTCACGAGCTGCGGATCGGCGAGCGTGTGGGCGAGCGGTGGATTGGCGAGGTCGCTTTGTTGGTGGTCATTCCGTCATGGTGTATTGGCGTTGCTGAGACTTATGAGAGAATAGAGACAGCAGAAGCGCAATGTGCAAATTAACGACAGTGGACTCTTTTTATTATGTATAAGCTGACTTTTAGTAGCTTTGCATGTTTCTATTCAGAGCTAATTTGGTCTTGGTATGACCAGGAACAATTTGCACATGCGTGCGTGCAAGTAGTACAACATACAATCAGCGTAGCAAAATGCAAAGGCACAAAATATAATATATATATATATATATATATATATATATATATAAATATAAATAAACAAGCACGCCAGAAGGTCAAGGTCCATTATCATCTGATGAAGAGTTCAGAGAAATAACGGAATACGAGCCAGTCCGAACATCCTCTACGTACCCGTATACTGCAATGCTCCAAGAAAATACATCACTGGAACCCTCACTGGCACTACGCTATTATTCTCAAGAGGGGCGGGACGGGGCTGTTTTAATGTTTTATTACATGACATCCTGTACATTACTGGAGGAGGGACCTAGTGAAACAACAATCGCTCCCAAATGGGGCGAGGCAGTGGGGCTACGAGAAAACGTGAAATCGAAGCCCCAACAGCTAGTGGATAACATGCTCCAATTGGCAATTTTCCTAACAATAATTCTCTCAATTTTCTAGAGCTTCAGAAACCAACAGAAAGCTACTGCTGTGCCGGGTGTACGGGGGAAGTGATTGATCCGACGTTCCCCGGTCATCTAATGTTACTCCCATACAGGATTTAGGTCTTTAGGGTGAGACAGGTCTATGGTTTATTTGGGACGCTTGCGGTAAGGCTGTATCATATCACCCACGGTGTCTTTGATGTAGGTCCCAACTTTATTCAGGTTCTTAGCCACACCATTGGCCACAAGCCCTGCATTCCTCTGAAATCTGCAGATTCAAAGACAAAGTTGTTGAAATGCTAATACGAATTTCAGAACTTACAAATTCATATATAAACCAAAATATCAACTCACTTAGTTAAGAAATCATCTCCTGTATGCCCTGGTTGCCCTGGTTTGTAATGACGTGGTTTTGGAGCTGCGGAATTATAAAGATGAGTAGAAGTTTTGAGAACAGAAACAATGTGAATCCTGCAGACAGATAATTACAAAATAATGCAAGAAAGAAGCATGTTTCAAACACGCAAAACAGCAAAAGTAATGCTTAAAGCGGACAGGAGACATAGACAAGATACTTGGTAATCAGATATTTTTCACAGTTTCACCAATGAAGCGTATAGTTTTAGGACCAAGTTTCTCTAATCCTAGATTGCACAGAAAATAAGCCCATAAAAACTGGCAATGGGTATAGTGGCAAAAACATTATGAGGAATTAAGTTTAGAGACTACTAAGAACTAATCGAATACTACTAAGAACTGATCAAGTTGCAAATTTTATGTGTATCAGGACACATTTTTCCATGTATTAGTTGACTATTGGATAAATTCTATTTTTCGTGAAAATATTTGGTGATTTCTCCACGCAGGTGCAATAAAAATAACAACGATTTTCAAGAAGGCAACATTCTGTATATATTTTACAGTTTAGTGACTGATCTCTTAAGGTTTCATACCTACTGCAAATGCATCATAAATCAGGATGCCATTCTAACTAAAAATCGAATAGCATTGACAGTGTATTTCAGGTAAAATGCACACGACGGTAGATAGATATATTTGAATAAGCAAGTGTGACACATTAAGCACTTCTGTCCATGACCAAACATTTGAACTTTTCGAGAATATTGTGTTAGCTTTGCAGTTGCTAGCAGCCTAGCACACACACTAATCAAATAACAGAGAAAATGTTTTCTTACCTTCTTTCTTAACATTTGTTGGGACTTTTCTATCTGCCAATAGCTGGAAAAGGGGGAAAGATATTCTTTGTTAGCAAAATAGACATGTCACATGTCAATGATCATAAGACATAGTTTAACTTATAGCTACAAAACACTAGCTGAGCAGGTTGAACAGTCAGTGCAGAATAAATCTGGAGGAAAATCAAGAACAAATTTCAGAATAGAATGACCGCATTTATTTGTACTGTGGTCGAGAAAAGAAAAGCTTGCATGATTATTGTAATAAACATATAATCTATGAAGATAACAAATTGACATGAATATTCATCCCACCATTCTGACATTCAACATAACTAAAGCTCAATTTTCTCATCAGATCCTGAGTAGTCACAATCATCTCTGGTACATCAGCTATCGTTGGATAATGTTCACACTTAACAACATCAAAGACACCATTGTGCCTAACTGCTTCCTTATCCATCATGTCACTCTGACATGGTCCTGACTTGTGAATGCATCATAAATGCATAGGAATTACATGGTTAAGCAGATATTACCTCGACTCCAACACAAACAGGTAGCTGCGCACGTGCCTTATCTCGTATCCCCGTAGGAGTTTCCTTGTCATCTAAGTACATTGAATAGCCAACACATGCATATCTGAAATCTGCAAGATAGCGACCTTCTTGGATAGCTTCAAGTTCAAGTTCTCCAACCATACGCTCAGAAACTGATACACAGTTAAGAGGGAGGGAATAGTCAATCAATCAGTTAAAGAGGAATGGAATCAGATAACAAAATAGACAGACCATGAAACGGAGTACAAGAGTCATACTGCTCTCGTTACTTGATTATACAATAAATCAAGTATATATGTTATAAACTTATAATAGACACAGATAAGGATTACTTTTGCAGTGAGTCACAGGATGAAAGCCTTAGCACAATGTTACAGCACAGATCAAAGTTTAGATTGTAACCTACGCTTTTGGTCGGTAGCAAACTAGCACTAACAACTGCACATGAGTTTATCCATGAATCCAAGTGTGTTGATTATATTTTTCAACTCAAGGGGAGAAATTCCCCTAATAGGCCTTTTTTTTAACGCAACGGCAGGAGCTCTAGCTTTCAATTAAGATGAAAAAGAGGTTTTATGTACAGGCTGGCCTCATGGCCTTGGAGGAAATACACGGCCACGTGGCCCCAAAGTAACAACAACAGGAGCGTTAATGTTGCGTAGTTGTAAAAGCCCTTTTGTATTGCACTATGTCATCCTTGACACGCCCTGCTACCTGGGTCGCTGTGGAGTATATGTTATCAAAAATCCTGCAGTTGCGTTCCTTCCACAAGTTCCACATGATGTAGATGGCCAACCCATTAAACTCACATCTTTTTTCTTTTGGGACCGAGGACAGGGCCAATTCCCACCAATCAGCCACACTGTCCGAACTTGCCTGTAGGATTTGCTGGATGTTATTAAGATTTTCCCAAGTCGCTACTATGATCCATGTAGCTCAGGCAAAGGGGCAGGTGAGGCAGAGGTGGTGTCCTGTTTCTAGCGGGCCATTGCATAGAACACACGAAGCTTTGGTGGGGCCATCAGCGTAGGGCGAGGTTGTCCGCCATAAGGATTTTGTTTTGGATGAGAATCCAAGCGAAGACTTTGCACTTGTTTTCAGCACGGAATTCCCCTAATAGGCCTAACCTAGTGCTGTTCGGTGGGATTATCTGAGACCCTAAAACTGTACAGAAAAGCCTATATCTCCCGGAACTTTTGAGGGTGTCTAGGAGCGCACAATCCTATTAGGATGCTGCCCATGTCTTGCTGGGTCAGGATAGTACCACCATTGCCCTTCAGCCCAAAAAGTGGGAGAACCCAACAAAATTCCAGATTAAATGTCTCGCCATGGAACAAAGTCAATTACTTCTTAGTTCTTAGACGCTGTAATGAGCCAATACATAAACCCTAGCACTTAGCGTATATACAAGGGTTAGCACTAAAGTGCACAAAGGTAAATACTTGGTAGAGAACCTCATGTGAGCCATATGCACCAAGCCATAGAATAGTTCAAATTTCCCATTGCTGAAAGCCTACTCATTCGGTTGCCATTTGTCAATACTCAGTGCACTAACTGTAACATAGGGCTAAATAGTTTACATCTAAATCTGTGTGGATGATGGAATGAATCGGGTTTTATGGACGAAAAAGCCCTGATATTACACATTTCCTAGCACAATTTGAGACCATAAAAATTGCTAAGAAATGCCCATGTCCTCATTCCCATCTCCTAACGCCAATGTAGTTGTCTGGAGGAACCTAATCGGTATTCAGCAGAACACCCCCTGTGACAGGTAAGCGGTTCGCAGGCGCTGAGTGAGCACCGAGAGGCAACCAAGAGCAAACCAGGAGCGGAGTGAGCACCGAGAGGCAACCAAGAGCAAATCACTACCCAGCGGGTCGCCACTCGCAGGGGCGCAGCAGAGGGATGCATGTAAAAGCGAGGGGGGCTTTTGGATACTGTGGCTTGCCGAATCAGCAAAACCCTAGCGCAGGCAGAGAGGGTGGATACAGTAGTGTCCGGAGAGGGGCGCGGCTACCTTGGGGAATGGCGCGGGTGACGCCGACGCAGACGGGCCCGCGCGCTCGCGACCTGAGCACTGACGAGTAGTAGAGGCAGCCCTTGCAGGACCGCCCCTTCACCATCGCTCCCCCTGCCCCTGCCCCCGCTGGCGCTGCCGCTCCCCCTCTCGCCGCCGGCGTGGGGGCGCCCGCCTCCCCGGCGGCGCGCTCCATGGCCGGGCCACGGGCGGCTGAGGGGCGCGGCGACGGGAGAGGGAGGGGCAACGGCGGAATGGGCGGATCGGCAAGCGCGTCGGGAGGCGCAGGCGGTGGCGGCGTGAACTTGAACAGAAATGGGAAACGGCTGCGCTTGGAAAGCACAAAAAAGGCAGCCTAGGCGTTTGCCGCTGCCGAGGCGATTTTTTTTTTTAATTTTAACATTTTTTTTAAATAATTTTAAATCTAACACTGTTTTTTTTAACTAACACTTTTGGCCGCGTCTATTATCATGGCGCGACGAAATGCCTGTGCCGCGTCATGTATGGTGGCGCGGTAGGAGGGTGACGTGGCGAAGACCGGAGCCGCTGACCGGTGACGTGGCAGGGTCTGCCGCGCCACCGATCTTGGCACGGTACTGACACGCCACGAAGCATGGCGCGGCATGATCAGCTAAATATTGTCCGCAAGCCGCCCTGCCTCTGCCTGCCGCCCCTGCCCGAAGCGCCGCCACCGCCGCGCCCGCAGCGCCTGCCGACGTCGTGCCTGCACGCCGACCACCGCGCCTGCCCGCCCGGCCGCCCGCCCACCGCGCAGAGCCCCGCCAGTCGCCCGCTAGCACCGCACGCGCCCGCTGCGCCCGCCCACTCCGCGCGTCGGCGCGTCACGGCCGCCGACCGCCCGCTCATATCAAGGTAGGCTCTCTCGATTTCATGTTATTATGATTGTTATTTTAGTTAGGGTTAGTGATTTAGGATAGTTAGGTTAGTGAATTTGTTAGGATTTGTTAGCGATTTAGGATAGTGATTTAGAATTTGTTAGGATAGTGATTTAGAATTTGTTAGTGATTTAGGATAGTTAATGTTTGGTTAGGTAGTTAGGATTTAGGGATTGATTTTGGGTTTAGGTTAGGTAGTTAGGGTTTAAGTTACTGTTAGTTAGGATTTTGGGTTTAGGGATTGATTGTCGGTACTTAGTAGTGCGTGATACGGCGATTTGGATGACTTGATGAAGTTTCGTCAAATGCTTATTTTTTTAGTGAAGTTGTTTAATATGTCTGTTAATGTTACTTTGTATATACATGTGCTTTCATATTGTGTTCATATTGCATAACAAGTAGTTCAAATTTTGCAATGCTACATAATGTCAATTTAAATATTGTTAATTTGAATACTCTAACCCTTTGTTTATCAATTTGTAACAGGATGACCCCTCCCACGCAGCACCCGTTGTATCCCATTCTTGAGGTGAAGTACGACAGCCAGCACCGAGCACACATCTTGAGTGACACCGACGCACAGGTGGCCTTGCCTACTTTGAGGCCTCACACGCACACCAGGGCGTACCAGTGGGACGAGCGTTACGCGCCGTATATACGACGTGCCGGCTTCCTCGAGCTTGTCCGTGTTGTCAACTACGGTCTTCCGCCCCTTGACCCAGCACTACTTACTACAGCTGTAGATAGGTACGGGTGCCTTCTTTGTACATAAACATTCTTATAACAAATTTGAGGCAACTAACAGTCGTTCTATTCTTATGACAGGCGGAGGCCTGAGACCCACACTTTTTACCTACCTTGCGGCGAGATGACCTTGGCTATGAAGGACGTGAAGGCTATCTTTGGCCTTCGGTTGGAGGGGCTTCCAGTGACAGGGATAGTTGACAACGATCACTGGAGGGAGCTGGTGGCTCAGTTCACTGGCTTTCTTCCACTGGACGACGAGGCTTCCAAGAAAAATAAGTAAGCAATTCAAGCCTATTTAATACTTGCATTGCTTTCCTGCAGTCATCGGGTCTCATTTTCTTTGGTCAATTTCAGGAAAAGTTCTAGTGTTTCATCGTCCTAGATCATAGAGCGCTTTGAATACTTGGACCTATAGGCTGAGGAGGCTCAGATCGACAGGTTCGCGAGAGCGTGGCTCTGGCACTTCCTTGGTGCTTTCCTCTTCCCAGACACCTCGGGCAACACCATCAGCTGAATCTTCCTTGACATACTACGCTAGTCGTGGGAGAACATAGCGACGTACAGCTGGGGCATCGCAGTCCTAGCATGGACGTATCGACAGCTATGCGTTGTTTGCCATCGCACCTCAGGGTATGCGAACCTTGGGGTTGCTCCCACCTACTCTAGGTTTGGTGTTAGGAACGATGGTCCGTTGGGAGGCCTCTTAATACTGGTTTACCGGTAAGTACTTCGGTTCACTATATTCTTCGAGGCAATTACATATGATGAAATTATTAATAGCTAATTCATTATCGTGTTCAATGCAGCAATGGAACGTGCAGGATACACTCCCTATAGCTCTATATATCTGGACGGAAGCAGAGTTAGTTAGAGGGGATGTGAGGCGCAAGTATAGGGAGTACATGGACAGTCTTGACGTCCTGACACAGCACCAGGTTACGCTCTCTTTACTATCATATATGTATCTTGTTCGATGTACACTATATCACAACCTAACTCAATTACGAAATGTTCAGGTGCATTGGTGTCTTTGGGATGCTTCGGAGCTCGAGTACTATCTGAGTCCTGTCACTAGGGATGAGTCAAACAAGTATCGCTGCAACGTCCCTCTTATTTTCTTCCATGTGGTTGAGATTCACTTGCCCATCAGGGTCTGCAGACAGTTTGGAAGAATGACAGACTGCCCACCACCGCTTTACTCCACTAACTAAGGATTATACGGGTGCGTTATCGATTAATAACAAAGCTATAATTCAGAGGTTTGTGTGGTATAACTAACATCGTTTTGTTGCAGGTATGACCGCAGGAAGAGGTACAAGACCAAGGATTAGAGTGTGACACACAACGCGCATATCCACTTGTGGGAGACTAGGGAATGGCAGCCGGTCCATGCGGGTCCTCCACACGACCAGCACATCTTCGACGAGTACCTGCGGTGGCTTCATAGGTCTACGAGGACACATATCAAGCCCCCGTACACTGAGGAGGCGATTGATGAGGACTCAGAGAAAAATATGATCGAAGATGTGTACGACTTTGCCACTAGGGAGGACACACAGCTACAGAGAGCCCCGCTTCAAAGATACGTGGTAAGATACTTGAATGGTACAATTTGTTATCCTTGTGGTATTAAGTATGTGTACTAAAATTGTCCAACCGCGTCTCTGTACCCAGGCGACACAATTGTCAAGGATATCCAACGAAGCAGCGCTTCGGCTTCATGAGTTTAGAGGGCAGGGGCCAGGCGTTCTTGAGGCTTTTATGGAGGTAAACATAAACTTGTCTGTCCCGAAAATATTTCTTTATTGTATATGCTTTGGGAAATACACTAACTTTAACGTCTATTTATGCAGAAGGTAAAGAAGAGCTGCAGGAAGCTAGCTCAGAAGCTGAGCTGCATGGACACTCCTTATGTGGAACCGCCACTCCCGGCACGGTCGGGTGGCACGTCTTCAGCCTCTTTGAGGACACCAGCCGGCTCTTCTCAGCCGGTGACAGGTGCCACTTCCGCAGTGTGTACATCACCACATCATAGCGCTGGGAAGGACCCTGCAACCGAGGATGACGATGACGACGACGACGACCCCCCGGGCTTCCGCAGACAGCACAACTAGTGGGACGATTGGCCATTGGACAAGATCGCCATGTGTCAGCTAGGTGGTGCCCCACTTGGTACCCAAGGAGCCTCATAGGTACTAACAAAGGTAGTTTCTTTAAATACGTAGGCTCCATGAACTAACGATCACAAAGATTATAAGTACTCGTGCATATCATATACTTGCAAGGTACGAGCTATACGCAACGGTGATGCGACCACACCGACGTTGGCTACACTCCCAATGTGTTGCCAACAAATCTGAAGAGACAGAGGTGTCCGAGGGATCCTTACACTCCTAGGTCTTAGTTTGTTAGGTCGAACGAATATTGGCGTCTAAAACTTGCAGGCTTAGTTGCTTATGTTATGTCGAACTTATGTCAAACCAATGAAAATTTTATGTGGCAGCTTGTCAACTTGCGCATGGACTCCATTTATTTGCTTCATATTCGTTTCAATGCATCGCGGCAGCACTGCTGGCGAGATTAAGTAGCAACTAGTTCGGGAACCGACAGTCCCGGCGTATCTCGACGTCGGTGGCCGGCGTCTTGACCCCAATCCTCCCGAGCTTGGTCATCGCCGCCACGAAATCACCGAAGAAGGCACCCTAGTTAGACGCGCAGATAGTCGACCATGCTGTGCGACCCCATGTTGGACTAGAGCACCTAGTCGGAGCCCACCAGGAAGGGGTCGACGAAGCCGGGGTCCATGGTCGATGATCGCGTCGCTGCCGATCCTTAATCAAAAGCGGTCGATCTTCTGTCTGCGTCCAGGTACTGCCATGCCATGCACCGTGGCATGTCACTATCGTGCCAAGATCAGTGGCGCGACAGACCCTGCCACGTCACCGGTCAGCGGCCTCGGTCTTCGCCACGTCAGCCTCCTGCCGCACCACCATGGATTTTTTTTAATTTTAACACTTTTTGGAAACTAATTTTAAATCTAACACCGCCGTTTTTTTAAACTAACACTTTTGGCCGCGCCTATTGCCCTGGCGCGGCCAAATGTCTGTGCCGCGCCATGCATGGTGGCGTGGCATAGGGCTGACGTGGTGGTAACCGAGTCCGCTGACCGCTGACGGGGCAGGGCCTGCCGCGCTACCGATCTTGGCGCGGCAGTGCCGCGCCACGGAGCATGGCGTGGCTGCGCCAAATAAAACCCCGCTGCCAGTCATGCCTACCCAAGCAGCAAGCAAGCCTACCCGCCGCGCCCGCCGAGCAGCAAGCAAGCCTGGCCGCCGTGCCCGCCGCCATCTCGGAACGCGTCGCGCCGATAGTCGGAGTTATTCTAAGTATTGCTTAACGTAAAGTCAATAATGAATTTATTTCTATATTTTGTTAAATTTTTTTCATGACCGAATAGAGAATTTGATAAGCCAATGATATTTTTGGCCCCATATTGTAGGATTGGTGGCGACGCGACCATGGACCCCGGCTTCCTCGACCCCTCGCACAAGACATCGGCCACCGGCGTTGAGATACCCCGGGACTGCCGGTTTTCAAACTAGTTGCTACTTAATCTCGCAAGCAGTGATGACGCGACGCATTGAAACGGATATGAAGCAAATAACATAAGTTGATAAGCTGCCACATAATATTTTAATTAGTTTGACATAAGTTCGACATAACATAACCAACTAAGCCTGCAAGTTTCGGACGCCAATAATAATTCGACCTAACAAACTAAGACCCGGGAGTATAAGGATCCCTCGGACGCTTTTGTTTCTTCGGATTTGTTGGCAACACATTGGGAGTGTAGCTAACATCGGTGTGGTCACCGGGAGTGGCGGTTCCTCATAAGAAGTGTCCATGCAGCTCAACTTTTGAGCTAGCTTTCTGCAGCTCTTCTTCACCTTCTGCATAAATAGACGTTAAAATTAGTGCATTTCCCAAACGTATATACACTAAAGAAACAATTTTGGAACGGACTAGTTTATGTTTACCTCCACAAAAGCCTCTAGAACGCCTGGCCCCTGCCCTCTAGACTCGTGAAGCCGGTACACTGCTTCGTTGGACAGCCTCGACAATTGTGTTGCCTGGGTACAAAAATGCGGTTGAACAATTTTAGTACACATACTTAATACTAAATGGATAACAAATTGTACCATTCAAGTATCTTACCATGTATCTTTGTAGCGAGGATCTCTGTAGCTGTGTGTCCTCTCTAGTGGCAACGCCGTACACATCTTCGATCACATCTTCCTCCGAGTCCTCGTCAATCGCTTCCTCAGTGTACGGGGGCTTGATATGTGTCCTCGTAGACCTGTGAAGCCAGCGTAGGTACTCGTCGAAGGTGTGCTGGTCGTGTGGAGGACCCGCATGGATCGGCTGCCGTTCCCTGGTCTCCCACAAGTGGATGTGTGTGTTGTGTGTCATGCGCCAATCCTTGGTCTTGTACATCTTCCTGTGGTCATACCTACAATAAAACGATGTTAGTTGTACCACACACACCTCCGAATTGTAGCTCTATTATTAATCGATAACTCACCCGTGCAATCCTTGGTTGGTGGAGTAAAGCAGTGATGGGCAGCCTGTCATTCTTCCAAACTGTCTGCAGACCCTAACGGGCATGTGAATCTCGACCACATGGAAGAAAATAAGAGGGACGTTGCAGCGATACTCGTCTGACTCATCCCTAGTGACGGGCATGTGAATCCCAAGGACACCAATGCACCTGAACATTTCGTAATTGAGTTAGGCTATGATATAGTGTAGATCGAACAAGACATAGGTATGATAGTAAAGAAAGCGTAACCTGATGCTGTGTCAGGACGTCGAGACCGTCTGTGTACTCCCTATACTTGCGCCTCGCATTCCCTCTAACTAACTCTGATTCCGTCCAGATAAACAGAGCTATAGGGAGTGTATCCTGTCCGTTCCAGTGCTGCATTGAATACGATAATGAATTAGCCATTAATAAACTCATCATATGTAACCATATCGAAGAATATAATGAACCGAAGTACTTACCGGTAAACCAGTATTAAGGGGCCTCCCAACGGGCCATCATTCCTAACACGAAACCTAGAGTAGGTACGAGCAACCCCCAAGGTTCGCGTACACTGAGGTGCGACGGCATGCAATGCATAGCTATCAATACATCCATGCCAGGACTGCGCTGCCCTAGCTGTACGCCGCTATGTTCTCCCACGACTGGCGTAGTATGTCAAGGAAGATCCAGCTGATGGTGTTGCCCAAGGCGTCTAGGAAGAGGAAAGCACCAAGAAAGTGCCAGAGCCAAACTCGAGCGAACCTGTCGATCTGAGCCTCCTCAGCCTGTGGGTCCAAGTAATCAAAGCGCTCCATGATCCAGGACGACGAAATACCGGAAGTTTTCCTGAAATTTACCAAACAAAATGAGACCCGATGGCTATAGGAAAGCAATGCAAGTATTAAATAAGCTTCAATTTCTCACTTATTTTTCTTGAAAGCCTCGTCATCCGATGGAAGAAAGCTAGTAAACTGAGCCATCAACTCCCTCTAGTGATTGTTGTCAACTATCCCTATCACTGGAAGTCCCCCCAACCGAAGGCCAAAAATAGCCTTCACGTCCTGCACGGTCAAGGTCATCTCGCCACAAGGTAGGTGGAACGTGTGGGTCTCAGACCTCCACCTGATATAAGAATAGAACGACTGTTACTTGACTTAAATTTGTTACAAGAAAGTTTACGTACAAAGAATGCACTCGCACCTGTCTACAGCTACAGTAGTAGTAGTGCTGGGTCAAGGGGAGGAAGACCGTGGTTGACAACACGAACAAACTCGAGAAAGCCGGCACGCCGTATGTATGGCGCGTAACGCTCGTCCCACTGGTGCGCCCTGGTGTGCGTGCGGGGCCTCAAAGGAGGCAAGGCCACCTCTGCGTCGTTGTGACTCAAGATATGTGCTCAGTGCTAGTCATCGTACTCCACCTCAAGAATGGGGTACAACGGGTGTTGCGTGGGTGGGGACATCCTGTTATAAATTGATAAAAAAGCGTTAGAGTATTCAAATTAACAAAATTCAAATTAACATTATGTAGCATTGCAAAATTTGAACTACTTATTATGCAATACGAACACAATATGAAAGCACATGTATATATTCAAAGTAACATTAACAGACATATCACGCACTTATAACATAAACAACTTTACTAGGAATATAAGCATTTGACGAAACTTTATGAAATCATCAAAATCGACGTATCACGCACTAGTAAGTACCGACATTTGTAAACTAGTAGGTATACCCAAAATCCCTAACTAAATAACTAACTATAAACTAAATAATAAATACTTAATCAATCCCTAAACCCAAATTCCTAACTATACTAGAACACACAACCTCGAACCTAAAAACTACCTACATAAATCATAAACAAATTCACTAACCTAACTATCCTAAATCAGTATGTATCCTAAATTTGACAAACTATTATAAATCAATAACAATCATAAAACCCTAACTATCCTAAATTACTAACTATCATAAATCACTAATTATCCTCAATTACTAATTCTCCTAAAATAATAATAATCAAAATAACATGAAATCGAGAGGGAGGTACCTTAGGAGCTAACGGCCTTGACGCGTCGGTGTTCGTGGCGTGGTCGGCGCGGGCATTGCGCGGCGGGACTGGCTGGGCGCGGCGTGGGCAGGCGGGCGCGGCGTAGGCGGCCGCGGGAGCTGCGCGGCGGCGGGGCAGAGGTGGCTGGCGGCGGCGGGGTAGAGGCGGCTGGCGGCAGGTGGGCGGGCAGGGCTGTGGACGGGTGGGCGGCCTCGCTGCGGGGTTTTATTTGTCCTAGCAGCGCCATGCTCCGTGGCGCGGCACTGCCGCGCCAAGATTGGTGGCGCGGCAGGCCCTGCCCCATCAGCGGT